>NW_024496525.1:16655101-17255101 GCF_017590055.1 Onychostruthus taczanowskii | reverse complement strand
TCATACTGAATCCAAACCACAGCACTGTACCAGCTACTAAAAAGAAAATGAGCTTTATCCCAGCTGAAACCAGGACACTAAGTTACAGAAGGTTAAAAGTTAATTAACTATTTTAGTTGCTACCAAAAAAGTTTAAGTCCACTTTTGTGTCTTCGTTATACCTTCACTTCCAGGCATCCATCAGCCACGAGGCTGAAGGTGAGACTAGGTGTTCTCCATAGCAGCAAACTCTGGTTGCAGATGGAATTGAAGGAGTAACTAAGGAGTATAAACTGGAATCATAGAATCCTGAATTGGAAGGGATGCAAAAGTATCAACGAGCCCAACTCTCAGCCCTGCACGGGACAGCTCAAGAATCACACCATGTGCAAGTTGTAAAAAACTTGTCATTTTACTCTCCTTTGTATAGTAACCTCAACTAAAACATGGGTTTTGCCTTATCTGGTTTGTCTTGGAGAGTGATGTTCACAAATGTGGAGTCTATCACCTTTGATTTTTTTATTTATATGAGAAAGCCAACTTTATTCAATACAAACACTGCAGGAGTTTTTGCATTCTTCAAGAAACGAAGTTTATCACTTTTCTTGTGCTTTTTACTGTCCTAAGACAAACTGATTTTTTCACCCAGCTGAGCATGCTTTTACAAGCTGTTTAGATGAGGGCACAGTAACTGTATGTCCCAGTACCACAACAACAAAAACAAAATCAGCTTATTTCTGGAGTTTACAGAATTAAACATGATACATTAGTGTACTAAGTGCTGAAACTTAAAATTGGAGGTCTTGACTGAACAGTAACTGCAGTAATGAATTGTAAATTTTAGAAAATCTTATCACAGATAGTGAGAGCTGCTCTGTCTTTGCCAGCTGTTCTCATTGAGCCATGACTATTAAGTGCCCTAGCTGCGCTATTTTGTTTTCTAATTTTCTTGGCTGCACTAACTTCTTAAATGTGTCAGAGAAAAGTTCCAGCTGAAGGACTGAACCATTCTTTTCCAACAATCACTAAGGTTAAAACATATTAAGGCATTGTGCCTGGAAAACTCAACAACTGTAATAACACTCTGGAAACATTCATGGCACGACATAAGCAATATGAGGTATTTTATTTCTCCATTTACCATACATAAAGGAGGTAAATATCTTACTTTGAATATGCTAAAGCATACAGCAAGATCCTTGTGAGATAATAATTTCTTACTTTAGCCCTGCTTACTCTAAATCATGAGTTCAAATGTTTTTTCTGACTGACCTTTCTAAATGTCAGTGTTTTAAAGCAAAATTTAAGGACTGTCCTAATGCATCATTGGATTTACTATGCACAAAAATCCTGACCCAAAGTCATTTGAAACTCATTAGAAGTTCCCATTGACTTAATAACATTAGGTCAGGTCAATAATTACTAGAATTGAGGCTAACTCATGATCTTGTGCCTGAGCACAGACCCTTTTAGAGTGTGGAGAAGTGGTGCTAAACTGAGAGCTCAGTCTCATCTTCAACATTTGAATTGTGTATGGTAATGATAATAAACTGTATTTTTTGTATGCAGAGATGTATGGATCTAGAGGGAGCATTGAAATGAAGGTGCTACCCACGATCTCAGATTGCCCAACACGGCAAAGTCAAAGAAACAGCTTGCAGGAAGGAGCAGCTCTCAGACTTCCAGTGTTATTTCCTTTCTCCCATACTTTAAAAGCAAAGGGCTTTTTGACTCTTCATAGTCTTGAATGAGTCTCTCAATGCAAAGAAAAATGCATTTTCACAGACACCTAGCCTTTCTTTCTAATTATTCCCAGAAAGAAAAAATTACCTGCAGGAAAATGACATACCAGGAATTGCAAAGAGAAAATAAGGTGATAGAATCATTCCCTTATTATACCATTTTTGACCCTAAGGATAGTGAAAATAAAGTGCTCAGCACTCCAAATTCTGTCTGCTCTTTTCTTTGAAGGGCTCTGCTTATCCTTTGTGTTGGAGCAGAGATGTGCAATTTAGCAGTGGGTTGCTTTTATATCAGACCTGTTTTTCATCTCCTTCAGGAATATCTGTCTGTATCTTGGACCTACTGAATAGCCCAAGATGATGGCAATTCAAGCAATAAATCCCTTCAGATAATTGATGTGTACCATTCCAAGTACTGTAAGTGAACAACAAGTTTTTGCTGCATCCAAATTTACAAGTAAAATCAGATTATGGACGTGAACACTACTGAGCAGTGGAGCTCTGCACAGCTACAGAGACTGCCTGGGAGGCTGACTCAGATCCAAGAAATGGCAGGCAGCACTGTCCTGTTGTTATACCACAAGGCACAGCAAAAAGGAAACATGGCACTGGAAATAAAATAATAGTGATCAGTGTCAGAAACATGAAAAATTTTCAGACAGCACAGTTCTATGAGCACAGACAGTAATGAAAGGATAGTGCAATTGAAATAAAGATCACATTCAATTGTGCAAGTGATCATTAAAACCTCTGCAGAGGGTCATTGTACTTTGTATTGTTTTGTTTTGGGGAGATTTTCATATATTTCTTTCATTTATAGGCAAACTCATTGTTCCTAAGGAGTACGTTTTTGTCTGCTTTGGGAAGTTTTGCCTTCTAAACAATCACTTCAGAGTTTTTTGCATGAAATACTAACTTCAGCCCAGACTTTCAAAAATGTTCAGAATGCTCGAAATAAAGAATAACTTTTTCCAAATGGTTCAAGTACCTCAGCAAATCCTCAGACCAAACTGCCTTCATCACAAGATTACAATGCAATATCTCTTTGACTGGGCTCGCATTATGGAAGTGTTTTTCCCCTTCAGTTCCATTTCTATCCCATTTTAAATGTCAATATGACAGAAAGAGGGGTTTAAAATTTGGGCTTGGTTAGACATAAATAGCACTTCCTCTGTAGTTCTTCACATTTTTCAAAATGTTTTGACATAGAAAAATTGTTGTTATTATTTTTTCATCTACTAAATTGATCCTAAGATGTTTGCTACAACATTCCCAGCACAGAAAATATGGTTATTAAAAAAGGCTGGAAAGTATCATATTAGAGGCAACTAGAGGTGTACTTCAGAGGTGTTTTGGTTTCATATAAAAAAGACTGTGAGGCTTATGTTATCTTTACATGTCTATACTGAAGTGCTGTTGATTTTTCCTGTTAAGATACTAATCTCATAGACATTACTAAATAAATACAGTAAAAAAAAGCTAAAATTCTGCTTAACAATATTAAACATTAAATACATAGAGACAATAGGTTATACTTTCAAAATTAAACCTTCAAAAATGCTTTTAAAGAAAACCATTCCTTCCAAGAAGTGGTCCTCAGATAGCAAACATGGGTCTGTCTAACAGCTCTGTGCAACTTAGAGTGCCTGAATTTGTTTACTGCCCAGAGGCAAGGCAGTGGTGCCATCACAGAATCCAAGCTGGCTAAATACCTGTGGAAATCTGGGTCAGCTATGCTTCACCATGCTACATACACGGGCTAAAACACAGCCAAAGAATGCAAAACAGGTTTTTGTTTAATGCTCAGTTTGACCAAAAACAGGGTTGAAAAAGAAAAGGAGGTGTATGACACAGTAAAAAGTACCTTTCTTATTTTTACCTCAACAAACATTTGTTTGCAGATCAACAATGGGCTGAAGTGGGACCTGTTTAAAAATAGAGTGCACAGCAAAGGTAAATCTGGGAGAGGAGAGGAGAGGAGAGGAGAGGAGAGGAGACAGTGCTATTCCCTTGATGTCCAGCTAGAGTATGTTGGCTCCCTTTCTGTGGAAAACAGGTTGGTGCAGGTGAAGCACAACATGCCATCAGGCTCTTGAGCCTTACAGAGTGATTGAGAGAAAGTTCTTTGAGTATTAGCTTTGTGTTTTAGGAATAGATGCTCTTTGTCCCTTGTACGTAGGCTGTGAGGCTCATGCACAGTTTGCAGAGAAGTCATGGAAGCCTGAGAGATCTGGATCCAGCCCCCACTGATTTGTTTTGAAAACACTGTCATACAACACCAAGCATTCAGTAGAATCCCTGGTACAGGGCAGGGAGATGGGGTCACAGTTTGAACAAGACTGAGGCAGGGAGGAGTGGAAGGAGAGATTTGTCTGCTGTGCACAATATGATGGACCTGCTCTATGGAGGGGTTGTACGGGTCTACAGCATGGCTGCAGCAAACTTTAGATCAAAATGTCTTTTCCAGGGCAGTCCTCAGGAGCTATTTTGTGGAACAACGAAGGTGTGAACATCGTGAGGGGACTCTCCATCTTGTCCTTTGGAAATAGACCTAAGCTATGTAGCCAGTTCCAGTAACAGTTTTCTGTTGTTATGTTTTAACTACAAACAGTTGTGGCTGAATAACAGAATAAAAAAACTGAATTGAGGTTTGGTTCCACTTTCCTTTTTACCATTCTCAGCCTTACTTCTGCACTGTCCTTCTCATTTAGGGCTTCTCTTGCAGCCTGGGACACCTTGACAAAGCCTCAAAAATTTGGTGGACATGTATTTACTGCCTTAGTTTCTGCATCATCTGTTGCTCACTTGTCTATTAAACAGAGTATGGAACATAAAATCACATACAATGACAATAAACAACAGACTGGGGGATAAGTAGAATAGCTTTTCAACAGTCTTTCAAGAAAAAAACCCCAAAAAATAAAGCAACAGCATGCACCTATTCTTGTCTGCTTGAACTGGTTATATGCTTGGTCCATATCTGTAATACCCAAGTGAGGGTTTGTGTCTCAGCCTGAGCTTCCTGTCAGGCCAGCAGCTCAGCAGTTAACCTCCCTTGTTCTGAGATGACTGGGGATCAGGAGAGCACATCCTGTAAAAGCTGCATAGAAATATTCTCTGCACAACAGTCTACACCAGTGTAAGGATGAAGAGATATACAAACAGATTAAGCCTCAAGGAATCCAGTGTTATTCCAATATAAAATATTTCAAAATTTAAGAAAGAACAGGGATCATGGCTAGGTCCAAGACATAGAGGAATCTGACTTCCAAGACTGACAGTAACTGACATTATCACTACTCTCCAAAGTCAGGGAGTACAGAATTCTTTGGAATGTTAACATCTATTTAGGATCAAAATATACAAAACACAGAGAAACCTTGAAAAACAGACAAAGGAAACCACAAGAAAAAGAAAGGCTGATTTAAAATGGAGAACTGATTCATCTATAAACTCAGACTTTGAGGAATTGGGACACACATATTTTGCAAAGATAGAAATGAATATACATAAATGAAAACCACAGGTTTAACATATCATCTATAAGCAGATGACGCCAAAGGTAATCTGCTGACATTCCTTATATTAACTCTGTACAGAACACAAATAAAAAGCCTTACTCCGCAGGAAATCTGGTTCTCATCCTTTTTTTGTGAGGTAAAATGTTACCATCCTTGTTGCTTTTTATAAGACAGCAGTGCAGTGGTATAGCAGGACTTTTTCATGTCAGGTTCCAGAAAGACTTTCTATTTTGGGGTAAGTACATTGAATAGTTCTCTGTTCCTCCTGCAGTTTTGGCACACATGCTTTGTCTGACATTTTATGTTTCTACTAGACATGCCAGTGAGCTGTGTAGGAGTACTTTTGCCACTGAAATAGAGGGACTTTCTATCACATTCCCTATTGTTTTCCCTGCAGTGTTTGGCTGCTCACACTCTACTTCTCTGAATTATTTTAGCCAGTTAAAGACACTTTAAAGTCTCCTGTTAAAAAAACTCCTCTAACTGACTATTTTGTTGTTGGCATGGCACAGTTATACCCTCCATCTTATGTCTACCTTGACCTTTTTTCTCCCTACCACATGTTCATAGAAATTCAGGCGTGTTTTAAATTAAAGCAGTAAAGGGACACATTTCAGCTCTTTAGGAGGAGAGGGATTTCACTCATAGATAAATTTGTGGGTGGGTATCCCATGGTAATTCTTTAGGTACTTGTGGCTATTCCACAGCCACAAACATCTTCAGTGCCTCCCAACTCACCCAGAGCTCCTCAGACTTCCTAAAAGCACTGCAACTCTCCCAAGTCCAATTTCTGGGTCTCCAAAGAGCAGTCCACACTTCTCACTAAGACCTCTTTCATCTGTACACCAATTCCTATTTCAGTTTTTGATGATGGAATAGCCCCAGTCTTTAAAACAACCTGCCATGGGTCGCTTTACCAGCTCTGATTTTCTCCACCAGTCACAACCCCTCGATACATTTTGTGGCCACCTCCCAGCTGAGAATGAACACATCTTGCTGTTCTGCTCTCTCTCCACCTGCTGCTTTGCCCACACGTGGTTGCAGATTTCCAATTTCACGAACACACTCACATTTTCTTTTAGCTGCTTGTATCTTCTGCCATCTCCCACTGCCAGCTGCCAGCCTGGCTGCTCTGGTCCTGGTTTTCCTTAATGACCAAAGCTTCCCATAGACAGCCAAAAGCCAACATTTAACAGAGCACCAATTAGGACTCTGAGGGCAAAAATAAATACATTACACAAACAAAATATCTTTCTGAAGGGGTAAGATGTGTGAAGAAGGTGAAATATCTCCACGTTTTACCACTCCATTTAAAACATCACGAGTGCTGCAGCTGCAGCCAGGGCAGGAGAGCTCTCCCAGCTCTCAGCTCAACATTGTTGGCTCAGGAGCATGCAGTGTGTTATGAGGGCACAGTGAGACGTGTGTGGCAGAGAGCATCACAGCACCGTGGGGTGCAGGGCTTATTTGAACACTTGGGCCTTGCTCTCTAATTACCTCTAACTGGGAGTTAATCAGCCACAGAGCCAATTCCAACTGTCCGAGTTATCCAGTGAGAAGCCTTAGAGGTGTCCCAATTAAACACAATGTAAATACTATAAAATATGTGCATAAGCTTGGCTCCTAGAGAGGCCTCTTTATTAAAAAGACATCATTATTTCACACCTCTGCTAATTAGCACTGACAGTTACTCTGATTTCAGAGGAATTTGATTGCTCCCAGCATATTACCACACTGACAACTGGCGCAGTCCTGTACTCTGCTCCAAATGTTGATCTTGAGAACAATGCCGTAAAATGACCTCACATCACCTCTGATAGCTTTGCCACGAAACACTGGTGCATAAATGCTCAACATAGCCAGAAGTCCTCATATCAAAAGAAAATAATGATATAACTACAGAGAGCAGAAATTTTTTTTCTACAGTTCACATAACTTTAATTTCCTTACTTCCCTGATTTTGTATATCATGCTCTAGGTCCTACTGCAATTTAATCATAGAGTGGCTATTAATATACAGTGTAAAATAAAGCCAGTGTAAAATTAAGCCAAGTACTACAGCTGAAAATGTATCATCATCTTTTAATTAAAATCTTCAAACTTTTTCACATTTTCATTAATTTAAGAGAAACAAATGAGATCTGGTTTTTGTGGTGGCCATGTTTGGACTCCAATAATCTGAGAAATAATCAAATGGCACAGATTGTATCTGTCTGTATATTATTTAATCACAATATGAGCAGAACAACTGATTACCAAGAAATCTTCCTGACTGTAATGCAGGCCCATTACTTAATCAAGTTTTTTTTAATAGACTAAAAACATCAAAACAACAAAAAAAATCCCACTCAATTTCAGAAGAAAAAGAAAGATTGACATTCTCTAATATTCAGAGCATTACCTGCACACAATCAGGAACAATGGCACAGCAAATTTATTTTATTTCTATCTTATTTACAGTGTAGACCTTACTGAATTTAGCACAGAGCACACAGCAATGTCAAATACTGTGTACTAAAATATATATCCTACTGGCAATATTTAAAACCTCTTTTGAATTCTTGCTACAAATATCAAAGCCATATTGAAGCCATCAAACTACATGGGTTTTCATCTTGTGCAGTTTTCTAGATATAGAGTGTGCATATAATTTCTGCCTTTAGGTGAAAAATACACAAAAAGCATGGTTTGATTTTTCTCCTGCCTTTGGCTACAGGTGAACAAATCTAGGTGAATTGTGGCAGTACTCAGTGCAACAATTTTTTTTCAGAGTATTTTTTCAGAGTAATCATCCAGCTCCTCACGGTGTCTTAAAAAGGCTGAATGGCACCTCAGCTTTGTGAAGCACCTTTGGCCATAGCATCTTACCTAGACTACCTGCTGGCACTTGATCAGCACTATATCTCCTGCATTATGTCTCAGCAAACCCATTCACGGCAGGAAGCTCTGCTGGTACACCAAGTTGTGTGTGAAAGGGCAGATTGATAAAGTCTACTGTACTGTTTCAGCATGCAATAAGAAATATTCTCAGTTATTCTGAACCTTTTAATGCATCCAAATAACTGTGAGTTCTTTATGGTAATTCTTCTTTTATTCTTGTTGTGACTCAAAAGATGTGATTGCCTGACAGCTTTCTGTTTTTACAACCCTGTACTTTGAAACACGCATTTCAAATTGCACCATTTCTTGTAATTGCATCTTGCCTGAAAATGAACTTTAAAGACTGAAGCTTAATTCCCATTTGCTAGCTGTCTTTTGTTCTGTAAGTACCTGAGATAATTTTTCTTAAATATGGTAAGAATTTTGGATCTGAAAAGGTGATACTTCTTTAAGTTTTTTAATCATAGATATGAGGGGGTTTTTTCAACCATAATGAGCTCCCAGAGCACTAAATACAGAGGAGACACTGATATAGTTTTCACAGAAATTTCTGGCTTTTACTTAAAGTTTATGATGACTCAATTAGGTATACAGTACCTGTGCTTGGAGCTGGAGTGCATTCAGTCAAGCCAAGCAAAATTTGACAATTCAACCTCCAAATATTATCCTATAAATCTGGCAGTCATGCAGTCAATTCTGCAATCATTTTGTGAACAGTGTGCAATTCATATGGCAAAAACATCTTGGTGTTTCTTTCACACATTTCCTAGACTTCAGATAATGTGTTTTTCGCTGACCAGGGAATAGTAGATCATTTCCAATTTTGTGCAAGTCCAGAAGGGATGAAAATCCCTGTGACTCAGATTCAGATTTAATGTGATGTTAAAAGAAAACAGAAGCAATTGAACAGCTCTGTATCTTGTTTCAGTGACTGTAAAAGAGGTTGACAGGATTAGCCTAGAAGTACATGCCTTCACAGCAGATATTCATAGGTAGGTAATATGGATTTTATTTGACTAGAAAGGAAAGAAAGACAGCTAACTAACTAACAAAACATTGATGTGACTGATACTGGAATTATGCAGAAGCTATTAGGTGAGCACAATAGAAGAGACTTAAAAGTGATAGAGGAATCAAGGAGGATGTAAGGAGTTCTCAATAAAGTAGTTTGTTAGGGGAATGCACTAAATAGATGATAACAGTTCAGTCGGTATGTTCCTATAGTCCATTTTGGGCTTCAAGTCCCCATGTGTCTCAAAGAACAGCTTCTGGAGTGCTGAGGAATACAGCCTTCTTTACCAGCTGCTCTAGCCTCCATTTCCTTGCAGGTTTCTGTGCTTCAGCAATCTGCCCAGATGTGTTCAGTAGTAACAAAAAGCAGAGGAAAAAAACCACCCAAACCGAACAAAAAACCCAAATTCACTATAGCTAATAAAGAACACATAAACTTCAAGTGGTCTTTTATGATATGCTGAGTGCTTAGCTACAGCTTCATTAGCATCAAAAAACATAGTACCATTGAAGATTATATCATGCTGACTGCCCATCTCTTCCAACTTCTGAAAGAATATTAATTATATTGGACAGGTAATTAAAACAGGTAATAGTAAGGATGAAATGCATAATTATGCTCAGTTAAATACGTTCTGTTGAATAAAGAAATTGGATTTTATTCAGGCTGCAAACACATCAGAGAGTATTTTTAGATGAGATGCTAAGAAAATAGGCTTTAAGAGAAATAATCAGTATGATCATCATTCAGAGTACTGGGATTTTGTTCCAAGATTCTTGGAGGACTTCAACAATATTGATTTTGCATGCTTCAAAACATTGCCAAGGTCGCCTCTTCTCAGAAACTGTGACTCTCTGCTCTCTCTGGGTCATTATCTACACTTGATGCAAAGTATATAAAGAGTACAAGGCTCTACCTGCACAGAACAATGTTATTTAGCATGTACTCTGCACAGATGAGAATTACTGCTGCAGTAACACAGCCTTGCTGAATGCTCCAAAAATAAAACTAGCATAAATTAGCTCTGTACCCTAATCAAAGAGCAGGAGGAAAGCCTGTCTCTAGTTCAGTGGCTTAGTCACATATTTTTCATTTTCCATTACATTATATATTAACCTCAATACAAGTACTTGCATTGCAAACATTTTCAAGTGGTAGAGTAGTCCCAATGGACCAATTTGTGTTCCTCAGGTTAAATATATGCACATGGGTAATAAGATGAGAATGACCAAGTTGTTCCTGCATTGGGAGATACTGTAATGTCAAGTTCTTTAAGCAGGGTTTCTCTTTGTAAACAGCGAAGAATTTTGATTTATAATTTATTTTCACACTAATACTAAAAGTATTTTCTCAAAGCATGCCACTGAAATATATGAAACCAAAGTTAAGGTGTATGTATTCCAAACCTAAATAAGGATATAAATGTTAATATTGGAGACTGTAGAATGTGCAAATACAATCCAGGTATAATCAGTAGTAAAAACTAAGAATCTTTAAAATAAAATGGAACATAATTAAAATAAAAGCATTTGTTTGCCTAGGCTGCAGTCATAACTTGGAGCAGCAGCATCCAACTTCAGCTAATTTCAAAAGGCTCTGGTATATGTGCAGAGGTTTGCTGAGCTTTGTATTTAGAGAAGCTTATGCTCCTTGGACTGAAAAATCATGATGTTCAAAAAACACTGCTTTCTGGGTTTTGATGTATTTCTTTACAAGTTTGACTGATAATCTTTATCTTTGGCTCAGCTTTGTGAAATGGCAGTATGGGTGGGAGCAAGTGAATTCCCTACTACATTCAGAACAGATAAACCAAGGATCTCCATCCCTTATCATCTACCTCTTAAAAATGTTAAATATGGTCCCTCATTACATTTCAGAATTATCTATATCATTTACATGTTACCCATCAGCCACTTGATGCAATGGCAGGCCAAGACTCCAAAAAAAAAAAATAAATTTAAAAATAGCTTTTCTAGTCAGCTGTGAACTAGTTGTCAGTAACTTTTTATTGTCTTTGAAGGATTACAGCAAGCCAATGAAGCAGTTAGATGGAAAGGGGAAAGAACCTTTAATAAATCTTAAAAGAAATGTAACAGTTTTTCAGCTACATCGTCACATGCCTTGGCCAGCACAAAGGAAGCAAAGCCTTTTCCATTGCTTGCTCAAACCATGAGTTTTATCTTTTTTATCTGGGTTTATCCTCCTAGCCTGGTTTATAGCTGTATTGATCCAAATAGTGCAGTAGTGAAAAGCACTACAGGAAAAGAGAACAAAAAACATTCCAGCTGGCAAACAGGGAGGAGAGGGGAGAGAACTCTGTGAACTAGAATTCCAGGTGAAGAAGGTGGGCAATAGAACTACACCCTTTGAGCTGTAGCTGGAGATATGGGTGCACTTTGGTTTATAAACATTCTACCCTAACACTGACAAGATCCAAATATGTAGGAGGAAGTATGTGGGTCACATACAGTCACATACACACAGTGTCTCAGTGTGTGTCTGCCACCTAAACACTCATCCTACTCTGACCTTGGCAGATTACTCTTGCTAATGTGTCCTTTTATCACATCTGGCTGTCCCACTCTTGGTTTCCCTTCAGACCTCTATTACAGCCCTTTTCCCTTCCATTCCCTTCTCTGAGACCTAAGTAGCAGAGGCAGGTGGACAGGAGAGGTCCATGACAGGGGCAGCTACCCCTCAACCCAGTCTGCATATGAGAAAGGGAGGGAAAAGGACCCTAAAAAAGAAGAGAGGCCAGGACTCATCAAGCAGGAAAAGGCGGTAAATCTATTGCTCCCTTATTTGCTTTGCACTTTCCTGAGGAAAGCATTCCTGTAGGAGTCAAAGAAAAATCACCACCTATGCCTAATCACCACCTAAGACCCCGGACTACAGCAGGAAAATGAAAAAATGAAAAAAGCCTCAGAGAACGTGGCTTAGGTTGTAAGCAATTTTCTTGCTCATTGCTGGTAAAAGGTTTGTCTTGGACCTTTTACTGAGACCTGCATGGTATGGATTCCCTGGGCTGTGTGGCATTCAAAGAGCAATTTTTTCTGAAACATTTATAAAAACTGCTTATCTTTTTAAAGAGCAGACAAGCAAGAGTAGACAAGGAGGATTTTCCACTCCCTGCTGGAGAGTAAAAGTGGGCAGCCACCTGCTTACCTTCTGAGAACATCTGTACAATGCACCATTAGCCATACTCTTTGTGAAGAAAATTTCAGGTTTCAATTTATACCTGTAAGAGCTCAGCCAGTGAAAGGCTTATTGCAGTTAATATACTTTCCTACTTATAAGTTCCCCCAAATAGTCTCTAAAGTATCACCAAATTAGAAAAACTCTTTTTCTAACACACTGTTCTTCCCTTATTCATGATGAATGGTAATTTACTCTTCTGAAACTATGATCACCTTTGATGCTTTTTTTCCTGTTTTCTAACATATTCTGTTGAGGTTATTCTTGGCTGTTAAAATGGGAAGCATTATGATTCTAAAACTATTTCCCTTTTTCTCCGACACTTATTTTATACTACAATATATTTTGACACATACAACATGGCAAAATCACAAACCTCTGATGCTTCTGTGGAACACTTAAACAATTTTGTTCTTGGCTAAATAAATGCAAAATCTAGGGTGTTGCAAGATGATAATTTATTGGTGGAAAACAAATATTCTAACAGCTTGGTGCCAACCCACTGATCAACTTGAAGAACTCAGGTATGATTCAGAGACTGTGGTGTGCAAACTGACAATGCCTTTATTCCAGCACTGCCTTGCATTTTCTATTTCTCCCAGGAAGCCACAGAGTGGGAAAAACAGTGGCTATGCTGTAATTTTCACTCTGCTTTTCCATGGCCCACTTCCACCCAGCCTTTAAACATCCTAGTAAGGGAATCAAATAGATCCATGAGGGTGAGTTCCTTTTCTGAAAGCCTCCTCAAATTCATGGAGACAGTGAAAAGACTTGAGTTTATGCCTTAGTATTTAATAGGCTTTTTCTTCACTCTACTGTGGTATCTAGTTCTGGAAATTCAATTATGTTCTGCAAAGAGAAATATGTCTAACCTGTAAAGGAATGGGCAGTGTTCTACTAGTCCCATGGTAAATGGTATGAGCACCACCACTGTGAAGAACTATATCAAAAACTAATGGAGTACTCATTACTGACTTTAAAATTCATCAAATTAACAAAAAAAAAAAAAAAAAAAACCAAAAACAAAAAAACCAAAAAAACAAACAAACAAACAAAAAAAAACCAAAACAAAAACAACCCAAATATATTTAATTTCATTGACACTTTGTAAAAGAATAGCTTCAGGTGTATGCTTGGAGAAAAATAAATGAGCAAATGAAATTATGCATAACATTCACAAAGCTATTGAAGGAAATGCTATATTTTGCAGGTAACAATCATTCAAGACTGAGCAAGGTTAACCAGAGAGGAGAAATTTTGAGCTGGTCACAGGCTGAGGAGATCCAGACACAATTCTTACTGCCTAAATAATTGCCCTAAACTGGGTAGAAAGGGATAGCAGCCAGTCAGCCTCAGCTGCTACATATTTTCTCATTGTACAAAATACTGAATTTGTGTCTAAGATAGATCAAAAGTCTGAAAAATCTGTCACTGAACAAGCAGGGAAAACACCCAAATAATGTAGAGAATGTTTAATCGTATTTACTAAATAAAACAGCTCGAACAAGCGACAGTGAGAAACCATGTATTTCATCTGGTAATTACACCAGAACACTTATGGCTCAGCTGTTGTTCCCTGAAGTGGAACCACAGGTAAGGTTTAGATCTTGCACTGAATCATGGATTGCATTTTCTGCTAGACAAAAGGAAGATGAGAACTTCTCCACCATTTTTGCAATTCTAGCCCAGAAAATATGTTCCAACTTACATAGCAAATGCCACTTCGGATCATTATATTAGGGTAACTAAATATCAAAGTTTAAATTTTGCCACAGGTTTAGTTTTAGCTGAAAGAAAAAATGCTGAGCTCTAATGATAACACTGTAAAATTGCCTGAGGGTTAAAATGCCCCAAAGAAAGGACTTGTACAATAACAGTGACTAACTTACTGTGCTGGGAAGGTGTGTGAGTTTTTCACCGTTATTAACTGTAGCTTTTTGAGGTCACTTTGAGAACCTGTCTTATAAGAAAAACGTTTAACTATTTTCATGTAGCTATCTAAAGCATATATCAAATTCAGCAAAAATAATTTGAAGGTGCAACTACTATTAAGGAATATTGTGGCTAGACTTTGATCTCCTATATCATTTGGCATAGAAAAGGAAAACACAATTTAATGAAAATAAATGTGTAGTATTAACTCTGAGGTCAGTGAAGCTAATAGACAGTATATACTTAATGTCACAACTACAGAGTACCTTGACCAGTAAACAAATTAAGAGCTGTGCTATAAATAATCTTTACACCATCATCTCAGCTCATCAATCATGGAAAAGTTTCATAAGGATAATAAGAAAGCACACTACCTCTAGCTTTTTTTGGTAACACAAATGATCTTCTAGATTTGGGATGTATAGTAGCCTAAGTTAAGTAAAACAAAGCTAGTTATTAATTTAGCAAAACTTGGACTGGAAAGATTAGTGTAAGACTGTAAAGCAAGGCAAGACTTAACTGGGAAATAATGAGAAGCATCTGTTGTGGTTTAACCCCAACCAGCAGCTGGTTTAAACCCAACCAAAGCCACTCACTCCTGGTGAGATGGGGGAGAGAATCTGAAGAGTAAAAATGAGAAAACTTGCAGGCTGAGATAAAGATAATTCATTAGGAAAAGCAAAATCCACTCATGTGAGTGGAGAAAAACAAAGAATTCATTTTCCACATCCCATGGGCAGGCAGGTGTTCAGCCATCCCCAGGAAAGAAGGGCTCCAGCACATGTAACTATAACTTGGGAAGACAAATGCTCCCTCCAAACATCTCCATTTCTTCCTTCTTCCCCCAGATTTATATGCTGAGCATGACACCATATGGTGTGGGTTATCTTTCTGAGCAGTCAGTGTCAGCTGTCCCAGCTGTGTCTCCTCTCAACACCATGTGCACCCCAGCCCCTCCCTGGTGGGGAGGTACAAGGAAAAGGCCTTGACTGTATGCAAGCACTGCTCAGCAGTAACACAAATATTTCTGTATTATCAACAATTTTTTCAGCACAATTCAAAACCACAGCCCTGTACTAGCTACTGGTAAGAAAACTGAGTCTACTCCTGACAAAACCAGCAAAGCAGGACAAAGAGAGTACACTGGCTAAAGTGGGGTTACTTTTGATGCTCCTCAAGGGTAGATGGAGGCACCGTAAAGACAACATTTCCTCTAAAGACACTAGTACAAAGCACCAAGTTGATAAAGGTTCCTGAATATTTGGTGATGAATATAAAATTAACATAAGGGCCAGAAGGGTTATATATCAAGAAATATAACTAATCTTGAAGATTAAAATATTAGGAACAGTTGAAGTTGGCTGTATGAAATACGGTGTCACATTTGTTTACTAGGATTTCAGGCATCAGAGGCAGTTCCTTTTCTGCCTCCATGTTGTTCCCAACTGGACAGACAGGCTCTGGAAGGCACAATCAGAGCACACCCATGTACTTCAGGAGCAGACAGCATGCTAGCAGTCCAGCTAGCAGCCTGTGCTCAGAAGCCTGGGTGAGCAGAGTGGGCACCCAGAGTCAGGCCTCCCTTCTGGCAAAGAAGGTTGGCACTCAAAGCCATTGTAACACAATTATCAGGATATCTTGTTATTTTGTCTTCTGTGAAACAGTTTCATGCTAAATGAAAGAACAGGAGCTATAGTCCTTTCTTACCAGAGAGATGTGTCCTTTCTAATTTACAAGGTCATGTCCATTCTTTCTAAAGCTTAATGAATACTGAGACTGAATAGTTTATGTAATATTTGATGACAATTCAGCAACTTGGTTGAGAATTACCTGCTACAGAATTCTCATGGATTGCAGCATTTCTTTCAGTGATGACTGTCAGGAGATTGTTTATAATTCATAGAGAGCAAGTCCCTGAATCCATCTTGTATTTCCACATAAATGCTATCTGATGAGTACAAAGCTGCCAACCTTACCCATTTTCTGGAGAGGACCTGAGCTCCAGGTGAAGCAACTGTTTAAATTTAGCACAGAGATTTCTAATGACTTCTGTGCTATTCTCTGCAGCTCATTGTATTGGGCAGGCTGGACAGCACTCTGCTCAGCTTGGTGGCTCCTATGAATTCCATTTTCTAGTGAATGTAGGTCACCACATTGATTGTAGAGCACAGAGATGACCAAACTTACAAGGCATGCTTTATCCCAGATGGCCATGATACCAAAGGATGTTCAAAGTATGTATTTCTTCATGCCTTTGTTCCTCCCCCATTCCCTCTGAAAATAGTCCCCAAAGCGTTAGTTACAGCAGTACTCCTCAGTACACAAGACAGTAAGCAAAATAATTATGGGTCTTTCAGTCACTTTGAAGGCCCTTTTCTGTCTTGCTAATGCTAAATTGGATTCTTTTTCCAATTTACTCTTTTCCAGGTAACAAATCTAATAATGCCATCTGTACCTCTCTTTCCTTTTCCCTACTGCTCTTCGCTCAGCTCTGCAGCAAATAAAATAAAAAAAAAAAACCAAAAAAACAACAAACAAACAACAACCAAAAAAAACCCCAACGAAACTAGAAAGTTCTGTTTTGAAGTGCCAGATCACAAGTTATCTCTGTTATTTTTCCCCCTCACCTTTGGTCCTTATGTCCCATTTCACTCCTGTTTTCCCTCAGAACAGTCTTTCTTTATATAAAAATAGAAGACTCATTTCACAAAAGAGAGGGATGAACGAGTCCCTGGAACCATGTGGTGTCCTACTGTTCACTCCATGTCTACACTCATATCTCACTCAGGCCTGATGAGTCTGAACACAGTGATTTACGCTCTTGCAATTGAGTCTAGTTGGAGGCCTGTATCTAGTGGTGTCTCCTAAGTTTCCATACTGGCCCTACTATTGTTCAACTTATTCATCAATGACTTGTGCGAAGAGCAGAGGCCTCCTCAGCAAGTTCACCGAGGACAGGAAGCTGGAAGGAGTGGCCAGTACCCCCTAGTGCTGTGTCTTCCTTCAGAAGGACCTCGACAGGTTGGAGGGATGGGCAGAAGGGAACCTTCTGAAATTCAGCAAAGGCAATTGCAGGGTTCTAGGGAAGAATAACCCCGTGCACAGGATAGGAATCATCCTGCTGGAAAGCAGCTCTGGAAAGCAGCACCTGGGGTCCTGATGGACAACAAACTGTTCATGAGCCAGCAGTACCCTTGGGGCCAAGAAGGGCAGTGGTATCCTGGGGTGCATTAGGAAGAGCATTGCCAGCAGGTTGAGAGAGGTGATCCTGCCCCTCTGCTCAGCCCTGGTGAGGCCTTGGAGTGATGTGTCCAGCTCTGGGCTTCACAGTACAAAAAAGATGTGGAGCTCCTGGAGCAGGTCCAGCAGAGGGCAACAAAGATGATTAAGGGACTGGAGCATCTCTCTCATGAGGAATGTCTCAAGGAGCTGGGCCTGTTCAGCGGTGAGAAGAGACAGCTGAGAGGGGACCTTGTCAATGTACACAAGGATCTGAAGGGAGGATGTCAGCGGAAGGATCCAGGCTCTTCCCAGTGCTGCCAAGCAATCAGACAAGAGGCAATGGGCAAAAACTGGTGCACAGGCAGTTCCACCAGAATGTGAGAAAGAACTTTACTGTGAGTGACCACACTGAAACAGGTTGTCAAGAGCATTTGCAGTCTCCCTCACTGAAGATATTCAAGAGCAATCTGGATGCAGTCTTGTACAATATGCTCTAGGACGACCCTGACTGAGCAGGGAGGCTGGACAACTTTGCCCATTCTGTGATTCTGTGAATTTGTTTCAATCTTTTGACTGTCCCTGAAGCTAGTTCCATTCATCACTCATTTACACTACAGCATCATGTTTTCTAGGATCCCACGTCCCAGTTGCACTTGGCTGGTCTGGTTTGCAACCTTACACAGAGTGTTGAGGAATGATCTTAGCACATCTCCAAATTTAAAAGAGTCACTCCCAGATGCAGCCTCCTCCTGTCACAGGACTGACGCACAAACACCTGCTTAAGAAAGAATGCATCTGAGATCTGTGATTTAAAAGGTCTGAGGATCACAGCTTTTATTCTTGTCTTTGTTCTGGAAAGCACTATGCACAGAATCTAATTGCAGCCTGAGTATTAAATAAGAAATAGATCATTACTGATGACACAAGCAGCCCAGCATAAATTTTGAAAGATACCTGGGTGGAAACATACAGATCTCGCCTAACATTGTTTCTGCTTTCAAAGAGGCCCTTAAACTGACAATTTGTCTTCAACAGAAAAAAATCAACATTGCTTTCCAGACAGCTACCCAGAAATGGCTGTAGGCATTGTGGCTGAATGTGTTATTGGTCTGCATCCCAAATAACTACTGTGTCTGGGATGCAGGAGGAGAGAACAGGACAAACAGTGAGTCAGAAACATTTGACACAGCCAAAATTTAAACACACTTAACTTTTCTCCCTTTGGATTTGGGGTCATCTTTGGTAGTTTGTCTGAACAAAAACTTCTTGTTTAGGTGTTTTCCCTAGAGATGAAGGAGCATTCTGGAGGGAAAGGATCATTTCCTCAGGCTTGATCCATTTCCATTTCGCACACATTGGAGATCACGTGGCATTTTTACAAGCATCTCCAGGAGAAAGGTTTGGAAAGGTCTTATTGATTTCTATGAAGTAATCAAATACATACTGAAAAAAAAAAACAAAACAAAAGGCTTTTCTCCACATGTTAAGGATCACTAAGGATCACTAAGGATCACTCAAGATGCCCAGGAAAATACTGTGTGCATTGACCTAACCCCATGCCGTCCTCACCTTAGAGAGCAAAACCTTTTAATGCTTCTCAGTCCTCACTAGCTACTCTGCAAAAGCACCAGAAAAATAAAGGCACCAAAGAAAATGCATGAAACAAATCAAGCTGAACATCAAGAACTTTTTATTGAGAGTTAACTTTATGAATTTTAATAAACATGAGATTTGATTTTATTAATCAATATGATTTTATTTTATTCCACTCTCTTTATTAAAGACAGATTTATCTCCCTTTTTTGATTGACCACGATACAATCATGGAGGTGAAATAAGAAATCTCAGCTCACACTTCACATTCATTAAACTCATGTGCTAGCAGTCTTAAAGATACAATTTCTGTAATATTTTTTCTGTAGGTTTTGTGTTCAGACAGGTTATTCATGACAGCTGCTGTTAGCAGCTTCTATATTTCTTCCCTGTCTTCAATTACTCTATAAAATTTGTGTTTGGACACAATGTGTCCAAGAACACAGAATGCTACGTGAAAGGTAAAGTTTCTGGTAATCAGTGAGGACAACAAAACCTTTTTTACGATCAGATTGATTATGGGAAAGTGATTTGGTAACATGTGCAATGTGTTAACACTGAGATAGGAAGTACACCACAGGAAAAGAAAGACTGGTTCTGTAACTGAGGAACTGTTTCCACAGTCAGTTTGGATTAAACTGTGCCTGCTGTAACGTGTGCTGTGTGACTGTGCATGTGAGCACCATGGTGTTCACAGGGCCATTTTATGGTCCTTTCTATTCAGTGGATTATTCACCTAGCTAGAGTTGTGCCTGTTAAAGTAAAACACAAGCAGTAACTCAGAATTACCAGTCTAAAAAAGTATTCTTTTAGAAGGCTCTTGCAGTCAGTTTCTCAAAGGAAAAATTCAAAAGATGGAAACATTACTGCCTTTATGATTAGAACACTAAGGGGAGGAATTAGATTAAACAGGGATTTTTTTAATCCTAGAAAACTAGTGAGAAGTGCCTGAAGAATTTCAGTATTTGCAGGATTAGATGTATTTTAAATACCAATATTGTGAAAAAGGCCAAACATCTAAATAGCAAAGGAAGTTGCAAATGTTCAAGATATGTATGGATTTGATGTAGCAGATCTCCATAACCTTCACATACTTCAAAGCCTAATAGACATCACATTCATGGATTATTCTCTCTGGGGTGGTTTCTGTCCCTTTTGTGGATTAATTCTTCACTCCTGAAGTGAATCAGCAAAGTGGTGGCAGCTACCCGGCACAATTGCCCTTACCATGTTTGTGTTTCCTGCATGCCTCTCATTCTTTCGGATACTCTTGTCATCTTTCCCAATGGTGCTCTTCACCCTTCTCTTTCATTTGCATCCATGAATATGGGAATCAGGTACTTCTAAAAGGGTGGAGCTCCTGTGAAGCTATGACTGGAAGGAATCCTCATTCTGTGATCAAGTAGAGGGAGAGAAATACACATGAAACATCATAAGACAGCAAATAGTGAAACCTGAGCAGCTTAGTTTGAAGTCTGCAGTTTTGGGAAGAGGGAAAAGTTAAGAAAAAATATATATTTGACAGAGCAAGGTGCACTCTTGAGCTCTGTAGAAAAACAAGAAAATATTATGTTATTTGGAGCAAAGCTAAACCCAGTGCTTCAAAACCAAACAACTACTTCTTCTAGCAATGGATTCTTAAATACATGGTATTTTTATCTCTGCTTCAGCCTTGAATGAGAATTTAAAAATCTTGAGAATTCTTCTCTCCCAAACCACATGCTCTCACCCAGTTAAACAGATTTTAGTGAACTGCAGATGGAAGAAGGGTATCTATAAGTCATGGGAGTGTCAGTATGTCCTCAGTTCTTTATGGCTTCTCAGCATTATAAATTATCTCCTAAGCACTGTAGATAAAGTCTAAGTGGCTTACTTGCAATAAATAGAAGCACTAAAAAGAATTTTATCCTGGGTATAACTTTGAGGAAGCCACTGAGAAAGTACTGCAGTTGAACTGAGGTAGCAATGTACAATTTTCTAAGCACACCTGCAATTCACCTCATGCTACTGGCAGGTTTCCCATCAGATATAGCACATATTCCCTTTCTGCTTGAATTTGTGTTTTATCTCCCTCAAGAGACCTGTTACAGCCAACAGGTAAAGGTTTTGGTATGGGGAATTATTATTATTATTATTATAGAAATGAAATATAGAAGAAAAAAAATTATTTATGTCTGTTTAGTGAACCAAAGCAGCCTAACTCCTCTGTTGCAGATGTGGGGGCTGAAATGCCAGAACTGAAGTGGTTTTACTTCAGTCTCTCCAGCAGTAAACTTACTGTGCTCCCAAAGAAAAGCATACCCAAGAATGAACAAAAGTGAAGCTTTTATAAAATAAAGGACAGCATGTTCTCACTTCTTTCTTTAAAGGCCATCTTTGATGTGAGCACAAATTGACTAACTCCAGATGATACCATAATTCTGTATAGTACTTACAGGACTACAGACACATAACAGTTCTTTTACTCAGCAGCATTTAGCATAGGGTAGGCATATTAAAAGGGTCATATTTTGTAATAAATAATATGTATTTTCTCAAATCCTTCTCTGCTCTCAGCATCCTGGGGAGATGTCCTCCCTGGCACTGAAGCAGGCTATGTGTCTCCCTGGGGACTTAGACCTGAGAGACAGACAGGCAGTGTCCCTGTGTTCCCCAGCACCAGCAAGACCAGATTTGTGGGGTACTTGGATTCCACCCAGTCACCATTTTCTGATGGAAAACAATTCAGATGAAAGCATTTTGGTGAGCTCCACTGGATAGACAAAAGTTTTTATATAAGAACCTTTTAATCCTAGGTTTATTTTCAAGCTTGAGAATAAGGTGCCAGCAGCAGTAAAACTGTGTTGCTTTGTCAGCATTTGCTGAAAGCAAAGATTTTGCCTGCAGAATTACTGGTTCTTTAATTTGCTTAGCCTGACTGTGCTGGGAATAATACGCAAAAATCCAACCAGTCCTACTACTGACACAAATCATCTATTCCTGTCACTTTGATCATTCTGTGACCAAAAAGCAGAAAGTTATTTGTTCAGGTCTGAGAGAAGAAATTAACACTGTTTCAGAAAAACGGGTGCAATTCATACAGTGCCTGATCCTGGAGGAAGCTAAACACCCTGGGTTGATAGTGACCTCTGATGGGAGACAGGAGATTCACAAGTTCCACTGTGTTTCTCTTCCTATAATCATTGAAATGCCCTTTCAAATCTGGCCATGATTCCATAGACATAAAGAAGATAGATGGTAAAATTTTTTAATTGGGATGTTGTGCTGTGCTGAAATTAAAGGGGCTCTGTCCTCAAAAAGCTATCAAGCCATTATTGCCTTCCCCTCTGCTAACATATGTCTTGAACTTTCTCTTTTATTCTTGAAATGTTTTAACAAGCCAGATAACAGGAGGAGGGGAAAGAAAGGGAAGAGAGAAGAGAAGAGAAGAGAAGAGAAGAGAAGAGAAGAGAAGAGAAGAGAACTTCTTTCAAACTTGTTCTTATGAGCACTGAAACAAGTACCTGGTGAATCCAGATACAGTGTCAAGGGGGTTCCATGTTTGGTTGCTTTATTTTTTTGCACATTACTTACAAAACATTAGAATGGAATCTGCTTTTAACAGTAGTGTATTGCTCTGTACAATGAAGGTGGTGCTCATCAAATAAGTTGATGTATGTTTCAAACCCCATGATAAGGGTTTGAAATAACTAGTTATACATATATATATGTACGAGATAAGAGAGAAAAAAATGGAGAAAGACAACAGCCTTTTTTTCCTTTATGAAATCTGCTTTGATTAAACTTTCAGAGGAATACATTATATGCCTCTGGGGATAATTGTTCACGTCACAGAATAAAGCTCATGTAGCCTATGAAAACATTGAAGTCTCTAGATTAAAGAAGTAAATAAAATCATCTTTTTAAAGAATTTTAGTCTCATAAACTTGAGTTACTCTTGCTGAGTGGAGCAGTGAGCAATAAAATCATAGTAAGAAGAAGAAGAAAACAATTTACTGGTCTCTGCAAAATACCTCCTTCTTAATTGTCAAGGATACCTATAAACACGGCTGGGACAGGAATCCACTGCAACTGGGCACTGCTGAAAAAGAATTTTGTCCACTGTCCATCTCATGGAGACTTCAGTCTCCTCTGAGGAAGACAGCCACACTCTGGGTAGATTATTCTCTGTAATGAATCAAAGGAATCAAGCTCAATTGTTTTACATGGTCTAGTAAAGAGCCAAAAAGTCATGTCCTTCTGCTGCCATCCATGGAGGGCTGGGCTCAGTTTCCCTCAATTTCTGATGCACTGTGTATGGTGTTTTCTAATATTCTGGTTATACAGATCATCCCACTGTGTTCCAGTAATGCCAGCTAAATAACATTTCTTCTCATTAATGAGAATTGCCTACATCTCTAGCTCAATAGTCAGTCTCGTAACATGGGTAGATGATTCAGTGAAAAATGCCTTCCCACATCAGACCACAGTGTTTATGAGACACAGGCACTAAGTTTAAATATGTACTGTCTTTTCTGTCTTTGCACCCCTTTGTTCTTTTTTCTGCTTCTCTTCCTACTTATTCAAGCTGATTTGCAGCTGAGAAAAGTAAGTCTTTAACAGTCTGTGAAGGACAGTGACACAAATTCTCAGTAAACTGTGACAAATTACAGTGCTCCACAAAGCCAAAACCTTCTGTTTTCACCAGTCATCTGTCCAACCCCTCACCTCCAAGATATTCGCTTTTCTGCTTTTCATAAAACCAAAAAATGTCTTGAACTTCTCTCTGCTTTTCTAGTCTTCTGCATCTCTCACACCTTTAATATTTATGCTGTTCCATGTAATATTTTTTGTTCCCATGTCTATTTTCAGCAGAGCAAGACCTGCCTGACTGATCATTCCATTCAATATTACTGTCACATTTCTACATTTTTGCACTTGGAAAACAGAACATTTATTGTCCCTTCTTTCTTCTTGAATATTTATACATTCATTTTTTTATAAAGATTATAGACTGCATGTCTTTCCTTTTAAGACATCTTAAAAAGCTCTTTGTTCCTGTTTGCTGTAATGACAATGTTTGTTGGAGAAGTCCCTCTTTTTTCCCAACTGGTAACTCAGTAAGCGATACTGAGACAATACTATTAGACAGATTAAACATCTCTTAGTTGTAGATCACTAGTTCACTGCATCAGTTTTCAACCTAATCAGTTCCCTTGCCAGCTGGAAATCAGCTCCACATTTGCTCACCAGAAAATCTTTAATTCTGCACTATACTGAACTTGGTATTTCTAGGTCACATATCTTATCCTCCAGCACAGCCATCAATTTGCACTTGGTGCACCATAAATCTCCCCAGTCTTTCAACAGAATGGTATAAAACTGCAAAGACAAGTCACAATAAGGGTTTCTTTATCAATCATATTAAGCAAACAACTCCCCATCACCCTTTCCCTACCAGCACAGGCTCTGTGTAATGTAAATACTAATGATGAACATTTATGAGAAATTAGTATGGATCCAGACCCTGATTGATTGAGACCTGCAAAGCAGTGTCAGACAGACATTATTCACAATAATGTTTTAAAGCACTTCTCCGAAACATTTGAATCAATGGACCTTGTCTATCTTTATCCTGTCCTGCAGAACACTGTGAAACTAAACAACTCTAAGTAATGTGTAGTGCTGTTGAAGCCACCCAGACAAATTACACTCAGAAAAGAGCTCTTATACCTTCCTGCAGACCACTGACCAGAGATACTTTTCAGAAACAGGTTTGAAGATCAACAGCTCTTCCTATTAGCCCTTGTCCCCTGAGAAAGTTAATAGTGGTCTCTTGATTGGAGTCTGGAAAAATCTGCTTTACCTGAAAAGATTTTCATTGGCCTCTTGTGTTAAAAGATATCATTTTAACACAGCAATACATTAGTACATAAGCTAGAATAAAATTAAAGTGTAAAAAAAAATCAGTAGGAGATAAAACTCAAAAAGCTTCATGTTGGATTGCTGTACATTACAGTTCTGACATGGCTTTACAGTCTTGCTCTCCTAGCTTATATAAGGAGGGCAATGACCAGAAAAATTGACAGTAACAATGATCCTCTTGTGTAGTGGGTATCAGCTTGGATATAGAAATCACATACTATTGATTCCTGTTTTATGTTTTTTATTGTTTGGGTTTGGTTTTGTTTTTGGTTTTGGTTTTGGTTTTGTTTTTCCACATACTAATCAAAGTACAATAGAGTCTTTATTTATATTCCAAGATTTAAAAGTTTAATTTAAAACCTTGGCCTAAATCACCATGGTTGTATTGCACAAGCTCAAGAGTTTGTGTAACTGAGCAGAGATAAGGCCAGTAGTAAGTGCTACCATTGGTGGTAATCCAGCAGAGAGTCAGAATTACTTCTAGGCATAACAAGAAGCCCTGGTATCAATTCCTCACGATTCTTCTGCATTTTTGAACACGGTAACAGAACATGTTGCACTTGTCTTTCATCTAGCATCATGAATCTTTCAGCAAGCCTCGCAAGCTGAAGGTTTTTAAACTCCACACTTCACCTCTGGGCATATGCTTCTATTTTATTACCTAATTCATTCACCCATTACTTCTTCAGACTAAAATCAATTGTACCACTTTAAAGGTATTTGCTGCAGAAGGTGCTTTAGTGTCACGTTGCTGAAGGAGACAGTAACCTTGGTTTAGTGACAAAAACATGGAGAAACACTGTTAAATTACTAACTTGTGTATGTTCATGTACTAGCTAGTTTTTCTAGATCAAGGAGTTTTTTATGATAAATGTAGGATTTCAACTGCCTGCATATCTGTCTATGCTACAGAAAGCTACAAAAATATTATCTAACATTTTTTTCCCATGCACAGCATGCACGGAAACACACTGATTTTACAAATGGAATTGTACCACAGAGCCTCTCAACACAGTTTCCTTTAAATTGCTAGACTTCCTTAATTTCTACTCTCAATCCAAAATGAAATGAATATTGAAAACATTTTCAGGAAACAAAGATGGCCAAGAGGAAAATGGGCAAGACCTGAGACAAGTTTTTAAAAACTGTTGGAGAAGGCTTCCAAAGAGGAATGAAAGCAGTATGTGATGCTTTCCCTGGAAGGCCTGGCTGATAGCCTGCAGACAAAAGCAATGCTTTTGCTGTGGAGGCAGCCTTAAAATGTGTCCTGACAGATTGGCAAACTCAGCTGTAGCACCAATCTGGAATGGAAGAAAGGGCCAAGAATAAGAACTGTCTCTTCAGGAACAAAAGTTACCAGGAGCACTGCAAAGCTCTGCTGGAGGATTTTGAAAGCATCCAAATCAAATTCAAGGTCCTGAATCTTTTCTTTGAAGCGCCTTTTGGTCTGGACCCAGGTTATATAGAACATCTACTGAGATTTGGAAAAACCCAACAGCACCTCCCACAAGTGCAAGGTTTCCTCTCAGGAAAACACTGCTGTCTCAGGAGCTGGTCTGTTCTGTGGCATAAATTCCCCATGATCTGGAAACTGAGTGCATCACTGACTTCCTTATCTACTCTAAGGTCAAGGCAGGTTTTTGTCTATTTTTACACACTCGTAAAAAATCTATTCCAACAAAAATCCTATCAAAACAGGGCACCTTACTGAGCACATTACACTCCCTACAGAGAGGATCAGAGGACAAACATATGACAGATGGCAGGTACAATGCTTAATGCACTGGTGAATGGTACTCAAATAGTGTGGTGATAAAGGCTGTAGAAGAGATGATATAAAGGAAAACAGGTAGAATACAGGGTGCTGGGGTTGTGCAATAAAGCCCTGACAGTGGGAGGGATGAGTGCTGTGTGGGCCCAGCATATAGAAAAGCACAAGCTAAGGATTCAGTTGGCTCCACAACAAAAACACACACCGTTGTTAGGAAGGTTTCAGTGAGCTCTGTCGTAATAGGTGTGTGCCTAACAGGTTTTACCCAAGAGGGTGACATATTAGTTTTAATAATTGCAAATAGGACTCTGCCCTCAGCAAAATTTTTTTTTCCTCTATTCACTACCTTATATCTGTGATGTTGTCCATCTGGCAGGTAAATGTTATTAAAGAGGAGGTGGTAAAATGGTAAGTTTGATGAATGCATGAGGCGAATGCATGCTCAGCTGGTAAGTAGTCTGATACAGACAATTTTACTTAAATATATTTAAAACATTTGGGGACTATTTGTGGTTTAAAACCATGGGGGATGAAAAGGAAAGGAGCAAAGAGAAATAGCTTTATTCTAATCTGTATTTCATCTTATTTTCTATTCTGCAGTGAAGCATGGGCTTTCCTTCTTGTTGAAATTAAAGATGAAGGCAAGGTTAAAACACGAGGGAGAAAATGTCAAGAAACTCAGTAATACGCTGTGGGGTAAATGAAGCCATGTTATTAGCTAAGCTTTTTTTGAATGCAAAATATTTTCCCCCATGACTGAATGTTGCTGGTTAATCAATCTCTGGGCATTCTAAACCACCACTGTGTACACATAGTCAACACGTATAGGTCATGTTCAAGCTAACTCTTGGACATTGTGCTGTCTCCCTGCATTAATCCTGACCCTTTTCCAAATTTAGTGACTCCAGTTGCACCTTGTGTAGTTAAGAGGTCAAAGTCCAGAAAGCAGATGTGGGATTTGAGACTATGGAACCACCAGTTATCAGCCAAACTCTGCATTGACTTAAATGTGTATCCTGACTGCCACTTCTTTATGATGGGCTGTCTGTGCAGGCTCCAGTTCAGACGTCAGCATTTGTTCCCAGTGAAATCGCTCCAGACTTGCACCACTGAACTCTTGTGAAAATTCCCCATCTATCAACCATTCACTTGATGCTCATGTCCAAGATCAGCTGTCCATTCCAGCACAGGAACCCAAATCTTGTGCTGCAGAACAGCCCCAGCATCCACAGGGCACACAGGCAGTAAGAGCCACAAATCCCCTTCTCTGTCTGTGTCGGCTTAGGGACACAGGAGTGGGAAAAGTAGAGGGGGTAATATTTGGAATTTTTTTTAGTGATTATGTCTTTCACAGCAAAATACCATGTTTTAAAATGAAGAGATGGCAAAAGAAATGCATTTCTGATTCCAAGCTCACTGGATGCAAAGGCAAGAACATATTAACAGGCTTCAAACTGGGCCATTGGTATTACCTGCTCCATTATCTTGTGTCCTCTCTGTGGATTTAAGTGATTTTGCTATGATTGCCACTACATATTGCTTTGAACCTCTTACCCTACTGTTATAAAACAAGTATTACTTTTGAACAAAAATATATTTCGAAAAGAAGCTTGACATCAATTTCAGTTCCCCCTGTCCATTTTTCATGACTGATCCAGCTTCATTGAAAAAAAAAATTTAAAGTTCTGGATCTGTTTACTAATAAAATATTTCTAAGGAAGACAATGACCGCCAACTGTATCATAAACCCCATGTATTTTAGAGGAAAAATCTAATTAAATAAATACTAAACAAAAGCAATTAGACAGCCCATAGCAAAAATAGTGTGGTTATTGTTTCCTCCAATCTCACTAGTATTTATGGTGCTATAAAATCAGCATTGCAAAGTAAACCAATGCAAAAACAATACTCAGTATTATGTCAGTATAATTAATATATTGTGTGGTTATACCACACATGCAAATATATGAGAAATGTGTCAAAATATTGTTCTATGCTAATATAGGCTAAGTACACACAGGCTAAGTTTTATATTCTAGTGCTAAATGGCCGACTGAAAAGACCTGGGTATTTTAAAACTTTTTTTCCTTAAAAATGTTTGTTCCAATGCAATAGTTTTGTAGAATTATAACTGGTTTTCTTTTTTCTCTTAATCTGCTTTCCTGAAGACAATATTCTAACCTTTTAATGTAAAATAAGCTGCACTGAGGCAGCATCACAATTTCAAAATATTTGTAGACTTTTTTAGAATTCGAAGACCCAGTGACTAAGAGGACAAAAGTGGGCAGAAAAAAATAGACAAGAAAAATAAGATCACTAATGAAGAATTGTCAAGGAAGAAATTAGACTAACAGAACAAACATATAAGCAAGGAGTTTATCAATGAAAAAGATATTTAGACAATGTAAACCACAATGGGTAAAGATTCAAACTTCTTGTGACAGAAATAATAACGGAACTTCCAATTTAATGAAGTTTGAGGAAAAGTGTGTGGTCAAAACAACATATATGGACATTCTCAGAATAAAGTTTCTGTCCCTCATGTAAGATGAAATCTGTTTTGTAATTGTATTTTTCCCTTCTCAGGAAAAGGAAGGAGAGATTACGTGAGATCAAAAGTAGTGCAAACTTCTCAAAATCTCAAGAGTCGGTACCCTCTGGTACTAATTAACTGTGACAATTAGGGCTCCACAGTCCATTTTAGCACAAATGGTGAAAACCTTGTAACTTCATACCTGTTGTGATAAGGCACGAAATGATGACACAGGCACTGCTGCTCTCGAGGGGAACAAAAAAGAAAAACTTTATTTTCTGACTCCAACATTTATAGTTTTCCAAAGGTGACAGTGGATTGGAGGGTGACAGTGCCACCTCTCCAATGTCACTGGACAGACCAAGGGTCCATCAATTCTCTCCACCTCCATGAAAGAATGCAAAACATAGGTTATTTACAGAACTATGTGTGAGAAAGTTTGTTGAAAGAATGTAAACATCAGAAGGCTTAACAAAGTCTTACAAAATCAGGGCGACATCATACCCTTTTGAAATGGGAAAACTGGTTTTGTCCTGCCTTACTTTGGAGCAGGAAGATTCAAGGAAGGACTCTGTGAAATGTTTGGGGTTTTCCCCTGGGAGCAGCTATTTGTTGCCAGCATTGCTCAGAATTTTTGCTGCTTCTACTCCTCAGCTCCCAAACCTCATTGTTTAGGATACCTCCTACCCCCTTCTGGAACAAGAGCTTCTGCATTGACACTCACACAGCCACAGCCTCTGCACCCTTTCCTCCAAACACCTGCCTGCCCATCACAGTCACACACCTGCCCTGGTCATACGCTGCAGCCCCCCATGGGGAAGAAAGGAAGAAAAAGGAGCTTAGTTATAAACCTGAGACTGGGCTAAGCTCGTGAGGAGTCCCAATTTCTGCACACAAATAGTGAGAGCATGGATGGGAGGGGGCAGCACTTGGGCCTTATGGTAACATCATCTTCCAGAAGCAGTCAGGCTTCTTAAAACACAATGAAGCGACACCGCTAAATGTAGTGCTCAGTTTTGCAAAAGTGTTCTGCATTGTCTGGTAATTTGTTCCATGACATTTAATTTCTTCCTACTTTTTCCAGGACAAATGCTATTCTCAGGGATGGCTGCATCAAAAGAAGTGACAGTGAGAACACGTGCAATACCTTATGTGTATCTTTGTTGGCCTGACAATCAAAAAGTGGAAAAGAAATGCTGCACACTTTACAGGGCAGTCTAACTGTGCATGACACCAATAGTGCACAGTACGTACCAGCAAATAGCTTTTCTTATATGAGCTGGCCATGCTTAAGAAGGCAACAGTCACAAATCACAACTTTACAGTCTAAGTGATAGTGGTAAAGCAAAAGTCCTCAGATACTTCAGTCACATGTATGTAGTGGTACACATGTATTTGTCACCCAGGAGAGCAAAACCATAGGCTGGGATAAATAGGATAATGATACGTGGCTATGTAAAACACAGGCCTCCAGAAACAGAATTCAAAGCTGCAGTGCTAACTTCTTTTTCTGAACAGAGCACTGTGGCATTTATCAGGTGAATTAGATACAGAGGAGTGTCTTTGTTATTTAACCAAACTCTGCATAGCTGGAGGCAACCCCTCACGTTTAGGAAACTACTGAGGAGCTGATGGTGAGCAAAAGGAGGAGAAGAGAGAGAAGAGCCTGTGAAGACAATGAGGCAGGCAAATCAGGGCTCAGGCTGCCATATTTATAATCATCTTGAAGGGCTCTGTGGAAGATACACAATCAGCTCATGACAACTAAAATATGGTTTAAACAATGACATCTTTTGTGGCAGCTTAAGTCCTTGTCTTGCTCTGACCAGCACAAAATATCCTCATCAGCAAATAAAATTACACTGTCCCCCCATCTTAAATATCCATTACAGTCTGAAAAATTTGAGTTGATATCTGTTTCCACAGTAAAACACCTGTTTTTGCCAGATATGTCTGAAGTGATGTGTTTTGGTAGTAACTAAAATTAAATCATGCACAAATACAAAAGCCAGACTCTCAGCCCTTATATTTTAATGTGAAAGTTGCAATTAAATGAGAAAACCCTAAGCTAATGTAATTTCAAACCAGGAGACCTGGAAGGTGTCTATTTTGCTCATAAAAAAAAGATGATTTAATGACTTGAGTTAAACAGAAAACTTCAAAATGTTCAAATTTATTGTGAAATGAGATTATGCCTGTGGCTGCCAACCAGCTGGATATAATATGCAGGCTAGCTGCCAGCAATCTGGTGTTTTAACAAGAAATGTAGATTCCCTAGGCTTGTGGCAGCATTATTCATTCTCCCCTTCTTGGGTACTCTTCTGCTTTACAGATCTGTTTCAGCAACATCCACTATCAGGTACTACTACTTCTGTCTGCCTAGAATTTCCACTAGAAAGAACATGTTTCCTTGGTCAGTAATTCAATGCAGAGCTTCAACAAGAAGTGAAGGCGTCGGTGCCTTAGGAATTCTGCATGGCAAACTGCTGAAGCACTTGTAGCACAGCACGCTGAAGCCAGAGAAAATTATAAGGAAAAACATTGGGTTGCCTTTAGCAAGCAACAGCCTGAAAATACTGCATAGTATTAGAGGTCCAGACCTTAAAATATATTAAAATGCCTCATGTCAGTTTCAAAAGAAATTAGACAACCCTCCATTTCTGTATTGATCACAGGTGCAGCAGGTCCAAGTGTAAGTGGAAAGTCACAAAAACATAATAATGATCTCCCTCCTGAGTGCTTTTTCCTTAAGATTAATTTCCTAGATACTAAACATTTCAAGTTATTTTTTAAGAAAGTTCAAAAACCTTTAGGTTTAATTAATAAAATTGAATTTTGAGGTATAAATTTGAGAAGCCATTGTAGTATATGAAGAATATAACATATGAAAAGATAATGGTAAAGAAAAAACAAATATTAGGCTCATTGATGGGAAGGCTGATATACTGTGGGTAAATACATGTTCTCATAAACCTTCACAAAATATTTCTTAGGATCGGAAACTCTCTCCAGGCAAAAAATCTCACTCTATGTTTTTTCTGCTGCGTACTTACTTTCTGAAAAATTTCATCTTGTTCCACTGCAATGTGGAAGATACTTTTGACTTTATGTGTCATTATAATTTCATCCAACCATGCTTCATAACCTGAAAAATATTTTTATCTCCTCAGATTTATGAAAACCGGACATGACGCTTTCCTTACTACAGCAGTTGGTTCGACTGTATCTTTGGGAATTTTCTTTAGTTCTCTTTTGGAGGCACTCATTTGCGTTGTACCATCTCCAATTCTTAAAATGATGAAATTAATTTTGAGTATTAATCACACATAGCTGAAGGCTTTCTTTCTTCCAGAAATTTGAATTGTGTTTGTAATCTAGCACTTCTTCCCAAAGTGCTGAGCAGCAGCTTGCCTCTATGGAAAGGGAAGAGCATTATAAAGAACTGAAGCATTGTCTATAGCAAATTTGTATTTGGAACAGGAACACCCTCAGGACTCCAGTCTGCAAGTCTGGACTGCAGTCAGGGTGGACACTCCAGGGTGTGAGCTGGCACATCAGCATGGATGTTCTTCCTAGACTAGGGTGAACCACTGCCTGGAAATGCCTGCTTCTCTTCACTGAACAGACAGGGATCTTGGACAGCCAGCTTGGATAAAGCATGTAGTTTTGAAGAGGATAAAACTAGATGTAATGAACCCTTTCCCATGTGAGAATCACAGAATCACGGACTGGGCAATGTTGGAAGGGAGCACGGGAATCATCTGATTCAACCTCCCTGCTCAGGGAGGTTCATCCAGAGCACATGGCACAGGGTTGTGTATTCCAAACAGTTCTTGAATATCTTCAGTGAGAGAGACTCCAAAGTCTCTCTGGGCAATTTGGTACAGTGCTTAGTCACAATAAAGAAATCCTTCTTCATATTCAGATGGAACTTTCTGTGCATTAATTTCTGTCCGTTATCTCTTGTCCTATTGCTTGGTGTCATGGAGAAGAACCTGAATCCATGCTCTTGGCACCTTCCCTTCAGGCACATGTACACATTGGCTAGGTTCCCTCTCAGTTACCTCCTCTTGAGGCTGAACAGGCCCAACTCTTTCAGCCTGTCCTCGTGAGTGAGATGTTCCAGTCCCTTAATCATCTTTGTAGACCTCTCCCAGATTCACTCCAAAATCATCATGAACTCACAGCAAAATCTGCCACTTAGTCGAGGGCATTTAGAAATTGTCTTATTACATCAACGTGCTGTTAAACAGAGTTATAATGCATATCCTTGAAAATATCACTGTAATTTAGGACAGATTAAAACAGAACAAGTATCCAAGGATCTCAGTTTCACTTTCAGATCTACTACTTGCAATGCTTTCCTCGGCAAGTCCCTTAACCTCAATTCCACATTTCTAGATGATAATATACTCATTAGTCTTCATCCATGACTTTTGAAAGCTGTTCTGAGTGCTTTAGGTCATGTAACAAGCTACAAAAAAGAGAAAGAGAAACAGTAAGTAATAAAGATTGCTAGGAACTTGAAAGAATTTGCAATTATTTCTTTGACAGCCCAAACTGACTTTCACTAAGAAAGCTGCATTTAAAACCAAATAAAGTGTGTTTTAGATTAGTTCCTCCTCAAGCAGTGTTAGAGTTGTGTATAAGTGATTTCCAGGCCATTATGGCACAGCCTAGAGCAACTCTAATGAGACTGCCCTGTTGGATTATTTTTAAATACACTTTTTCCAATTACTTTCTAAAATGTTGGTTTCTCATGTAAATGAAGCATGAAGCTGGAAAATCCAAAGGCTGTTTTGTGGGGGTGGAAAGGGAAAGAAGTCAGCAAGCAAATCAGACCCTGAATTACTGGCATCACTTATTGTGCAGAGTTGAGAAAGGAGCAGTAATTTATCACAAGTACAGAGGAATCAAAGTACTTTTTGATGTGGCACAAAGATTTAGACCATTAATGACCTCTATATCAGTACCCAGAGTAGGGAGGCCTGTTTGATAGGCAAAGTGCATGTGTGTGTGCATGTATAACTCCAGATCATCTCCTCTCCAGGTGACCTTCAAAGACTGTAGGCAAGATAATGAAAAGGATTGCTAAAAGGGTTTGCTATGGAATTGATAATAAAAATTAATTTGTTTTAAGCCTGACAGATGTTGGCATTTTTTCATTTAAGGACAAAAAATAAAATAGATCACTAAAAATTCTCTACATTGCATGAAAACACTTAAAGCTAATGTATTTGCAGTTTGCAATATTGATTTTCAAAATGTTTGCTTTTTCCATTGCTTTGTACAGGATCCATGTCATGAAAGTAAAAATACTTCAGAAAGGCTCTGCCTCTTCAGTTTTTAAAGCCCAAAAAACAGATTTAAGGACACTGACACATCTTTTTTTTGCGCTGTAATGGGAACCAGATGCATAAACATCTTTCCAAGAGTAGCCTCTGATTTTGTCTCTGCAACTGACAACAGCTCTACTGAAGTCAATAATGATACTGGCTTACACCTACACTCAGAAACTCATTTCCTTCATGTTTAAAATAAATAAACAAACAAACAAATGTAGATTAATTTAGTGATTTTTTTTGCCCTTTTAAACATTTCAGTGTGTTGCCAGTATGTATGGTCTGCATCATAATCAGAAGAATCTGCTAAACCCAGTTTGCTGGTGCTCTGTCTTGTCATTGCAGGAGACTGATCGAAGCTATCATCGCTGGGTGTCACTTTCAGAAAGTAAATGAGATGCTTATACATGAGAGCTATCATGCTTGAAGTAGCTGCAGAAGAGACAGGGAGTAGTTCACCTCCCATTGAACATGCGTTTTTTCCTTAGACTGTGGAGCTGTACATTTTCCTTACTATATAGGAATATATAGGAAATATATACAGTGCAGGAATACAGGAAAATAGAACTGGCATCCAGAAAAAGTCAGTATTGCTCACTACAGCAGGGGATGACAGCTAGTAGCGGTGACACTTCTCGTTTTCTACTTTTGGCAGCACTAAGAATTCAGGAGGGAGAAAGTGCTGATGCATTTTATGTCTGTTTTATATGTTTCAATCTACTGCAGTTAATGTTTACTGTTTGTGTAGCAAAAACAGTCACATATATTTCAGCTGCACAGTGATCACAAGACTGGTGAGAACAGAGTGAAACATTGAAGACAAATCCAGATAAGGGCTTAGAAAATTAACTATTTCCTTCTAAAATGCCTGTATACACTATATCATATGTGTAGTGTTTTGGTATGCAGTGTATGGACAGACAGAGAAATTAGAGACACTCTGACTAAGCAATGTGCCAGAAAATATAAGTCAGCTTTCAGTCAGTCTTTAAATGAAACCTCTGAAATAGATCTAATGCCTGAGTCCAAAAGCCTGTTTGCTTTTGTGTAGAGTAGTAGGGACAATCCTTTGCTGTTAAAAGTTAAAGGTGCTAAGTACACAAACACTTAAGCCCAGTGCATACAAAGCAAAAGTTTTATTGCAACCCCTCAGTTATTAAATTATCTTCTTCCTGACATGCTTGGAAAGGTCAGTACCAGCTTAGGTGTCTCCTGAGTCATGGTGATGAAGGATACCACTCTCTTCCCTGAGTCCTCTTTTCTTCATATCTTTCACGTCTTTTTCTCTCAGATTCTGCAACACTCATTTCCTCCTTTCTCACCTCTTGTAGCTTCTGTCCACAGTGAATCAAATCACAGATTCTCAGTCTTTCTCCTACAGAGCTAGCTGCCATCTCAGTCCATCCAAGAAAATGTAAATTTATTAACTTCCCTACAGAGAAGGAAAGACGTAAAGATTTGAAATGTGTGTCAGTCATTGTGGAGAAAGAAATGTCCAAACAGAGAGAAGGAAAACAGGACCCCTGGACTAATGCCAAGATGGTGGTAAAGGTAAAAAAGGATAAGGGAGAAAGAAAGGTAAAGGTGAAAATTCAGCCATAAAACTGAAACCTAGGAGGAAATCCACAGTAACTGGAATCTTCCTTATCATTAACCTGTGATTATTAAGGGAGTGAAATGTTTCTCTTTGCTTTTTCATTTTATGTTTCTTCTTACTTTTTGCATTGTCACACTAAAGCACTTTTAAGTTCACATCCACTTTTACTTTAAAGCAATGTGCAGCAAGGCTGTCCAAGACAGGTGTATGATATGTTTTCACTGCAATACACTCTGATTAAAGAGAAAGGCAGACATCTTATATATATTAAAATGAATATCTTCCCAAAAGGGTGATAGATATTTCAGATGAGATAATTCTGAAATCTGTCTACATTAACAGATTTTAGGGGTGTGAGTATCTGACATCTTTCCAACACGTATTTGTGTCCAGCAGGTACCATATGACTGTGTTGTAAGCCTAAGCCAGCTATCATGGAAAGAAATTGTGACAAGCTCTATCTAATATGCTAGGGAGTGTTTAAATCCTATCCATTAAGTTGAGCACAGTACATTTGTTGTGGGTGACATGTCAGCTGCACTTATTTTCTCAGTGCTTTGTTACAATGCATTTAGGTTGTCGCTCAATTTCTGTCCTCTCTAGAACAGGAACAGAAATTCAATGAAGATGTAATTATCACCACCACATTTCCTCTCATCAGGAGCATGATTGATTTTATTTGTAGTTTTAATATGACCAGAGACATAAGTGGTAATCGAGATAGAAAGAGGAGGCCCTTTCATTTTGTGTACATAAAGGAAATGTGTGGCTCCAGATCCACAATTATGGACATAAAAGTAAAACACCTTCTATCTGCAGACACCTACATGGCTGAAAAAAGTCACATCACCAGATGCTAAAAGTCATATTTCTCAAAGAAGATTGTCTCTAGCAAACATACCCTATTTTAGGCACTGCAAATTCTTCTATCATGTATTTCCATTCAGAGTTTGGAGTTGGTGACCACAATGTTATCATTACAAATGTTTCAGTAGCAGCATTAGAGAGGATGCAAAGGATGCATAGAAAATATTTGGGTTTGTCATGGATACTGAGAATTTTAAACTTGATCCTAGATGAAAAAAATCTGTTATACAAGCTCCTAAATAATGGGCAATGTTTAATCTAGTTAATTAATATTTTAGTATCTTGCTAGCACACCATAAGAGTTACTCTAAAAAATTTGGAAGTACATTCTCAATCACCATAATAGTTTACATCCAAACATTAAGCATGGAAGTCTAATCATAGAATTCAAAGCTCTTAGCAAAAGGGCAAGCAAGGTAAAACTAATTAATTTCTATTGAAGATGAAGTGTAGAGAGAAAAACCAGGATGATAATTTTAATTTGAAATCTCCACAGCATTTGGCTCATGTGATAAAACATGCATGCAGGATATTTGAAGCATGTATTATTCATCATTCGAGCAACATTTTAGCCTTCCATAACTTAATTTCAGGGAAATTAGAAATGTCTGCTCTAGAGGCTGAGATTGATCTAGTGTACATCATTATCTTTCCTCCAAACTCTCATTTTAACAACACCCTAAAAATTGTATTCCAGATTTGTTTGGGAAGCAGAAAGAATCTATTTCTGATATCATAAGCCTGCCTGTCTTGCTGCAATTGAATGGAAGCTTCACTCAGATTTCAGTAGCATTTTAAAAACAGATTCCGCTTTTGGTTTTTACATCTGAACTCAGCTTTTTGTTAAAGGGAATTAATAACTTGCTGAAAGAAACTATAAAACTGAACATGAATATTGACCTTGTTCAGTCTTTCTTGCTGTGGTGTCACACATGCAAACTTCAGGGCATGTTTCTCATTCATGTCTGGCTCTCAAGAGAGACAATTTGGGTGGTTTTTACTTTTGTACTGATTGCCACCGGGAGCTCCTTAGGAAGTGAGTTCTAAAGCTTTCCAATCAAACAGATTATCCTGTAGTGTTTAAAAGTAATAGGTTAGACAAGTGCCAGCCACTTGTCAGTTCTCTTAAATCCTTCTTTTAAGTGTATTAGCTGGGTGTCACCACCTTAGGAGAATTAAGAAGGTATTTGTTTTTTTCACCAGCTTTGTTCCTAGCAGTGTGAGCTGGTTTGCCTCACTGAGGTCCAGGTGGCAATCTCAGCCTTGACAGAACTAGCTAGTTCATGGCAAAAAATCCCAGCCTCGGCCTCAGGGAAGCAAGGCAGGACATACCTGCTACATGCAGCAGCTGCTCCGGGGCAGGACATCAAACACAAGTGTGCCACAGAGCACTGGATTTGAAACAGGGCTTGTGCTCAAGTGGCTTTTCTGTAAATCCACGCCAGCTCTCACATTTGTGCCCACCTCATGGCAATTCAGCCTCCACATCTATCCCCGGTAGCTCAGCACAGCTTGTCCTGCTGAAAGAGCTCGTAACAGTTGTTCTGTAGTACAGTATCATGCTTAACTTTAACATGGGTTGTATTTCTGTTCTAAATGCAGTGCTTACTGTAAACTGTCCAAAAATCCATTTTTCCGTGTACAAATGATCTCCACCTGTACTGTCCCTCCCACTGTTGCTGCAGGTGGATGTCATGGTACAGACACAGACACACAACTCTGCAGCTTGTGATGTACACCTGGGTCTGCTTCCAGTCCTCACAGTCTCAACTTATACATAAAGATCAAAAACTCTGCAATGGTACATGAAGACACATGGATCATAACTGTTAATAAGAAATCTCTGACTCTTTTGCTAGCAGAGGAAACTAGGTTGTTATCAATAGCTTCCCAATGCTCTCATTTAGCAATTGTTGCATGTAAACAATTTTACACAGCTTAAAAATTTAGTTCTGGATCATTGTGTTTGGACATAAAAATAAATAATCACCTAGTGTAGCAAATTCCTATTTACTTACTAGGAGATTTTGCCTCATCAGGTAGCAAAAAATATTGTGCCATGTTCCAGGAAAGACAGACACGTCCTGGCTGGAGGGTATGAAGGGAAGGACATTATTTGCTTTGAACTGGCTATGACTGCCTGTAACAACAAACCTAGAAATGCAGTGTAAGTTTCTGTCTCTTGCATATCATCATGCTTTCTCTGGGCAATCTAGAAAAATATGTCTTGACTGAGCATAAACATTCATTATTTAGCATTGTGTTAAGTTTGATAGCAAATAGTATGATATTTTTTTAACTAAAACACCATTGTAAACCATACACACTCATATTCACCACAGGATCTATATCTTTTATTCCTAAAAAACCCATCAGCTTTACATATGTGTACACTGGACAGTAGATTGCAAAATCAAATGGGATTTGCTTGTAACATGCATAGGTGCATACACAGAATTCCAGAGCTCTACTGTCGTCAGGAGCAACATGGATTAAATAGGAGAGAAAAGCTGGGTCCTAGGTGTGCCCCACTACCAGGGAAGTTTGTAATGAAACCTTGGATCAATTCAAGCTGTGGAACAGTAAGCCCTGTCCGCTTAGCACAGCATGCTCAAAATGAACTCTAGAATCCATGTTTGACAGAAATAAACACAGCTATAAAGGGAAAATATGAAATGGTGTAAATGAGGACAAGAGAAAGTGACTGGGTTCCCAGAGAGTAAAATCAAAGCCAAAGTATTTCAAATTGTATTTTTCACTACCATTTATTGTGTTAACAGCTTCTGGTAATGGGAATTCCAGAAACATGAATAGAACCTACACAGGATTATAAACCTGTAAAATACAAACACTAGTCATAGAACTCATTTCACCTGGGTCCAAAAGCTGGCAAAAAAAAAAAAAAAAAAAAAAGTCTTCACTGACCTGCAAAATATGCCAGAAATTTTTGAGCAAAATGTTAAGTTAAAAACTTATTTTAATAAATGTCACCCTTAAAACCTACTTTAAATAAAGGCTGCTGCTTGTGGCTCTGTGTGTGTCTAGCAATATTTGGAGCATATTCATTTTCCAGCGCAGCTTGTGGCTTAATACAGTGAAGACTGTGTTAGTGATTGTTGTCATGACATTTCCCTCAGCAGCTTTAAAATGATTTCATTTACCCACAGCTATTATTGAAATGACATAATTTCAGGTTCCATGAACCTTGCCTAGGATGATATGTCGATGAGGCATTTGTTTGAAGAACAATATTTTATTATTAGCAGTAAAAATACATAGGCCTTCACAATAGACTTCATTGCCACTTGTGCATGACTCTGCTTTATTTCTGTGCTCTGATCTGATGAGCAGCAGCAGTTGTGCTGTGCTAACACTTTTCTCTCCCAGCAGCATCTGCAGCACTCAGCCATCGAGAGCAGTGGCAAACCCCAGCGGTGCCATCTGAAACACTCATCCTGTGGCTCTTCTCTCCTTGGCAACCGCCTCTGCTCCCTGAGCCTGATGTCTGCACCCCTTGCTGGGTTTCTGCAGGGCACAGCTGATCCCAAGGCAAATTTACTTTTTTAATAAAAGTGGAATTTCCAGCCGGTGTAAGAGTGAAGGCTGTGGAAGAAAGCATGAAGCAAAATGAGCAGAGGGTGGTTGGCTCAGCAGCTGGGAAGGTTTCTGTCTTTCTGTGTTGTCCCCAGAAGGTGTCCATAATGATTCCATTCTTCTGTTGGCTGCCTCAGATAAACACCCGGAGCCTCCATTGCATCTTTCCCAGGTGCTCTGCTGCTCTACTCCAATCACAGATGCTATGGCACACCAGACTTTGGTCATTTATGCCCTTGAAAACCTCTTACAGCAAAAGATGAAAATAACCCACCATTTTGAAGTACACTTGTGAAAGATATTCCAGGAAAACAATTAAAATTTAAATCACTGAATAGCTACTATGAGCCCTTCCCAGGTGACCAAGGGATGCTTGCTAGTTTGCACTTCTGAAAAAAATCCTGAAGTTAAAGTGAATGAAAACATGTACAGTATAGACCACAAGAAGCAAATATAGTTTGCTGATCCATGGTTTGTCATGAACATATAGCAAATTAAATAATATTTCCTGTCATTCTTTTTTTTTTCATCTGAAGCTAAGACATGCAATGTTTCCTGTGTTTACTTTTGCTAATTCTGACTGTAGTCTGCCAGATTTTTCTGTTCCTCACATTAAAGATCTAATTAAAAGGCATAAGATATTCTCAATCTAAAACTCAGTAGCCAATAAATTTAAATTGACAAAGAAAAGGCATTCAATTTCAGGTACTGCATGTTAATTAACCCTGAAACTTACTTTGGCATGGAAATGTCACAAAAAATGTGTTTAGGAACTTCAAATAAAGATAAAGCATCCTATGAAGGCAATTCTGAATAATATTATTCTTTGAAGTGGAACCTTCACATAAGTAATGTTTTCTTCATAAGAACATTTTTGAGAAAAAAAAAAAAAGTGGTGAATGCACGCAGTTGTGTATTTGCATGATTATACACTTATATAGGCTACTGAGCTAAGTGAATTTGAAGGGAGAAACACCTCAATGTGCTTAAGGTTATAAAGCATAAATTACAATAACTGATTTAGAAGTAGTGAATATATGGTGTGAGTTTTACGGAGAAATTTACACAGGATTTTCCTATAAATTGTTTGGAATGTTGTTCAAATGCTTAAAAAATATTCATGGATTGTTTTAAGCAACACAAGAATTAGATACCTAAGATACGTTTTATTACCAGTATCTCATGGTATCTCATGCAGCTTTCAGATAAATTACTTTCAATTTGCACAATATGCTATTCTGTTTGTTTAAAGGCAGGATGAACAGACTATTTGATTTTACTTCAGAGAAATTGCTTAGTCTTCCAAATTTGCACTAGCTTTGCCCATCTCCTCTTTTAATTGTCAAACTCGAGCAATTCAAGTGTTCTATAACGATATACAAATTACCACAATGGAGTTAAAGATGCAGTATATGTATTTCAGGCTGTGGGAGATGCTCAGATAAAGGCTGTCCAAAGAGCGGGTTTGCATCAGTCAGGTGCTAGGAAAGGTTTGGCAGAAAAGCAGCCATTTGGCTTGGGCAAATTGTCTCATTCACACTCCAGATTTTCTGCCTTGTTAATTACAGCAGACTGCAATGAGGAGTAAACATGGTTTTTCAATATGAAACTGACATTTTTTTAATGGTCTTCTCTAGAGAATAGAGACCCAGAAAGCCCAGATCAGTTTTTTTTTTTTTTTAATCTCTGCCTTTTATTACTGTCTTTTCTAATGCGAAGCAGGAAGATTTTCTGCAGAATTGGGAACCTTGGAAATTTTCTAGTTAGGACTGGCCTTCTGGGCTTTCTGCCATGTAATTCTGGAAGCCCATTTATACTAGAAGGAAGCTGGAAGCAGGGTTTCCATCCCAGAGATAATCCACCAACCTTTCCCTATTTGTTTCAAAAAATAATTTTGCTAATATTTTGAGGAGAACCAGGCTAAGGTTGCTATTACACGGGAAAATTTGAATCAGAAATAGGAAGGTTTCTGTTTGACTCATCTTAGAAGATAGTGGGCTGCTTGGCAGGGGGTAGGGAGGATATGTTCCCCCCTGTTCACAGCTAGCTGCATCCACTTTGAGACAGAGATATGTAAAATAAGCAGCAAACAGAATTTTGTAGCTTTAGAAATGTCCCTGCTGAGGCTGGCCATGTTTAGCTCTCTTGATTAAAAAGTTGCTAGCCTTTCTGAAGCAGTGATTTTGTCAGAACCTTCCTAGACATGACCCCATTTACCACAGGGCTCTTGTAAACCCATGAGTTTGTGTGATTTCTGAGACCCGTGATGTGACACAGGCCTAGCAAGAAGAATATGCTGAGTCAAGTGAAGAGGAATCTCTTTGTAAACTCATGCTTACCACTAGAGAAGTGATTAATACAATTACATAGGCCAAACATGACAAATATGCTGTAGCAGTTATATTTTTTGCTATGGGGGAGTTCACTGGGAGCACATGAATCTGGCAGAGTCTTCAGAGGAAGAGAAGAGATGAAAACTGTGTCAACCAATTGAGGTGAACATCAAAGGAAATAGTATGTTGCACAGGAAAGCCAGTCCACAGATTGCACTGTACACTAAACTCTCTATGAAAGAATAAAAATCTAACTCTGTGCAACTGGTCCAAATCTTAGAATCTGAAGGTGAAAAATATTGGCAAACAATTGGAACAAGTGCAAAAGTTGCATTCCACTGGAAGATGTTTTCTGGAGATGTTGTAGATGCCCCATCCTTGGAAATATTCAAGATGAGGTTTGACAGCGCCCTACCATTGCAGGGGGATTGGACTAAATAATCTTTGAACCCAACTCTTCTATGATTTTTTTTTTTTTTTTTGTCCCTTCCAACCAACTCTTCTATGATTTTCTTCTCCTTTTCTCATCTTCAGCGCATGCTGGTCAAAGTGTTTTTTTCCACAACATATATAGACTTGTGCCTCTAGTGATGAAATACCATTTGGTTTGAAGATATATGCAATGAATGACAAGGAAACGTAATTTTTATCTGGTAGTACAGCTTTGAGGACAGACTGTGAATTTCAAAAAACCTCTTCCATAGGTAAATGAAATGCCAGTCAAATGCAGCTAGATACTTTAAACTGAGTTGGTATGACATAGTTAATTTTTAGTTTTAAAAAAAATCCTGATCAATGTGAAATCAGTTTCTTCTAAAATGTATCAAATTTTAAAACCTGAAAGGTCGTAGAATGTAAAAAAAAATACATTACTCTTAGAAAACATTGAATGGTATTGTTATTAAATGCTGTAAATATCTCAAGGTTTAAACACCAGGGAGAGAAAACAGCTATTGAGTTAGCAAAAGCAAACCAGAACTGAAACTTGAGCAAATAAATATAAAGCATCCCAATAAATGAAAGATGAAAATCAGAGGAAAGTGTGAGATGTTGCTTCCAATAATTGCAGTCAGAAATACAGTTCCTCTAAAGATGCAATGGCATGCATGGCAAAAAGTTTGTTATTTATCCTAGAATAATAGAACAGCACAGGCTGGAAGGGCTCTCAAAAGAGCATCTGGCTTCCAACATTTTTTGGAAAAAGGAGTGTAAATTAGATTATCTGAGACCTTGTCCAATTGCATTTTTGAAAACCTCCAGTGGTTGGACTCTACCAAGTCCCTAGGAACATTGTTACAATGAATTACTGTCCTCACTATAAAAAAAATTTCTTTCTTAAATCAAGATGAAGTGGCACTAAAGAAACTTATGATGTCAAAGAACTTAACAAATCAAGATCTAGTGCATTGCAGACAAAGCTGGCTCACTCTTTTTCCCTTCCTTAATGAAAAAAAATAATTGGATGTGCAAAATGTTCCCAAGAAAACTGAGTTTTTTTGGAAGCCATATTTCTTGCTGGAAAAAGCCACTCTGGTATGCCATTACCTGTAGACCATACATCTCTGTCTTTGAGATAGCTTCAAAAGGGACAGCACAACACTGAACTCCCTGTCTCTAATCCTTGTCTGTAAAATGCAGCTAGTGAATCTTCCCCTCTGCTCCCCTAACCTTTTCACAGGTTGTCAAGGTGGATTAAGATATATTTTAGGCATCTATTTCCTGGCGTGTTCAATCTGAGTTAAATGTCACAATACACCTGAAACCCTGGCTTGTGTTCTTACAGCTGTGGCTCAGTGGATATTTTTGTAGTGAGTAATACAATGAAACTAACTTTGTTGATATTTCTCTTTTATAGTGAATAAATATTTGGGCTTCTCAGAAATATACCTCTTCCCTAATTAAATTTAGATCTATTTATAAATTAGAAGAGAATTTCCAAATACACGAAATTAACAAAATATGAACAGGAGGGAGGAGAAAAAAGATGGTGTTCACCAGCTGACATTACAAATTTCAGAGGCTTACTAGAGATAACAGTGCTGAACAAAATCCCAGTGTGATCACACGATGCTTGTGACTTTATCATCAATTCTTACAGCTGTTTTCTGAACATTGTAGCTTTACAGTCATCAGTTGCAGCTTCATTGCCTCAAATACTCTCACAGACCTGAGGCAACAATCCTGGCCATGTCTAGTAAGCTGTTAGTAGTTTTGCTTAGTAAGTCACCCTGCTTAGAGTCTTTTTCTCTGTAGAGGTAGATGTACTTATGTATGTCTGATGTTTTCTTTAGAACAAGCTGCTCAGATAATGTCACTGCCACTAAAAAATGTCAAGGACATACTTACATCCAAGTTGAAATTCACCTCATTAAAATGAGTGATTGGCTCATTTTCGAGAATTACATAATTGACTGCCTCTGTGTAAAGCCCTCACTCTTCTCTCTTAAGAAAAACTCACATTCCTCTTAGCGCCCAAAACATCTCAAACTACTGTAAAGGTAACTAACACTTCAGACAAATATTGGCTAACCCTCACTTGCTGGCAGGTTTCCATCTCCATAATAAAGTTCACTAGTCAAGGACTTGTAAGCATTTCATTTTGAACTGTATATAGACAGCTGACTCTTCCACTATTAAAAAGAAAAAAAATAGAGCAACCCTACAGGGTAGGACAATTCAATTATGCATGTAACCTTATGTGAAGAAAACTTCTGAAGTTTTCTCTCCAGAGAAAAAATGTTGCAAATTTGATTTTGAATTTCCTGAGATCAGAATAAGTCAAAACACTTTTGTTGTCCTGAAGAGGATAGGATTGGAAGTGATTTGACAAGTTATGCCAAATCAGCACATAGGATACAAGTCCCACACGTAGAGATAATACACAGCAGATTTAAATAGAGCCCTGGAGACTACAGCAGTAATTCCTAGATGCCACACAGGCCAGTCTAGGACACTGATCACCAAGAGCCACCCTGGAGCCACCCTTACATGCTGCCCTCCAGGCAGGTCTGAAGTCGAACACTCCTCTTATGGCTGCAGCATTCAGAGGGCCCAAACACAGCCTGTGCAATGGGGCAAGAGCCAACGTGCTGGAAAAAATTCCTTGTATGCCCTGAAGGATTGTGTTTAGTAAAACTCTGCCACTGCTATTGGTCAATAGCAGTCACATAATGAGGCCCCATCCTTCATGGAAAGGCTGTGAAAAATCCCCTGCAGAAGGCAGCTCAGTGTAAAAGCAGGTGCTCATCCTTCCCCATGCAGTGCATTTCTGTTGCAGTTCAGTAATAAAAAACTCCAGAATGAAGTTTTTTTCAGGATGTTCACCTCTATTTTGCTTAAACTTTTCTACTGAAATATATCACTTTCAGACACAGCCCTTAGTGATGTCAGAAGTGATGCATTGTGCTCTGTCACCCTGGAAAGAGGAGCTTAACTATTCAGCTATTAGCTGATCAGCTATTAATTCTAGGTTAATAACACCCTTTGATGTACATGGGCTGTACAAATATTTCCTAAATCTTTTGATTGTTTGACATTCAGGTGAATTTAGCCAATTTAATAGTGAACAATTGAGTTTCACAGATGACATTTTTTCAGCCCTTGCTTGGCTGCTTGTTCACCTGCAAGACATGGAGGGGGACATTTGTGGAGCCTGGGTATTATTTGCACAGTTACCGGCAGAAGAAAACCTTTCTGTGTGATTGTGAGCAATAAACACTGACAAAAATTAAAGAGTAAGTCTCAAGCTGTGTTGTTGAGTAACTACATTTATAGCTACATAAAAACCAGAGTGCAGCTATACATTGCCTTCCTGCCAGGAGGTGAAAAATCACACAAAACCCTTCTGTTATCCGCTTGTAAAACCAATTGATTTTCAGACTTCAACATTTCAAAAAGCACAGCATCTCTTGGGAATACCTACCATGAGTCCTGACACAACTTCACTGAGTAGGAATATTGACAGCTTAGAACAAAGAAAAAGTGAGAAACATGAGAGCATATTTAAATTAGGAAGGGCCCAGTGGGGCATGTAATTGGAAAAAAACCTTTTGTGATTGTCCACTGCACCAGTGGCAGGAAAGGGCACTGTTTTAATGATTTGTGTGAATAAAACAAGACAACTTCATAATTGTGAGAACTACGCTGGGTTAAAAGCTGAAAAGAAATTCTTAGAAAACCACAGGAGTCAACTCAGAAATTTAAATGGCAGTTGAGGAAACACATTTCTTAGTATATTTGTTTGGAAATAATTTATGGGGAAAATTAGGACGTTTACAATGTTTTTTTAAAAGCAACACCCATGCATGCAGTCACAGTTTAGGCTAGGATCTGTGAACACAGAAAACTGTAATTTGTGGCATATATTTCCAAATAGTGCCAAAGTACATCAGTAATTTCTGTCAGGAAAACATGAGCCACTGCTGAAGATCTAGAACAAGATTAGTAGCCTGTCTAAGTCAGTGGTACCTTCAGACACTATGGGAGGTGTTCTGCCTGTAAATGCACATTCTCAGCCTAAGGGCCTCTGCACTGAGGTCTCATAGAGAGAACTGGTGAAATATTTAGCAAGACCTTTTTCTTCCAAAAGCACAAACACAGAGGCATTTTAAAATGCAACAGTAGTGAATGTTAAGATTCCACACAGCAGCTTTTTGATACTTCTTTCCAGCCAGTTATGAAAGTATCAGTCAGCAGAGCCAAACTTCTTAAAACATACATATTTGCTCATAAATGGTATACTTGTAAATGTCTGCTAAAATAGACCCAAAAAGAATTCTACCCAGATTTATGATTCCTGTTTCAAGGATATGAGATAAGAAAGACGTGCCTCTGGCTCTGGCTGGATTTTGCCTAGATTCCTGTGACTATAAGAATCAGAAAGTACTTATGTTAAATTCAGGTTCCTACACTGCAGAGAAATGGTGTTGCTCCAGTGACTATTAATTTTTCCACTGGTCTGCCTAGTCTATGAACTGCCAAGTTTTTTTCCTTAGTCAAGAGCTTTAAAACCTGGCATATGGCTGAAGTAGATGCTTTAATCTACTATTTTTTTATGTTATATAGTGTACTAGTAAGTATCTGTACAGCCAGAGATTCATGGCTTCCCACGAGAATGAAATTAGGCAGGCTACAGTAATCTTACAGATCCCTTCTGTGACCAGGAATGGCTTCTTCCATCTCCACTCTCAGAGCAACTTGAATTCCATATGTCAGCAAAGCCTTAGCACATTTCCAGGTTTCCTGCTCGTCCTCAGCACAACAGGCAAGGTACAGTATTTTCGTGAGAATGCCTGGATAGGGAGTAGCCAAAAAATTCTAATTCCTTTGCAAAAAGCTTCCTACATCTATGGTGTTCTGATATGGAAGTAATGACATATTTAGCTGGTCTAAGTACTAAGTATCCTGGACCACCTTGAAGCCTTTGATTTCCTTCCAAAGCAAGACAAGGAATGGTACCAGCTCCAAACAAAACAGGTCCATTCAGAGAACACATCCAGTTCTGATAAGCCATAAATACTCCTCTACCCTGTCTGCAGAGGTCATTTATTATGGGCTGTAGATATTTCCTTGTAACTATGTGTGTTTTAAAATCAGGAGCTCCTCTGTACCAGTACAGCAACTACAGAGGTAAAATGACAAATACTTTACCATAAACAAAGCTGTTTTTTGGAGGAGGAACCTGGCTACAGTAAGAGTTCTCTCCTACACGTCACATGAGACTAAATGCCCGTTGCCATGTGGTCTTTCCACGTACCTCTTGGAGGGGTGGTGTCATACTGGTGACATTTCCTGAATCTACTGGCAGAGCTGGGTGGCAGAGGAAACAAAGGCACTGTAAGCTGTCCGCCACAGACCAGGAAATACACCAGAAGTCATGTTTTGCAGAGTTGTGAAGACTTAGTCAAGTATTTACTTATGGTCCTCTGAATATGAGTGGGGAAAGGAGGTATAAATAGGAAAATAACCTCTTCTTTGGAATTACCAACTCCTTTCAAAAACAAATGAGCAAAAATGAAGCCAGAGTTTTAGAATAATATTTTCAGGAGAAATACAGCCCCATTCATTCATTCATTCATTCATTCATTCATTCATTCATTCATTCATTCATTCAGAAAGTGTGCTTAATACTTGGGTGGCTCAGGGTAAGAGGAGGCAAATTCTGAAATGTGCATATCAGGCAGGCAAACCCCACAAGCATCCCAGGAAACTCAGACACCTCTGCTCCCTTCCTGCCCCTCTGTATTCTCCTAGGACCCTGGAAAGGGGTGGTTTTAAGGACAGAGCTCTTCATCGATACAGTAACTGGGACATACACATCATCTTGCAAAGATGATGATAAGAAACCTTGCAGGACATTTTTCTGTCACCACCAACTGTTCTGCAGACCTAGATATGACAGTGTAAAGCAGATTTCAGCAAAAAAATTCTGATTTAGTCTACCTGTATTACAAAGCCAAACATTATTTATGATCCTTCTAAACACAGAATTAATTGCAAAAAACCATTAAAATTGCAAGGACAGGCTGCAAGCCACCATTGTTGTACAAATACCACATATATTAATCATTTATTGTATCTGATGATTGCTTTTAGCACGAAGGAAAGCCATTGCAATTACCAGCTGTGAGTCAAAGAATGTGGAAAATATGTGTTAAGTAATCTAGGCAGTTCAGAAATCTCACTTTCTTTTCTAGAGCTACAAACATTTTCTGAAGCCTTGTGGTTGAGCCCTGAAAGTGACACTAGAAGAGGTCATGGCAGTCACAGAACAGTGCTGTTGCTGTGTATGCTAGAAGGACTTCAATTTGAACCTCAGAGCTGTTTAATTGACTATGTATAATATCCATCTATCTTCCAGTTGCTCCCCTGTACTGTCCCTAGTTACAAATAATTCTGACATGCACTAATAAGCCACATACTGCTGCTGCAAACAGATACACCCAGATTAACACAGAACAAGAGACACTACTTTTATACTGCACAACCTGCTTTCTTGTTTCCTGGTGTGGACTGTTTATGGTTGTTAGAAGCACTTTTTAATGGGAGCATATGGAACTCGATATTACATTCTTGTTTTTAAGCATATGTTCTGGACTTAAGAGCAAGAAATTCTGGGGCTTATTGATTTGGAATGATGGAAACCAAGCTAGTTGTGTTTTGGTGTCTATAAGCCACCAATGTAATGTTGTGCAAAAACCTGAAATTTAGGAATACCTCAGATGAAACATTCCCACTAGACATATGCAAATTTTTTCAATATAGAAAAATCTTAAAAACAGCTGCAGAAAAGGATTCATAAAATAGTCTGTAGAGTGTAGAGACTTTTTAACAGGAGGAAGCCAGACAAAACCTTCACATTTCTAAGAGTTATTGTGCTTGATGAAGTACAAACAACTCAATAAAATCCTCAGTGAAGCCAGGCTCCAGGGTTCTCAAACTCATTATATCACAGTCCTATAAATGTGTAAGAGATGAGATCCTGTATTTTACTCTTCCTTCCATGTTCTTACAAGACAAGAGCAATCCCACTCAAAAAAAAAATTGAATGTTTGCCTATAATACACCTAATTAATATTTTACAAAATTACAAGATAAAAGCTAAAAAGGAGAGATTTATTTGCCACAGGGTTGGTTGCTGGCTGAACACCATGCATTCAGTCATGCACCATTGAAGAAATAAGATCCCAAATGCTGAGAAATACTCATCCTCTGCATCCACTTGTCTCAAAAGTATTCTGCTATGAACTTATGCCACATTTATGGAAGTACACCAAGAGCAATGAAAAACAGGCACTCAGACTCTAGAGTTCCATACAGTAAGGAAACAAATACACTGAAAAACCTTTTACAGCCCATAAGCTCTGCACAACTGTAGGTTCATGGCTTCTACTGGAAGTTTTGTTGGAAACAAATCCACTTCACTGCCCAGTAAAATTGAAAGGAAATCAAAGAGCTGAGTGAATATGGAAGCACTTTTTTTTTGAAGTTCTTATCTAAGAAGCTGAAATGTTCTATGAACAAAACTGCTTGGATACAACTTATAGCTAATGCATCTGTTCTACTTTTTATACTTCTCAGCATGGATATATGTAGAGTAATAAGTTTACACCTGTTCCTGAGAAACTTGGCTTCTGATATGTGAAGAAAATCTGTTTTAGAGAAAGAAGAGAAAATCTAAAGAGCTGGAAAGAGTTACTTCACTGTTTCCTTTTCTGCCTCTTTATAACTTCCTTGGAGTAGATGGTATTAATAGAAAAATGGAGAACATGCACAGGGAAGTGAACTTGCTTGCGTTGTTCACAAAATTTAGATGACTTGTTAGTGTATTAACGCCAGCATATAAACCCTAAGCAACACAGGAGCCAATACTGAGCTCTGCAGGGGCAATAAAACACTTCCCAGTTACCCTTGAAGATCCAAAAGAGACTGCTCACACTGTGAACAAGTTTGACAGCAGAGATAAAATAGACACAGTTAGTAGCTAGAAACCTGAGGTCTGTGCTAATGATATGTCAAAAATAGTGTAAAGTTTTCCCGCAGGTGGTCAGGCAGATAAAACATTATAAATTAGCAAAAAAGAACTCTGATTTGAGTCTTAACATCTCATGTAAAATTAAATTTCTTCAAGGAGAACTGTGCAGAAGCAAAATCAGACTGGCATGCCTTAAAGCCTTTTTGACACCTCTCTATACATTTGCATTTTATGAAAGAAATATTCCCTATGAAAAACATGACTGGCCTCTTTATGACACTAATATTTTGGTATTCTATCTGATTTCTTAATTTACTGACTTCTGAATCCAGTTTTTAAAGCAAACTTGCCAATCACAAAGGAATTAGAAGGGTTGTTCATTTGAGTTTTTTTTAATGGACAGTTTTTGAGGTTTTTTTCTAATCATTGAATCTCCCTGCAACTCCTGACCAAGTATGCATCCTTGATGTTCTGTGCATCTCATTGGTTATTTAAAGATGATCCTTTTAGTTCAAGGGGAAAATAGAGTGACTCTTTTAAAAAAAATTAAATAGAGATGCATGCTTTGACAAAGCATGACAGCCTTTTCCTTTCACCTCAGTTTTATAGCTACTAGCTGTAGTTCTAATTTCTCTCTTTCTGTGGCCTTTAATTAAGCTTGGCCCTATTGTGTCCATGGAAGAACAGTTCTTAGAATAATTTCCAATTGCTTTTCACTTTAAAACAAAATCTGATTAATTTATAGTAGCTTTATGTAATTTTCTGGACTGTATTTTTGGTTTATGACAACCTCTCTTTAAACAGATGGATACTAATACATCACATAGTCTTGAAATCTTTTATTACAGTGAATCTACCTAAATTAAATCCAGTTTCAATTCAGTAAGATTTACCAGGAGGTGTAATACTTACATTATTTTGTACTGGGGTTATAAACTTATCTTCATTACATGCTTAGAATTGTTCTGTGAAATTCTTTCCTTATGTTCCATTTATGTCTGGGAACCGAGTTTAAGCACAAGCCTCTTGTGCATTAACAAAAAATATGAAATATTTAATACCTTAATACATGCAATTGCTATTTCTGTAAAACCCAGTATGATTGTTTATATTTTCTTCTCATAAATACTCTTTGTTAAATACTTTGGTGTGCTTTTCTGAAGCACACTGGCTAGAGTCACCTCAGACTTCCAAATTAAAATAATGTTATCCTATATTCTGAGATATATCCAATAAATTTATATTTCAATCTGGGTGGTTGCTTTCTAGCTCTAATACAGTCACCATGAAAAACTCCCAAGTAGTCTGAAGTCTTCCTTATTCCAGCAGAGCCAAACCAGAGATGAGAAGCACTGTGGGCTTTAGGAAAGAGATGGGAAGCTCAGCAGAGAAGCTTACAGGTCCCTCTGCACTGAGTCAACCAAGAAAATGTACCTCTGAGTCCACCTGGCTAACCAGCTCTGAGCACAATGCACTGGACCTGAGAGGACTTACTCACACAAGAGCAATGCCAGATCCCAGTTTGTTCTGTACATTTTTGTGGTTTCTAGATTTGCCTAGATCTAGGTCTTTCTAGATGTTCCCAGTCCTGGGAAGTGGGGCAAAAATAACCCCAGTGTTAGGTAGCAAGCACAGGAGTGTTCTCTTCATCTTCCTGAGCCTGAAAACACAGAGGTGGTGTGGCATGCTGAAGGAGCTGAAAATCTGTCTTGTTCCAGTGTCTTTGGTACTGTGCATTAGCCATTGTAATGGTAAGAACTTACTGTTTACAACTCTATAATCTTAAACCCAAGCCATTGAGGCAGCATTTCCAAGGCCTCTGTGTCAAAATTTTCCCCTCATTCTCCCCTTCCTATTATAGTCTTATTGTTATTCTCACAGTCTTGCACTTTCAAACCTTGATGGTGTTGTCATGACAGGTTCTCTTGTCTCTCTCCATGTTCAATACCATGGGCATCACTGGCATGTGATTCCTTCCTCTCCTAGCTTCCCCCTTTCATTCCCTTTTTTATTTTATACATATATATATAATATATGTGTGTGTGTGTGTGTGTGTGTGTATACATACATATATATATATATATATATATATATATAAGAAAAATACAAAGCACAGGGCACAATGAAGCAGTTAAGAGCCACCTAAATCCTCAACATGTATTATTCCATTTTTTATGTGTACAGAAGCTTAACTACTAATCAGTGTGCAACATTGACACCTTACCAGCATACTTCAGTTAACAGTAAGAACATTCTGATTGGGAACAACCCAGAAGGAGTTTCTGTGGATCTTAATAATACATACACATAGCATTCAGGGAGAGATGCCAAAAACTCACTAGAATCATCATCACCACAGTTTACTGCAATTCAGAGAGTCCTCAGAGGAGCACACTTGTCTGGGATCCTGTCCCTGCTATTATGAGAGACACTGAGTAGAATTTTCCCTTTTCTGTTTTTTAATTTTCTGTCTTTCTCTTCCTTTGACTTATTTGTCCCCAAGAGTGTCTTTAACCAGAATATCCACTGACTGTGAAATGTCCCCACCCATAAACCTTGATTGTGTCTCAACACCCTTCCTGTAAAAGTCTCCTGGGCTATTCCTAGGCACAATGAGATAAAAGGTTTGTTTCTTGCTCTCCAACAGGCGTGGTATCTCTGTACATCTGCAAATATGTATAAATTCATAGATATTTATTTATGCTTGCAGGCACGTTATGCAAAGTGGTGAAAGAAAATCATAATATTCTTTTGGGGCATCCATCTGTTTCTGTGTGTCAGCACTGATGTTTCAAGAAAAAGTCCTTTGAAACACTTTGAATTTTCTAGTGTCCGCTTTTTTCCTCTCTAACTTAATCTCAAATTTGTAAAGCAATTGACACCAGATGGTAATGCAAAGTTTGTTTTGTTTGCTGTGATAATGTCATGAAAGTGAGTAAAATATGCCTTCCTAAAGTTTCTCACAGCTACATATTCCTCTCTCTGCCCTAAAAAAATGTAACCTTGTTTAGCCAAGTTACTTTCTGTCTTCAAAGTTGTGATTTTTTCATGTTGCACAATGAAGCACTGAGCTCATATCTGAAGAGTAACTGCCTTGTCTTGCTTACAGGTGGCTGAAAAGAGCACATTCAAGCCCAGTATGTCAAATGCAAGTCCCACATGACGGGATGAGCACTGGAGGCAGTGGTCATCATCTGTTCAATTTGTTACTTGTAATTGTAATGACAGATCTTTGCCCTGACAGAAATCCTCAAGGCTCCTTTCCTTTGTTCTGCAGGCTGGGCCACTTCTGCTCTGGGCTGAGGCAGAGGCAATCTAGAGCACAGGGGCGGATTGAGCGGCCCCTTTCCCTCTGCCAGTCACCGGTGCTCATTGACAGCGGCACTCAAACACAAGGAAGGCAACAAGACTCAAATCATGAAGCATTTCACCTGGGTACCTGCAGCTGAGTCTCCACTATGAGCACAACTGCAGTGGGAGAGCAGACATAAGTGACCCAAGTCCGAGGGTAAAACTCAAGCTGAAACCACAGTAAGGATTCTCCTAAAATGCACATAAAACTCAAGCTGAAACCACAGTAAGGATTCTCCTAAAATGCACACAGTACCAGGAATAATTTGAAGGTCTTAATACAGCAATCATATACCGGCAATTGTAGGAGCAAGCTCTATATGTGCCTGGACAGAGTTGTTATATTATCTTACCTACAAGTTTTTTTTACATCAAATGTTCTTTTAAAATAATTTACATGTAAAAGAGATTGGCTAAAGTCAAGTAATATCTTGCCATTTTAATGGTTTTACAGTTCTACTCTCCCTGTGAGAAAAAAAAAAAAGTTTTCTCAGCTGCTTCAGGAAAAGCTAAAGCAGTGGTCACATAATGTGTACTATTTGGGTAAATAGGCACAGAGGAATAGATTATCTACAAGTTCTTTCAGAAAAATACTGACTCAAAAATAGAGCAGAGGTAAGAATTTCCACTGGAAAATCTTAGCTTAATTTAGTACATTCCAAAGTAGCCAGTCATATATGAAGAATATAGAATTCTTTCCAGTTTTGTTTTGTTTGGTTTTGTTTTGTTTTGTTTTGTTTTGTTTTGTTTTGTTTGGCTTCTCTGACGTAAAGCAAAGAGTCCAGGCACTTGCTGCAGGTAAACGAGGTGTGTTTCATTTTAGTTGCATATACAGGCGAGGCAATTTTAGGTTAGATTTCTGTAAGATCCCTCTCTGTGGGAAAGGCCATATTGTAATGCATCCTTCCCTGCCCCCTGTAGCATTTCATAAATCCTTCTCTGCAGGAAACTGAGTTTCAGCTGTCGCTTTCCAAAACCTCTCAACTGGTATAAATTTTAAGTTGATGATGATATACCCAGTCTTAACTACTCATTTAAGAGCAAAGCATGTTTTATTACTTTTATATATAAAAATAATATTTATAAATGTTATTTTTTTCAACAATGAGAGCAATAAAATTACAATTACAATTATGTTACAGAATTTTATATGGTTGTGGGTTTTTTCATAAAGAGATAGAAAAGCAAGCCAAATAATAGGACACAGAAGGCAGTTTCACAGAAAAAAGCAATCCCAAAAATGTTCATAGCACCTCTTATTGTTTGCTAATGTATTAAAACTACTTTCATACTTGAGGGCAAAAATATTGCTGTACGAGAACTAAAATTCAAGTATATAGATTATATTTTAAAATGCACATCCAAGAATTCAAATAAGCCATCTTTTGGCAAAGAGTAGATACATAAAGACCTTGGAGTCTTTGAAACCTATTGGCTAAATCAGAGTTCACATTGAAAATTAGCTGCAAGGCTATCAAATCTATCAGAGGAGATATATAAGTTACCACATTTCTATAAATAAGGATCCATTTTCTCCCCCTCTTGGACTAGTCCTGTAATTCCAGCTATATTTGAGGAACGTTCCAATTTAAAATTAACTTGATTCATGAACACACAGAGTAGGAGTCATAAACATTTTCTTGCTGCCCAAAACAAAAAAGAGCAACGCACAAGAGCTGCATCCCTTCCTTCAGGCTGTGACCTCTGCCCTAACCCAGCTTGGTTTCCCTCCTCTGCAGGGCTCAGATTTTCCTGGGCATGTTGTTCTCCTCTGGGCCTTCAGGCCCTAATCAGTTTTTTTAGGACTGTGTTATTAATTTCAGTCACAACTGTAATCAAAATGTGAAAATAAATGTAAACTTCCTGCCTGCCACCAACAGAGGAAGCTGTACTGCAAGACCCCACTTCTGCCTGGCATGCAGTCCTTGAAACTGTTGGCAAGAAATGCCACTTAAGGCTGCAGTGTCAAAGGACTTTTATTACATTTGTGTCTTCTGCTTCCCTCTCCTCAAAATAAAAGAAAATAAAAAAAGACAAAAACTAAATGTCTAAAAAGTAAACCTAAAAAATACCCAAGGAAAAACCCAACAAGAGAAAAACCCATTTAATTAAGGTGATGTGCTTGTGAGGGGGATACTCACTGCTGATGGACAGAATAGATTGAAATTTTATTCAGCTTCTCACTATTTCACCTTCATCCCATAAATCAAGTAAGGGAACATAAAAATTACTTATCTCATTATTAATGCTCTGAATTGTCTTATGATGCTTGCCTCTGTAGAGGTGATGGATTGTTGTGGTCTTGATTAAATGATTGTTTTAGAAAGTGAGAAGTATGATATACTACACTTCCTCTGATGGATGACACTGGAAGTGCAAGATGTGACCACATGTTTATGGCAGGCTGTCCTGAGGGCTCTGAACATCATTTAAAAGCAAACTGCTTATTAAAAATCAGAAAAAAATTATCTACCACCCTGGAGAAATATCCACACATCTTTTGTCACAATGTTCCTCTCATACAAAAATGCACGGGTGGAGAGGTAAGAAAATCCTCTGCAAGAATGTGGCTTTCAGGAGACTTTCAAGAAATCATATCCCCTTGATCTCCTTTTCTTTGCCTTTTCCCAATCCCTGAAATTTCCATTTATTTAAAAGAAAGACCTTCTACATAAGCAAAATCTGCACAGAAGTCCAGAAGGCAGCCTATGGTACATTGCCACCTACATTTTAATGTGCTTTAATCTGCCTTTATGTGTCTTTCCCAAATTTACCAAACTCAGAGGACAGCTTTACAAAAAGCACTCTAGTTATAATTTGCTTTGGAACATCAATTAATTTTTTGATTCATGTGTGAAGAAGAATTTATTACCTATCTTCATTCTTAGCAGATTACTTAATTTGCTGAGGCAAACCAACCAACTGTAAAATCAAATTATTTAAGGAAAATTATAGGATAATAAGGTAGTTGGCATTAGTATAATAATCATTGTAATGTGCAGAATATTGCATATTTTGTGTTTTATTGCAGATAATACAGCAAAATGCTAGTGGAATTTTTAGTGGCAGAAATATGCTGGCCTTATATTTCTCTTTCTAAAGTAAATTTCCCTTTTAAACCTCATTCAGAGAAGGAAGGTTGTAACACCTGATTGCATCAAAAGGCATCAACTTACAGGATAACATTTGGGTGACTCTTTTCTGTGATTCATTCTAAAACCAGTGAAAATCAACAAAAGTCAGCAAAAGGGATTCTGAATTAATTTTGTGTGCTTTACCTGTATATCCCAGGCAGAGCCTGGTCTGGATTAGCCCCACAAAGCATCTGTGAGCCATCATCATCACAATGGAGAGAAAGGTTAATTTTTGGGAGTGGAATATTCAGATTGAGGTCATTTAGAGTACCAAAGGATTTTCTTAACCTGTCTGCCTGGTAGATGACATTAACCATGGAGTGGGCAGAGACAACATTGTAGACAATATGTGCATGTGTTCATCATGGAGATGCATCATGTATCTCCATGGGAATGTTTTACTGCAAAGAACAGTTTTAATAGCTTTCACAGAAATAATAATTATAGAATTAAATATATAAGAGCATTTAAAACACAACTCTTACTTAGGTTGACCTTGTAAGGTTGAGCACATGTAAAATAATTCTGGATGAGAGAGGTATGAATTCAGTTCTTGCATAGATTTTTTATTATTTGGCAGATATGTCACTTTCAATTTTTCTATTTTAAAATGAGGTGCACAAAAAGGTAAATAAAAAAGAGCAAGAATTACCACTGAGTACCTCAAGACAAAACTCCCATTCCAGAAATTTTTTCTTCTAGACATATCAAGAGATGTCTCTTCTCAGAGCTTGAAAAGGTACTTCAAGATATACTTATGCATGTTCATACTGATCCAGTCAGGAATTTTTAATATGGAGGAGCTTTCAGTTAGTTTTGGAAGTCACATATAAGCTACATTTTCCCTCTCCTGAAATCTTACCTACAGAGTTTTGGCAAAAGGATCAATTTTCAGCAGCAGATGCTCTTGTTGGTGGAATTCTTCAGACCAAACCATTCACCTCCTGAACCTCTCCATTTGTACTACTGAGCAGAAGACTCATACATGCACATAATATCTTTCCATTTTCACTTCACTGATTCCCCTCTTCATGGCTATGTCAATGCTGATGTGTTCATCATTTTACTATTTATCACTGGCCAATTTCATTATTATGAACACAGAACCAGAACAAACGTTGGAAATTTTTTCACAGCATGTATTAAATCTTCAAGAAATATTATTGAATAACTTTGTTTTTGTTAATCATGGATTTAATGAGCAATATTCACTAATGTTTCTCATACCTCTTCAAACATATTTAAATGAGGAAACCTCTCAACAGCTCAGTGCTGAATTTTATGCCATTTTTTCTGCTTATAATATAATCAGAAACTTTATCGTCATTATCAGACAGATCTCACAGACTTCACTAGGACTTAGTCACAGGATTAAAACTCTCCTGAGGGGGTTAGAATTACTTGTGTGAAAATACTTTGCTCTTTCGTGCTCACAGCTGAATTCCCTGATCCCACAGATTAAAAGATTTCTGTGTCAGTATCTAATCCTAACATTCTGACCTACACCGTTTCCTCCCTCTGAAAAACTTTGAAAACTGGAGAAAAAAAAATTTCAAAACTGGGACATAATTAGATTTTTTTTTTTAAGGTGATGTGATCTGATCCCCTTTATCATTATTCCTTATTGCAAATACTTTATAAATACAGCTATATATTTGCATACACACATACACATTTAGTTGATTTATATCTTTATTTTACATGTATATATATATATATATATATATACACATGTACATAGATACATTTCCCAATGTTTTTCTTAAATTTGGCTCATCCCTATGCCTGTAATTTTCTTTCATGTACTTCACACGCCTTATCTGCTGAGAAATTTCCCTCTTTTTCATCTCAATACCAAAAGAAAAGTCTACACTGAAATAGCCAGAACAGTGCCTTCATCATGTTCTTCTCTTCATCTCCCCTGCCTGAGCTCTGTGTAAAACACACAGGGATCACATCTCTATTTCCTTGTTTTCTATACAAAAATACATCAAAAACAACTATGGATGCAGTGTAGCAGCAACAGAGAGTCTACTTAAGCCTCTCAGCAGCATCATACAATTAGGAGATGAGAGATGGTAGAGGCAGCGCTGATTTTTTAATAATATACTGTGATTCATTGGGCTACAGAAGATGTGAAGTGCATTGCCCAGACAGTCAATAAGTACAGCTAGATAAAGTACAGCACAAGGCTAATTTCTAAATAGAATTTCAGACAATCATTGTTTATCATTTTGCCAGCTACAGACTCTAATGTCTTTGGGGCCTGTCTGGAACAACTTGAGGAATCAATCAACAGCTATCCATTAAAAATTGTCTTTTGTTTATAAATAACATTTACATGGATTATACACAGTCACAGAAAATCGGTAAATAGCAGAAATTAAGTCCTGTCCTTGTCTCATGCCAGATCTTCCCAAATAATAGACTTTTGTTTTCCTCTCCTCGTCTGCTTCCTGTTTGTTTACATTTTTAAAGCTGTGTCCTCAGTGTTTGATCTCCAAACAAACATACACTGAGCCTGTCAAGAAACCCTACTGACAGAAAACTTGAGTGCATCAAAATATGAGTCAGTTCCATCTCTAAGTCAACAAATAGATTACCCTTGATTTCATAAAATGTATAATTAGTGCAAGAAGCAGCTTCTGCCAGCCTGGATCCTCCCTGTACGCTCACAGCAGTTCAGCCCTGCCTTTCCTCACCAGTCCCCCATGCACATCCCACATCTAAACACTTATTCCTGAAATCCTTCAGCAATTTGTTTTCAGTCAGCAGCACACATGAAACCAAAAGTGGGGTGGGAAGGGGAGGGAGGGAGAGGAGATGTGGGGTGAGGAGAGGAGAGGAAGGACACAGGATAAATGGCGTGGGTGTGTGACATCTACAGCTTTTCACTACCAGTTGTACACTTGTACTTTCTTTCGGGTGTCATAGTAAAGTGACAGAAACCCGTGAAGCTGACCTGATTTTTCAGCATATGAAAGACTTACCAGAATCTCATCTGACCACCAGGTCACTGCTTAATTTATTCCTTCTTCCAGTGAGGAAAAAGTTTGGTGTTATTTCGATGTTTCTATCTTTTTTCCTTAGAAGCAGCACATCAAAGGGGGAAGAAAGGATTTATATTCTGGATTGACAGGGTGAAACAAGAGATGTTAAATTATTTTAAAATGCAGTGTTTTCCTAGTGCACTTAAAACCTGATATTTTCTAAAGATAAATGACTTGAAATGTTGATGTTATACTCCAAATGAAGAAATTAGTAACAAAAAAATTTGCTTGGATTGTTCTGAAATGAAATTTGTCTCAGACCAAGCCAAGTGTATTTTTGTGATTTTTTTTTATTATTGTGGCAGTTGTGCCAAAATAGTTATTATTCCCACAACTCTAGTCATCTTTCTAAAAATAACCTTCTCAGAGACGAAAAAATGTAACATTAGTGATATTTTGCAAAATTATCCATGAAATAAAACAAGAAGTACTAGAATCAAAGTGATCCTCTAAAACCCTCTGTAAAATCACAGACAAATGAATCCTTATTCATAAGTATTTAGGAGTCCTCAGTGACCTTCAGAGTTCTATAAGACCTTATTCCAGACATTTCCTATTTGAAAGCCTGATCTGGTTTACCCATTTAGATGAAGCTGGATGATTCAGCATTGATTTCAAATTACCATCTTTATTTAACAATTTAGAAATGTGATAAACTGCCTGTGAATTTAATCCACAGAATCAGAATTTACTTCATATACTGGAGAATAAAAAAATGCCAAGTCTTAAAACACCAGCCCACAACCCTTTTGCTTCTCTGCAGCTCCCTGTTCTCCTTCACTTGTGATGTGATGTGCAGAGCAGCAAAACCCATTCCCAGCCATCACAGTGATGTGACAGACTCACTCAGACTGCCTGTGAAAGACCATTACAGACAAAAAATAGTGGCTAATTAGCAAAATACGGGATGGTGAAACAATGCAAATCTGAAATCAGCTGGAAATAACTGCTTAGAAAATGTCAGTGCAGGAAGGGGCAGCTGTACTATATGAGCTGCAAGAATGGGAGGTGAGACAGTCAGGCTCACTTTTCATCTTGACTACAGACATTTGAATAGATTTAGACAACTCAAATTGATCAACATTTTCAAATTTGGATGCCCATATTTGTGCATTAATTTTCGTGATTTCACCAGTTAATACTTCTGCATGTCTAATAGCCACACATTAAAAATCTAATGTTTAAGAGCACCTCCACTTGAAAATGAACTTTTTCCAAGTGTCAAACTGTCTCAGCTTTCCTTCTGAACAATGTGTACTAAAAGAGCTGTTGTGTCAGCTGAGAAACTGATAGATTAATGATGATAACGATGAAGAAAAATATGATAAAAACCTTAAATTAAATACTGTACCAAAACATCAGCATTATGGTAAAGTTTCACACTGAGTCCCTGAGGAAAGATCATTCCATTTTACACAGCATTAATGTGGCCATTAGAATGGTAATTTAAATTATTTGCAATACTGTATCTTCTGCTAAGTATATTTCCAACTGGAAAAAATATACCAAGCGATAGTATATTTTTTAGATTAACAACTTGCATCTGCCCTTATTTGGAAATAAGTAAATTTTTAAAAGGTGGTGAGTAGGGTCAAGGCTGGATAGTGATTCCTTCCCTTCACACTCCAATTCTTGCACACCAGTGCATGCCCAATGGAAAAGGACATGAAAATCTCCTTTATTCACATCACCACTGTCTATGATCACTTTGTGATCTTGCCTAGGTTGTTCAGGAGGTGCCTCAACTGTGTCTGATCATAATCATCAAAGACTGTACAAGCTTCACAGCTGTAAGATGGGGAACCTTCACAGCCTCAGTTTTGTAAATAAACCTCAGATTAATTCTTCATGCCAATTCTTAACTATAGACCTATTTCAGGTTTTCATCTGTCATTTCAACTTACTGCTGACACCTGTTGTCAAAACACAAACACTGTCAGAATTTTAAACAACCTTGCAGGCTACAGTGAAGGTCACAAAATGAAAGAGACTTTTCAACAGGAGCTGCTGGACAGAAGATGCAAAATAATGTCATGCTACAGCTGAACACCTTTTATTTCTTTAATGTCTGATTATGCTTTTGGAAAGAAAAATTGTATGTAAAAAGACCTCTACCCTACTAACAGACTCCTATGCACCTGTTTTTCCTGTTTCAGTGTTACTTGCTATAATTACATTTATTGTACCTCTTTCCCTGTGCTGACTGCCTGCCTGTGCACACGGTGCTGGGCAGTGTCCCATCAAGATTTCAGGCTGCTGCAGTTCTGGCCAAAACAGGTGAGAGATTTAAAGTGGGGGCAGTGATGGGCTCAGTCTGATGAAAACAGACTGAATCAGTGTTTTTACCTAAGGCAACATGAGCTAAATAGAAGCAGATAAAGGAATGACCCAAGTATGCTCCAAAACTGAGATGAAGAGGCTGCAGAAGAATGGGGGGCTGGAATAAACTGCTAGTTCACACAAAAGAGAAAAGTCCAGCCTGAACTGTTTTTTCATTATCCTGTCATAGGTGTGGTGGTTGCAGCTGCTTCAGCTCACTAAAATCTGTAGCAGTCCTCTCTCTGCAGAATTTCTTCCTGACAAAATTAATTTTGGAAGACTTCAGGGGAAAACAAATGCCAAAATACGTGTTATAATGAATAACAGTTTTTTATTAACTAGATCAAGAGTGCAGCTCCGCATACATTTCCTGAAGTTTGACCCAAAATTTCATAACATCCTACATGCCCTTATTCAGGCACACTCTAATGATAAGGAAAATGCAGATATTATAAATTGTAATTAAATTAGCTATCATACATTTCAAATGCTGACTAGATTACAAGGGAGATTGCTATGAGAAAGATTTTTAAATAATATTTCATATTCATATTCAGGAACTACATATTTGGCTCCTTCTGCCTCCATCTATCACAGTTTCTCACACAGGTGGTATTGGAAATGACACAGGTGTTCCATCCTGGCAATTTTCATTTTTAGAGTGATACTGTGATAGGTGTGTTGCCATCTGTGATTTAGAGGAATTCTGGAGTCTCCCACATTACACTGGACAATGAATGAACTTCTAACACATATGGGGAACTAAGCTATCCTTGCATATCCAGCCTCTCCTCCTGTTTTCCAAGGAGAATAGCAGTTAAGCAGAGCTGATCTTGCCAGCTTGTGCAGAAGACACTAATGAAAGCATACTTTAGAAACTGAAATGTCATGGAAAAAAAAAATCCTGTGGAGAAGATTCCATGGTCTTCAAGAAATTGTCCACAAATACTGCTATCTAGAAAAAGTACATAACTTGATTAGCTTCTGCTTGGAGAAGGCAGTTACTGGGTCATGCTGTCACTGTAGCAAAAAAGAGGGATGCTGCACCTGCAGACTACAACATTTTGGAACAGAAGATAACAAAGCTACCTCTTATGAATGCACCAGGTTTTGAACAGGAGCTTAATATATTTTAAAATTCCTAAGAACATTGATATGAACGGAGCAGCACAAATGTGCACCAGTAAGAGATCCTGGTGCTGCTTTCTAGAAGTTCAATCTCAAAGCCCTCACTGAAATGTTTAAAGTAGTCCAGAAGGTATAAATTCCTACCATTACCTCTTAGGAGCATCTCTTCTGCAAAAGGACATTACCAATATCACTATACATATAACACTATTCACTAATAACTTGCCCAAATTTCTTTTGAGGGCTGCTCTTGGGTTTTACTGGGTTTATGTTGAGTTTGAGGGGATTTTTTCCCTGTTGGTTTACTTTTCCTTTTGTTTGGTTGATTGGTTTTGTTATTTTACTGTTTATGTCCTCTTCCGTCAATTTAGACAATTAATTTAGGTTTATATGCACCAGGCTAGATGTCATCACACAGAGGGATAGTCACAAATGCTAGGGAAGATAGATGTTTCCTCTGGTTCATGAAGATAAGCTTCCCCAGGCAAGTAATAAGTGCACGGGGCTAATTTGACTGGACTTTGCAAAGGCTCATCTCCATCTGACCCCAGCAAGATCCTATGTAGATTAGGTTTCCTAAGCTAAAATACTTTCTAATATAATCCATATTTCCTAGGGAGCTTCATAATCATCTTATGTACAATTGCCTTTCAGAAAATAATTTTCTGTATAAATCAGCTCTGCTTGACCTTTGATCTTTTCCTCTTACTGTTCCACAGACTTCAGCTGGATTTATAAAACTTCTCATTGCCAAGCAACACAGGTGGTGGTGCTGGTGTTGCACTAAGACTGCATGTACCAGTATTTACACCTCAAATATGGCACTACTTTTATCTTTTACTCATGTTCACAACTAAATTATCAGACATTATGAATTCTAGCTTTACTTTAGAATAACTTCCTTCCAGATGCAGCTATTTAATTGATGTTTTTATGCGAGTGTATTTTCCAAGAGTACCTGCCCCCATTGGCCACTTCTATTTCTGCACAAGACTTACATAACTGCTTTTGACTTGCCAGGTATTTTTATGTTAGGTATGTCTGTGAGTTAACTCTTCAGGAAAAGAAAAATGAGCATACCTAAAAAGCAATTGCCTCAAAGTAGTTCACACCCTCAGTTTATCAGACAGCTTATGTCCTAGTAAAGTACTCATTTTTCAGTACTCTGATTTGGATTCTTTCACTGACTTTAAAGATACTTGCTTATTTGTGTTTTTTTCATCAATTTTGGCCCTTTTGTTTTTGCCCAGAAAAACTGTGTTTTGTCCAGTTACATCTATTGAAGGACAAATTGATTTGCTACTCCAATATGTCAAATGTCTGTGCCATGAAAAGATATTTGTGTGTTATGTTTTGCTAATGACACTTCTAGGGAATAACTAGAAGTTACTAAAAAAGCCATTTGATCAGTTTAATTAGTTAGGAAAATGGACAAAGGCAATTCTTCTGCATCATTCCTTGCTGTATAATGGATAGATGGTCCCAAACACAAAGTGGTCATTCAGAACTCCATTAAGGGCCCTGTTTTAGAAGTGCTCATAAAACGGAAAAACCGTGTTAATTTGTATAATAATGAGACAGACTAGCAGCTCCCTAGCAACCCCTTTCCTAGGTCCTGTAAAGAGAAAAAGGATCTTTGCACAAGTCTGTACAGAGGAACAAATTATTCTCTAGCTGTCTCCAGCAACACGCTGGAGACAAAAATCTGCCTGAGGTACATTCCATGCTCTCCAAAAGCATCAGCTCCCAAAGTGCAGTTGCAACTATCTACAACTGCTTACATTTATTTTATCAAACATTTATGGCCTATGTTACAGAGAAGAATAAATAATTCAATGTCATGGTCAGTTTTGGTGTTACAATTGAAAAAAATCTATGTTAACAAACTAGCTTAGAAAAGACAGATTTTGGCCTCACAAGAACCATAAGTAATGCCATAAAATCAAGAAAAAGACAGACTGTCTTACAGTGGGAGTAGTTTTAGTTATATTGACGGCAAATAACCAATAACCATAAGGCATGAATAATTTTTATTCAATATTTAGTATTATATTATTTGATAGAAATTAAATATATGCTACATATTATATATATTATTCAATAGAATTAAATATATATTGTTCAATATAAATCTGTTGCACTTAACTCTGAGGATCATAACACTTTTTCCTAGAAAACTAACAAGTTTAATTTGAGACTATCATCATTCTTATATTCTACATGATTACCTGCAGTCTGTTCATGCAATAGTAAGGCTTTCAAGTTCTTGATTAACTTATTTTTTATGCACCGTTAATTTCCCCACTATTCATTTCCCTACCAGAAAATTATTACATTGACTTTTACTTATATATTAAGCCAGCATTTATATTTGCTCAGTATCCTGTATGGATTCTGTACGAAGTTAGCAAAAACTGCCACAGTTTTAAAACTGAAATGTAAAAATTGGTATAAAGTTGGCCATCTCCATCTGTATGTCTTAATTTTCCAGTTGATTCAGAGAGAGATATACGTCATTACTTTCCCTTTACAGCTCATAACAATTCAGGATTGGGCAAATATAACATTTTCCAAGCTTCATTATAAAAAATACTCCATGAGTTCTGATCCTGTGAGGACATCTAGTGAGCAGTTCCATATGGAAAGAAAATGGTAAATGTTCCTACAACATGGACAATTCACAGATTTTCATCAAGACTTTTGTTGCTGACAGATATTATTGTATTTGTGATATAGCAGCTTCTAAAGCCCAGTAGCAGCTGAAATAAGCTCCTTATATACTTTTTTATAAGCATGCAAAAAAGAGAAATCTGTGTCCCAGAAGTTTACACTCTCAGGAAAAATTATTTCACAGATTTTCATATGCAATTATACAGCTCTGGCAACACACCTTTTGCAGCCTGTTTGAAATATCTATCCTGGTATTATCCTGTGGTTACCACAAGGTAGACAGACTGCTTTGGCAGCAGCAGGAGCCTTCTGGAGGGGCTCACCAGGGATGGTGTGCAAGGAGCCAGCTGCCAGCCAGCTGTACCTGGCACTGGGACCTCTGCACAGAGAAACTGGAGCAGCAGGGAAACCACATGAGAAGTAGTGGAAGGAGTAGAAGGTGTCCTGTATTTCACACAGACTGCACAGGACTTGGTAAGTCTGTTAACAGAGGAGAAAAGAATGACTCTGAGATCCAAAGCTGAGAAAACCTCTGGATTCAGTAAGAACAAGGCATGATATAAAGACAAGATTTATCTCCCTTGTTTTCTCTTTTTTTTTCCAAGTAGAGAGACTCTCCAGGTTGCTGCCATATTTCAAGCTGAACATTGATTAACATCAATGCTTTATTAGACTGAAAAAGAGGGGTATAACAAAAAATTCTCAAAGTTTGACTTTTTGATAAATAATCCCATTTGCTATATGCAAACTTTGTATCAAAAGTGTCATTCAACAAATGATCAGCTATAGAGTGCCTTAGCTACCTTTAAAGGAAGGAAACAACATTTTGAAGAAAGTCTCTTACATTGTGCTACTTGTAACATCTTAAAACTTGAAAGATTTAGAAGAATACTACATTCAACCTTCAAAGACAAAATTTCATTTTGTACACTATATCAACACCATGTTTATTGACTTGTGCATACAGTTGCACTTTCCTAACCCTCTTTTTGTTCTCACATTGAAAGACTGCATATAAGAGACTCTGACTATTCTAAATTAAAAGCCCCAAATTGTTTATAGCAGAGGTATTAATTGATAAGGCCTCCAATTTCCATCTAATTATTGTACTAGCCAATTTCTCCAAATCCTCATTAATATTTAAGAAGTTGACAGGTAATTGAACAAGTTTAATGAAAACTAGTAATGAGATACAGAAGGTATTTTTTCTATGTCTCATGGCACGAGCATAGGGAATCCAAAATACCTGAACACCCTGCGAAAGGAAGAGCAAAAATAAGTCAATGCTTTTGTAAATTCATTAGTTATGACCTGTGCTAAGGTTTTGCACGCATGGTCTTTTTTAGTCATGCAAACATATTTACACTTTCAAGAAACTTCCAGTTTAGAGGTCTGTCATTACACTGAAAAATCACCACCTTATGTTAGATGAGCTAGCAGAAAAAAAGGGAGTTAGTCCTTTGTATTTTAAAAAGTAGTTAGGTATTGTTGGAAAAATATCTTTCTCAATTTCTTGGGAAACCATTCACAGAATAAATGGTAGTGGGTATGTGCAAATAAGCAGGACTTAAAACTGGATATGGAAATTCTGAAAGCATATTTCTTTTTTTTTCCTAGAATGTAAAACACCTAACATTAGACAGCATTTACTGAAATAATTATCTGAAAATATTCTGACAACTTAAGAAAAAGATACTTGATGCTGATTTGACTTATGCAATTTTGTTAAATATCTGAAGGACAACTGCTGTTATGTGATTTGATGAGTTATTTTTAAAAAGTAATCTAAAATATACTTATTATCTGGTATTGTTTCTGCTCTGAGACTTTTAAAGTCATTCATATTTACTTGAAAAAACTAAGGGGAAACTTAGGGAAAAGAAAACATTTACAAAAATTGCTGCAGAGGTACTTTTGTCATGAGCCTTCACACCGGTAGTCATGAATTTTTTTGGACCACCCAGAAATAGTAATGTACCTATAATCAATAATAGTACCTATAATTAAGTGGAAAGCAAAGGTTAGAAAGAATGTCAGAGAAAAATAATTCTGATATCAACTCCAGTATCCAGGGACTGCACCTAGTTTACTAGAAGAAGAAAAATTACTGTTCATCAGCAAAATATCATTGATTCTATTTCTCACATGTAAAAGAAACCCGACACATTTTAGCAGCTATCAAGGGCAAGAGCTACTCATTCATTAAAATAATTGCCTCCTAAATGGCTGTGAAAAACTCACCCTTGACAATCATTATCCAAAATGCATAATATACATAGACCTGCACATAAAAATGCTAATGTCTTGTTTTATTGTAAAGGAAAGGCTAAAATGTGACCTCTCATTACACTCAATATCATTCACAAAACTGTGATTTTATGAAAAGATTACTTCACATCATCTCTGTTGAATCTAGTGCATTAAATTCCCCAGAACAATAAATATGAAGATCAAATGAGCTGAATAAGCAAGGAGTGCTTTCTGTCAGAACAGCCAAACTGCCTTAACTGCATCAACTCATTAGTTCAGGTTCTCATTTTTCTTATTGCTTCTGATTCCCTGGCATGGCCAGACATCCTCACCCAGACCAGCCAAGCTGGATTAAACTTTTCCTGCCCTTGCTAATGTGTCTCCTGGGCTCTGTTTGAACAGGGGTAATGATGTGTCCCCTTAAGCTGTGCAGGTCAGAACGACTCAGAGGAAATGAGTGTGTTTACCTGAAGTAGTGGAAGAAGTGCTCTCAGCATCTACTTCTTGAGAGCAAAGCTGTGAAATTTCCAATGCTCCTGACAGGCTGAGGAGGGATGGCATCATTTGTTAAGAATCTCACGGCCCTGGAAGTGGAGCAGTTCAGGGGAGTGGAGCTTCATTTAGGCACACTGCTTTGCAAATACAGATGCCTTCACATGAGACAGAACCGGGGGATTCCAGCGGCTTTTTTCAGACTTCTACACTCCATTCTTACTGTCAGAAGTGCTAGGAAGCACATTGGAGGAGGCTCTGTGTGGCATGACAGAGATCAGCTGTCTAAAATCAGTCCTGCCATCTCTAAGGTGCTGATTCCCAAAGCCTCCCTGAAGTCTGTTTCTTCAACTTGCTCCCTTGCAACTCTGCGTTCAAGAGTTCACTTCAGCAGATGCAGTCACAAAAGCACAATGATTCAGCTTGTGTTCATTGCTTCATCTACTTTTGCACTTCTTTATCAGAGCACTGATGAGTGGATAAAAAGATGTGGCTATACAGGAGCCAGCCTACATCTAGTGCTACTGCTTTGCGCTGGATCTGAACCAAGCTCTTGGGACATCACTCTCATAGGAAGGGTTTTTTGCCCAACTCAAGGGTGGGCCTGAGCTTATAATTTGTGTTCGTGTTGGTAACTCTCCTGAATAAACCCACATCTGGTTTCAGAATAACTGTTATATTCATGCCCTTACTCTGCATCAGTTTTATTAAACTACTCACAGAAGTATGGCCATTTTCACACATCTGACATCCCACTTCCATTTTGTTTGCCATTTCCCTGCTTTTCACTACAGCTGACACATCTCATTTTTCACTAACCCCGGGAAGTGGAAGAATAAATTCATCCCTCAGTAATTTCCAAAGCTGAATTCATTATCTTCTCATTTGAAATCATACTAAATTATGGAATAAAAAGATGGGATGCAAACACCAACCTTCAGTGCAACTTACATTTGTGATTTTTTGCAGTCATCATTTATGAAAGTATTGATCTTACACTTTCACTAATTTCAACGCAAATACCTTACATTCAAGAAATGAAAGCTATATAAAAGCTTAAATTTCCTCATTGTCATAGAACTTTATAAAATTTTAATACCAACTGCAGCTGAAAAATGCATTAAAAATTCAGTTTCTGGGAAAATAACCATGCTACACTGTGATGGACTTTTATTTGTTTATTTCCATAAATAAAAATATTTCCATAAGCATAAAACTTAATGGCAACTCAGTTAGTATGTTTTCATACTCCTGTAGGTATTTCCCCTGTGATGTAATGTAAATCCTTACTGCTTTCTTTGTTCTTGACACTGGATTTTTTTTCCACATAAACTCAATTACTAACTTTTTTCCCTACTTATTATAGCTAATTTGCCTGGTTAACTTGGAACTTGAGCTCATGCTTGAATCTGAAAAGAACCATCTGGATCACATGCTGGGAGAACTGAAGCATGAGGATGAGAAGGGAAAAAGGATGGAACTTTCTTAAACTTCAGGCAGCATTTTGCTTTAATTTCTATCTTTCACCACACCTATGTTCTTCTGCAATAGAACAAAGTACTTGCAGGAAAACAGAAATGGTAGAATTACAAACTTCTAAAAATTACCAATTTTTCTAGATATAACTCCCAGAACACATAAAAAGACCCCCTATTTTGAATACTGAGCCAGGAAAACTAATGTATTCATCACTTTCTGGCAATGTGTCCCAAGAAAAATCACAAGTTTGAATAAATTTTTGAAAAAGAAATAGACTCACATTGACTGAAAAAAAGATTATTTTTTTTGTTTTGCAGAGAATAAAATTAATCTGAAAGCTTTTTATGTTTCAGACAATAAACAGAAAAATTAAACACCCTTGAGAAACAATATTTCATATGAAAATTTTTTTCTAATGGACTAGGATTTTATTTTTAACTAATTAACATGGTATTACCTCATTTAAACTCATTTCAGGGTTTTGAGTAAAGTAAACACAACTTCTCAAAATAGAAAAGAGCTGTTTTAAAGCAAAGAATTCTCTTCTGTAAATGTAAAGATGTAATGCAAATAAATTGTCGTATTTTGCTGGTCTTTTTTTCTAAACAAGAATTCACTAAAATGGACATGCTTACACTGTCAGAGCTTAACAAAAATAACCTTTTTTAATGGAAATCCTACTGCTCAAAAGTTTTTGATTGATCCTAATCACACTGTCTTTAAATGGAAGTTGAACTAACAGTCAGCTACATCCCAGATTTTCAGATTTATAGACAGAACAAAATATACTGATAGTGTATGGAATATTTTAAAGTACATAAATGTAAATTATACTTTTGAAAAAGGAAACCTGCCATCTAATCCATTCTGACACCTATGAGAAATTAATTCAAATCTAATTTTGCTATCACATTTTGAATTATCTCATTTCCTTCTAAGAGGATGTGCAGAAAATTCTCATTTTTCACTCAACAATTTCATTTTCTTAATTATATTTTGTTTAAAGAAAAATTGGTGGGGGAAATCCTGGCAAATGTTTCCCAGAACATTTGCCAGGGTAGGAAAATTTTGCCATTCGTGTTGGACCGTGTTTTGTCATTCCTACTTGACAACACAGAGTCACATCAGTAGCTGGACTAATGGATCATTAGGGAAAGACTGGGATATCAGCACAGTTGGCTCTGCTTTCCCTCTGACTGCCTTGTTTGTTCTAAACAAGTAATCCATCTGTTGTTATTTTCCAAAACTTAGAGGAGGAACTAATAATCAGAGCTAGGGAAATGCAGTTGCCATGAGGCCCATGGCTAGACTGAGCTGGCTTCTTTACATGTCATGTCAAATCCTGGCAAATGACAGAAAATATTGCTGGAGTTCATAAAATAGCTAGCTCTGTTGGTCTAGGTCCAACTTTCATTTCTGCAATATTTCAGACTTTCTCAATATTTTTGAATGCAGCAAAAGTATGTTACTCTACACTTTTCTACACAATAATGAATGCCAGAAACATTGAAGTAAAGCAAAAAAAAAGCAGAGGAAAGAGGGAGTGTGTATATCTATTATAGCCAAGTTTCAGGAAGAGATATCTACCTACATCTGTACAGGCTTCATTTTTCTCACTGACCTGCGTATCTTAGCACATACATCAGTCATGTTCTTCACATTTGATTGTCATTCTGCTGGTCCGTGCAGCTCCACCATTCAGTGTTTCCATTTCAGACAGTCAGTTCACACACTGACACTGCAGCAGCTGTCACGACCCAGCATTTCTGCATGCACCTGTACTGTCTCACCAGAGGCATTCATCACCTGTTCAAGACAACAAGCTACTGCTGTTCTTTCAGTTTCGTTCATTTTCCTTTCTCAAAATACGAGTCATAAGATCATCAGCATCTGGCACAAATCTTTGGTTGGTTCTGTGCCTCTCCTCTGTCTAGGGGAGAATCTGTGAGCTGCCACATGGAGGATGCCACGCCAGAAGCGTTTTAGTTTACCAAGCTGATGGGTTAGGAACATTTCTGCACATGGGAGGGGATAGATCTTCTCCCAGAACACACTGAAATGTTACAGGGAAGGGCTGCTAAGAGAAGTACAAAAGGTTCTGAATTTCAAGTGCCCAAATAGTGCCTAACTGCAGTTCCTTTATGAATGCAACTACATGGGTATGGCTCACCACCGCAGACACACTCCCACATCCCAGAAAATGCAGCGACGACAGGAAAAACAGCACTTGTCACTTGTCAAACAAAGATGGCAAGGTATAATTTAGGTGTTAAAAGCCACCAATGCCAAAAGTGTCAAGCAAGTGGCACGGTGTCACCTGGATTCTCAGCAGTGCTGCAGGTCACAGACTCATCTATGGCTTGCTGCAAACACCTCCTATGATATCCTAAGACCTATTTTAGCACAGTTCCCTGAACTCCCCTACACCTGCTGAAAGGATGTCCTCTCCTGCTCAGAAACAGGAATGTTGGGTCTCCTTTGCACTGACCCTGCCCTTTTACACAAACCTCTTCAAAGCCATGAGAACAAGAAATGCATCCTGAGATGGAGAGAAACAGCTGAAAAAAAGTAGCCTGTGTACATACAGCACAGTCACACCCACATTGCTTGGTTTATATCAATAAACCAATTTTTTCAGCAATAGCAATCCTCTATTTCTTGCCCTTTTCTTAAATGTATGTCCCATTTACCACTCTTGTTAAATATATGTGGAAGAAGTTTCACATTTACATTGTAAAGTCTGACAGATAATATCACTATCCCTTGATATAGAAACAAATACACTGTAAGTGTATTATTATTACTGTTAGGTAATAATAATACTGTAATATTTAATGAGATTAGACATGTCAGCAAGTTTTTAATATTGCTGGAAAATAAAATGCTTTTTATCCCTGCAAGCTCATGAAAACAACTAGGAGAAAAGAATGGAATATTAGATCATTCTATTACTAGAAAACAAGGCTGATTATTCTTGTTCTGCTTAGCTCCCTATTGAGACTACCTTAACACATTTATTCTGCTTGATACACCATCAAGCACTAAAAAGCCAGTCTTTAATTATGAAGGTTTTCCTTCTTTGCTTCATACCTTCTGAATAACTCTAACTAGAATTAAAGTAGTATTTGGAAAGACTGAAGTTAAATAATTATCAATCTTCCTAGACAACAGATTATTTTAAACTTGTGCATGAATTTCTTATTAAGTCACAAAATAAATAGTTGGTAACTGTGTGGACACTGAGTTGATCAGAGTCATTAGAATATAAACTAGAGCTAGGCAAAAATCTTAAAAAGCACAACACTTAAGAAGTGGGGTTTTAAGCAATGGCAAATAGTCTCTGATTTACACATTTCAAACCTCTTGTGATGGAGTTTGGTTACAAAGATTATGTAGGATATGAAGTTTATGCAGGACATTCCTACAGCTGTGGTTAATACTACATATTTGCTGCCATAGTTCCATAAAATAAGGACATTGGTGAAGTCATAGAAGAGTATATTCTGGGTTTCATTTAAGCAAAAAATAAATTATTATTTATCTCACAGTGAGTAAGCAATCAGTAAGGGCAATGTTAGTGACCTAAAACAGATTTCAGAGGAATTTCTCATCAAGCTTTACCAGGGAAACATTCTCTTACGAAATCTGAGAAAATGCAACCAAAGGAGTTACACCAAACAAGTCCACTGTGTTCTAGATGCGTTTTTAAAGAAGCAGCATCAACTTGAATTATTTAATTTTTTTAAAGCTTCTTTCATTCAGTAATATTCCACTTTTAACCCAGCTGCAACTGGGTTACATAGCACACACCCAAACACCCAATGTATCCAAAACTCAGAAAAATGGCTGAGAGCACAGTGTTTTCATTTACTTTTGTTCTGTTTTATTTACTGTCATTGAAATTTTCAATTTGTCACTTCAATGTCAATTTTATTATATTCTTCTGTAAGCTACAGCCAGCTATATTGCTGATGCTAACTTCAAAGGGAAGATAAAGATTTTTCAAGAGGTTTTTATTTAAAATAAGGTTTTGTCTACTTATTTTACAAAGGAGGGCATCTTGAAGATATGGGAAAATCAATTACATTAATAATTTGTAATTTTTGAAATACTGTTTCAAAAAGTACCACTTTACTTTGCTTTTTAATGGACTTAAAAGATGTGCTTCATCGTTATTTTGGTGGGGCACCACATCCAGAAAGTCTAAATTATAGAAGGAAAATGCTTTAACAGTCAGTTGATGGGTATACCTCTGTGAAAGATTATTCATAACTTCTTATTCCCTTACAGAGAAACAATTCAAATGAAAATATTTTCCTCGCTTCCTTTTTTTTTTGACAAGATGTCCTCTACTGCATTCTCTATTAGTCAACCAGTGTGTCTGTTTTCCAGCTGTACACATAGTATTTTACAGAGGGAGGAAAAACCTGCATGCAACTGAGATTCCTTAGGAATTGAGTATATTTAACTAGAGCCTATCAAAAGGATTTTCTAGAAAAAGAGATTGAAAAGAAACAAATGCATAAAAAATAGACTTTAGATTTTCATATTTTTAATCCATAAAGAATTAATACCACCAAAGAGCAAGGGACAAGAGCTACCTACCCTTAAACTGCACTTGAGAAGTAAAAGCAGACTGATAATTCCCAGTATGAAATGCTACTTAATCTATTTCTAGCAAAGGAAGTAACCTCAGACTTTAATACCTGACCCATCAAGAGCTAGGCAAAATTCAGAATGTCACAAACCTACTGTAGTCCCTACTAGTAGAAAAATTCAAGTGCAAAATGCAATTGCAGTTTACTAGTGGAATTTTTTTAGAGCCACTAAAGACAAAATATTTCAGACCACTTTTACAAATGTTTATAAAATATAAAATTGCTTTTAGGTCAGAAAAAAAATTTAGAAGAAAAATTTGAAGACAATAAAAAGGAAGTGATATTCTGTTTCACAGAATGCAGTTAGTTTTGATCATGAAATTTGAAATTTTCATGCTCTATTGTGGAAATAAATCCTCCATCTACTTCCCATTTTCTTTTAAAAAATCTAACATGGTCCCTGAATTGTGAATAAGAGCAGTGCTAAAGGGTGAGATTGAAAAGACAACAGGACACCAGCCGTTTCATAAGTATTATGTGGAAGATTAAATCTATAAAAATTTAAGTCCACAGAGCCAACCATAGAATAAATATTAAGGTTTTAAGGATTAAAATATGTATATGTATATACCCATAGTTTAAAAATTATAAGCAGATGAGAGATTAGTATAGCCCATTTTATTTAAATTGTTACTTTATTGACAGTGAGGCGTAAGTTATTGCATCTGGCTTCAGTTTTTAAATATGAAGATAAAAGCCTTTTAAGTATCTGTTTCTGAATGGTATTCAAAAGAGATTAAGCTGAAGAAAATCTACAGTGAATATTACAAGAAAAGGATCCAAGGGAAAGGTTAGAGCACTCTTCATTCTGATTTAAGTTTGATGATGCACTATACATGATGAGGGTACCACTATCTCACAACCCATCATCAGGTAATTCATAAGGAGGTCAAAGAAAGGAAAAGGCCATAGATTCATGCATAATTTAGTAACTTCATCAATAAACAATTCTTCAATAATAAAAAAGAGCTCTGAAAAAGGCATGTGGAGCAGGAGAAAGGGAGCAAAAATACCACCAACACAATCTGCAAGCAAACTTCAACTTTGTGTGCATGGAGAAAATTACATAAATCATTCCCCAATTTCATCAACATGATAACCATGTATAGAAATACAGACACACATATATTTGTACATTATACTTGACACACTTGGGATGATTCCACAAAAATAAGTAGGGTAAATAAACAAGCAAAAAGAAAAAGAAGTGGCATAAAAACAGTAAATAAATATTCAGCCACCTTGGTCTTCACAAAGTTAGCTTTAGTAATATAACAGTCAATATTAAAGGCAAAAAAGCAAAATCTACCAACAGTGAAACTGTTCATAGAAACACATAACTACAATGGTCTGATCAGACCTGGTGTAACTTTTCTAATACTTGGATTATGTGATAATCACAAAGGATTTCCTAACACTTAGGAACTAGCACTGTCTCAGAAAAGAGGTTTTGTGAAAAAGACAGCTCAACATACTGTGTGTTCCCAGCCTGAAGCTGCATGGTGCCTTTGTGCGCCCTGTTGTTCCTTCACTTTATAGCCAAGCTAGAAAGCAGAAACACACAGAGGCAGCCCACTGAGAAATTTAGCAGCACAGGAACCTAATGTCACTAATGAAAGTTTTGCAAGGTGATGTGTTTCCCTGTGATGAAGGAGATGGGTTGGCAGGTGGAAGACACACAAAGCAGAATCCTTCCATGGCCACTTCTAGTCAGTTTGGGTAGGGATCAGTTCCAGCATAAGATGTTTGAATTAGGGTGTCAATTTGTAGATGTATACGAATGGTAGGTGCCTGCCTTTTCATTACAGTTGATGAAGATCTAATCAATACAATCCAAGGAGAGGAGAGCAAATAATTCCACCCAAAAATATACACTTACTGTCTGTTTAGCTTTGTTTTACCTTGGCTGGCCTTGGTCTATCCTGGAGCCAGCTGACATTGGCTAGGTCAGACATGGAGGAAGCTTCTGGCAGCTTCTCACAGAAAGCACCCTTGTAGCCCCCTCCTCTGCCAAAACCTTGCCATGCCAACACAACACAGTGTTATAGAAAAACCTTTATTCCATCTACCTGGAGCTTACTAACTGTACTGGTTATGGCCCTTGGTGATAATGGCTGCTCAGACACCCACATCCATGGACGGAGCAAGCAGATATGTAAATTCAAGGATTGTAATCTGATATTTAGTATCTGCTTTTATTTCTCTTTTACATCCATTTTCATTGATACAGAAAAGAATATAGAAAAAATTTAAATCTTCATAAGAACCATATTAAAAAGAAGATGTTTTCTAGTAGGGAAGTATATATTTTATTACAATTTATAAAAACTTTTTCAGTCTTTGTAAGTCAAATTTCTAAATAATCCTTATAATTCAAAAATAAAGTTGCTTCTTATTCATAATTCAATTTTTAATGGAAAATATTAATTCAGCATAATGCTAAAACTAGAAGTGTCTAGGCAACCAATGAAAATTAGTTATAGAACTATGTAATCCTTAAGGGCATCTGTCACTTTGAGCATCTATATAAATCCATCTCTTTAGAGCAAAGCAATATGCACATGCTTAAGTCCAACTGACTCTATATTTGCTTTACTCCAGTGGGATCTGAACACATGGTTCTCTGCTTAGTTAAATTAAGGTCTAGGGACTAATCCAAAGTCATTAAAGTAATACAAAGATTCCCCAATGAATACCATGGCCTAGAAGTCTTATTCTATTTCTATTACACACCTCTTTACAAATGCAATTACTTTGTTATTGTTTAATGCAGATTCAGTCTTCTATATATTAGTATTATTTTAATAATCCACTAAAAATTCTAATACTTTTTTCCCACCTGAGCATTGCTGGGGTTTTCCTTGATCACAGCACTAAAATCTGGAATAGATGTTAAAACTTAACAGTGAAAGGAACATATTCTGTTTTATAAGTGCATCTTTTTTTGCGGGGTTACACTGAAAATCCTGTAATGAAAAAAAATGCATTAGTACATGAGGTTATTCCTCATTCTTATTATTCCTAATGACTGAAAGGCACAAACAAACATAAAAATAATGTATTCTTTTATTCTCAGATTTTTTAAATTATTTTTCCCTTTAATTTCGATTTCATTTCCATTAGCTTTGAAATGAAATTAAAAAGTAGTGATGAAAGTTCATTAGTAGCTGCAAATTTGTAGGCATTCTGTAATGTATTGAATTATCTGGCAGAAGTAATAGAAGTTATTTATTTATTCCTATAGCACTGACTTTTTCAAACAGCTTTTATTTGAAAATATATGTTTTCCTTATAAAGAAGTCTTCAAAACTGTTCCAAAAAAGATTCTCTCCATAAGTAAACTAAAAAACTATTCTAGAAGCAGTAAACAAACTAAAATTTTAAGTTTTATTTCTTTACATTATCAGTAAGAAAAAATTGTAAAGAGAAGTGTTCTGAAAGTTTTGTTCTAATTTTTATTACTCTTTCTTTTAATTACTGTTAATAAATTTTCTTTATACCCTTTTAAAGTTTTAAACATACTTTACTTTTCTCCTAATACTAACTCACAACAAAAAGTAAATACACTAATAATTAACCAACACTAAAACCCACCACCTCATTAATACACTACCCAAAAAAAAATCTCAAAATTAGCAAAATCTCAAATTAGCAAACCAAAACCACTAGTGTATAGTTATTTGGGGTTTTTTTTAAACACACTGAAGCACTTTATTTTTGCCTTAGAAAGCCAGCTTCTTTCCCAAGACTTTGAAGATCCAGGTGTGCTTTATAAGGGATAAAAGAAAGAATGTAAAGTTAAAAACATACAAAAACATTTGTGAAATTGGGGCCAAAGGCAACTAGAGAAAAAAACCTTTGAAAACTTAACTTACACACCAGTGATGGTCATCAGCTTTATTTCTGCTCTATGAATTTGTAAAATTCAGGTTACCCAAAGCAGCAAAATTTCTGTCTCAAAAGAGGTAAATGTCTATGGTAGTAAGCATTGAACGGCAGTGATTGCAAGCTTACAGCCTATAAACAAAATAGGTAAATAACTTACTTGTATTGCAGAAGAAATTCTCAAATGTGCTAATAATAGTAGACAGGAAATTATAACATTTTTGAAGGTATTACTAGCATTTTTAAGAAAATATCTTGACCAACAAAATTTCATTTAATCTAAAAATCTGAAAAATTTTACTAATGTTTACACATATGCAGAATAAGACTTTAAGCTACAAGAATATTCAGCACAAAATATTAATCCACTGGGTACTACTGTGGTTTAAGATTCATTTAAAGGAGTTATTTGTTTCTAGAAGTCAGAACTATGACCTATCTCTAGGATCCATAAATTGCAAAGGAATTTTTTTTATATCTCTTAAAGAGAAAAATCAATAGTGTTTTCACTTAAATATGCAATAGCAACGACAAGTAATTGTGACAGTTGCTATTGGCCCATTGGTCAATGATCCACCTTGCCAGGGTGTGGAAGTTTAAGCCTTTCAGTGCCTTGACATTCTGTTTCTAAAGTTTGGAGTGAATAAAATAGACACAAGATAATAACTGAGTTTCTTAGAATATAGTCAATTCTCTGGTCAGATAATTTATGAAGTCTGGAAGGTAATAGGCAAGTGCTGCATATTGCAGGGGATAAAATACGTATGTCTCATGAAAAACAGAAGATTTTCCCTAAGAAAAGCCTTAACAGAAATGATGTCATGAGTGAAAATTTCACCCTAAGACAATATACATTTTGGTAAAGACATGCTCAGAAAAACAGAATAAAATCTGAAGGCTGGATCTCACTGCAGGACACACTGTCAACCTCCTTAGAATTTATTGTGGCTTGAAACTGTTAGGTGAAAGGAATCCAGAAACAAAAACATGAAGCCAAGCTCACTTTGTACTCTACTGTTTCATTTCTTTGTGCATTTCCAAGAGTTCCAATTAGTGGAGTGCTGCATTTTAGCATAAGAATACTATTTGCATTATTTAAAAGTGCAAAACAGCAACATTGACATAGAAAATCTGGTTCAATATTGCACTATCAAGCACTCCAGTCCAAGGGTCATGAACTCCAAAGCAGCTGCTGGGGACTGCTCCTCCAAATACCAAATGCTGGTTTAAGAGCTGAGATGTTGTTTAACCTTTAACTGTGTGACACTATTTACAGGGCAAAGTACTTTGGGGTCCCAACGTTGTTATCCCTTGCTGTGTGTAATATAGATATTAAAGAAAATACCATAGGGAAGTCCAACACAAGACTTCCCTAGGCAGGTTTCACAAACACAGACAACTAAACCATTGCCTAAAGAATTCCTTTGAAAGCTTTTATGGCTTCCACATTCAAATTATAGTCTTCAAAATATTCTTTTAATTTTTGCTTTTTCAGCAATTTTTTTATTCTGTTTTGATCATTTATTGCTAGTTGTGCAGGGTTTGGGCAGAAGTAATGGCAGGTCTGTAGCACTAAAAAGGAAATTTAAAAGTGTTGAAAAAGAGACATATATAGAAAAACAATAGCATTATTGTATAAAATTGCATCATCAAACAATAGTATCATTATAAACAGGAAATAAATGGCTTTTTAATTTAATTGCTTGCTATGCTTTTGCAGAACATGAAAATATATTTTTCTTTTGCCAGCACAAAACTTGAAAATCTTTCTGTTCTCTCTGTTTATCCTATCTCCAAGTCCATTTAGAAGTGTTTTATCCTGAGCAAGGGTCTCTGGAGAAGTATTATTGTGCTTGGAGACCACTAGGGTAAACAAAAACAGCTTATTAAGAAGAGCATCTTCATTCTTTGGGGAAGAAACTTGGATCGTGCTGTCATACAAAGGTAAAAAGTAGAAGCATTCCACTCATTATCAGCTCTCCTACTTCTAGTTCTTCACCTGTCAAAGAATTAAAAAGTTAATTTTAATTTTAAAAAATACTGTTAGATAGAAGTAAAACTTGGCATTCAACTTCTTCCAAGCCATCCACAGCTGACCTTAACTTGCCTGTTTCTTTGTATCTCTCCATGCCTGCAGTAGTGAAAAGTTGAGGGGTGTTCTTTTCTGTTAGCCCAGCCAGTCTTCTCAGTTCTTTTCCTAAGTTTTCACTACAAACTGTTGCACTTTGAGCAATAGTCTGCATTGAATCAACAAGTTCTACTTTTATATTTTCTTCTTGGAAGTCCATGATCTCAGTTCCTTTCAGTAATTCAGTATCCTTTTCCTCAGAAGTAGTCCCAGTGGGAGGAAAAATTTCACCAAGGCAACAGTTCCATATTCTGCTGATCCACATGCAAGCAGAAATTTATTTTGGAATTTCATCCCCTCCCTTCTGCAAACTTTTCAAAAACTAACAAACAAGAGATGCTGGGGCTCTGATGTTTGATCGCTGAAACCACTTTGGTATTGAATTTATCGTGAATAGGAAGCCTTCCTAGAGACACAGATGTAATGAAAAATATATTAAAATTAACTAAAGGTTCTCAGACATATTAACAATATCAAACTGCAATCTTCCAGCCAGCAAACATCCACAAATGTTAGTTTTCTTGTTAATTCTCAGCCATTTATCGAAAACCATTATGGAAGCTGCAAGTAAGCAGAATTTTTTGGTTCATGATTCACATCCCACAAACATTCAGCACTTACTCTCAGTTGTCTGCTTATTTCCTCCAAAGGCTTTAATTTAGGTTTACAAACTCAGTGCTAAACCTAAGACAGGATAGTATTTCAGACTGGAAAATTAACATCTTGGCCAAATGATAATAAATCCTAGACAGATGAGTGTATCAAAGATAAATCCCAGTGTAAGTAGGAAGAGGCCATGAGAACAGAAACAGAAGCAGCACCACCCAGAGGTGGGAAAAAAAAAGCTTTTGAATTTACAAAGATATTTCCAAAAGGGTTATCTGGAAAAAATCCAGCATGAGAACCTTCAGATATATTGAGTTTCAATATCTGCTTTGAAATTTCAAAGTGAAAGAAACAAAAGTCTTTAACAGAAACAATCTTTGACACAAAAAAATACTAACCCTTCTAATACAAAAGTGATAGCAGAAGGGAATAGAGAGAAAATATTTTATACAGGTATATATATATATAGAATACTATGTATCTCATTTATAATATTTTATACAAAAGGATCCCACTAGGGAAAAAAAGGAAAATTAAATAGAAAATACAGCAGGGTCATTAAGAGATTACATACAAAATAGTACAAAGATGAAATCCCTTGGTTTAGCAAAGCTTATATGAAAGCTTTAAACAGCAAGGAACATACAGTAGTCCTGTCTAAAACAAGACCTTGGGGAAAGGTCTCCTCTCTCAGCCACAACTCACTATAGCAGTATACTTACCATGTAAGTATATTTGATTTTCATAACAATAAATCTGCTTAAAGCTCCCTAAAAGAAGAAAAAACTGAGAAGCTGAATGGAAAAGTGGCCTGAAGAACCAGGCATGAGCATCAGAGTAAGTACAAAACATACACGTGTAACTGTACACAAAACCAGATAATACTGGGGGATTTTTTTGCAGGTCACACTTAGAACATAAGTATTTAAGTAATACCAAAAAACTAGCAAGAGCATTACTTTCACCCTCATCTCTCAGAGGAAAAAGTTTGACCATTTTAACAGTGCATTTATACTTAGATAAAACTTTTTGTGTCATGTTGTGAAGCAATGCTATTTCCATTTAAATTGCAGTACATACTAAATAGCCTAAAGACAACTGAGCAGCATGTATTTTTTCCTCTGCATTAAAAATACATAATTTCTAAATAAATAAAATTTATGGCTTAATTTCTGAGAAATTTCAATATTAAAAAAATTTTAAATTACCTGTAATTAGGTAATATAGTTAGAAATTAAGATCTATTTTTTTAAAAGGCAATACACATTAATTAAAAAACACCTTTTAAGAATCTTTGAGGCTTGACTTAATTTTTTAACCACAGCTTCTAATTTTCTATTATAATAGAAACTAATTTTCTATTATTTTCTTTGATTTCTTTATTTTCTTCCTTTTTCAGAAAACAGTGTATTTAATCCCAGCCTTTTGAGTTCATTTCACAAGAACAATGTCATTCTCACCATCCTCTGGCCCAGTCAAATCTGCCTGTGTTGTGTGAGGATGACCACAGTAGGTGCTTGATTCATGAGATGCTTAGTAGGGGAGCTTTTCCTGATCTCAGTCTCAACCTCTGGCTCAGCTATCCATTTCTTCATAACCTCCAATTCTTTCATGCTGGTTTTGAAATTAGCTGACATATTTAACATAGTTTCATCTTTGAAAGTATTTATCTCCAGAGCTGAGACTGATCTTTTAATCAAACTTGTCTGTTAAAAAAAGGAAACTTAATTTATTTAGATGTTCATTTGAAATAAGATTTATATATCATACTCCCTTAGTTTTAATGGACTGGATTTTGTTTTATATAAAGTTGTAAAGGGGGAAAAAAAAATAATTACATGGGGACTACGCTGTTGGAAAAAATTTTATTATTTAATGGGAAGAAAGATCTGCATATCTCAGGATATGTGTCAAAACAAAGGGATCTGAAAAATTAATTCAAAGTTATTTGAAGCTCATAGAGGCCTAAAATCAATCTTCCCTAAAAACTGTCCCAAGAAATTTGAATTTAATAACCCTAGTCTTTGTAGGAAAGTTACATTTTAAAATAAAAAATATATGCCACTGGTGGTGACGTTTACAAAAAAAAATAATTGAGGCATATTCAGAAACCGGAAGAAAAGACAGAAAGGCTCTCTATGATGTTTAGAAGGACAAACATATTATATGCAAATGTAGTCAATATCGGAATGGAATTCTGCACCCCTGTACTTTGTGCCCCCATCCCTGAATTGCCTGATGAAATAAAAAACTAAATAATAACTGTAATCCTCTGGTATTTAATTTTTATTAATTATTAAGCAAGTATTATTTGTGAGAACAAACTTATCGCTTCTCAGTCTTTTTGTGATTTCCAGTTCACTAACTTGCACTTTAATGCTAGGCATAAAACATCTTTGTTAAAGAAATGAAAATGCAATTTCATGTCAACTGCCTGAAATTTACAGGGGAAAACACTTCTTAATAATAATTAACAGAAATTTTTAAATAAATGAAGCATTGAATAATTTTTAAAAATTTTTAATTAGACTCTAACAGAGGATGGGAAACAGAAAGGTTAAGATTTAGAGTAAAGTTATGATTTAGAGTAAGTACTACTTGGTAAAAACTAAAACATCAATGATTTATCAAAACAGGAAAACAGTCAGCTTCATCTATTCAGCTATCTGTAGATGTATGCAAATTAAAATTAATGTTAAATGGAATGCTTGACTTTTCTTAACACATTGGCATATGCCAACACTGACATCTACTGGTGTTAGTCAGGTTTGGGGTAACTTTTCTGCAAACACTAAATTTGTAATGAAGTTTTTTTGTGCATTCATGGAACTAAAGAGTTGTACTTTTGTTAGTTGCAATTTCACTGTCAGAGGTACATTTTAGAGAATTTATATATTCTCATTTCTGGTAATTGCAATGTATTTCTATTTAAAGACCTATTTAAATGATCAGAATATTGAGTAAGTGGCAGAGGGGAGAGGGTGTCTCAACATAACTGAGAACCAGCCACTTGATTTAACAAACCAAACACCTTGTGAAGTGCATTTGGGCATTAAAAAGGAATTCTTAAAATGTAGTACTAACCCATAAGTTGTAGTTCTTACACAGAAAAAAAAAAAATGCAAGTCTAGTCTGTTAAGTCTTTCGGGAAGGTTCCGTTCTCCAAATTGAAGTTTTTACATATTTCTCAAGGAAAAGAGAAAGAACAACTGAAATCCTAATTTCTGACAGGCACTTTTCTGACATGTTTTTCTTTATATCTAAACATTTGGTGTTTTATTGGGCTTTAGTGGCAAGGTTTTGGTAGCAGAGCAGCCGCACTGTGACTTCTGTGAGAAGCTGCCAGAAGCTTTCTCCAGGTCTGACAGAGCCAATGCCGGCCTGCTCCAAGATGGACCCACCACCAGCCAGGGCCAACCCCATCAGCAACGGTAGGATAACTGCTGGGATAACTAATTTAAGAAGATGGAGGGAAAAAAATTGAGCAGAAACAACTGAAGGCAGAGAAGAGAGGAGTGAGAATATGTGAAAGAACCGCTGCAGAGACTGCACACACCACGGTCAGTGGAAGCAGGAGAGGCAGGAGGTGCTCCAGGCCCCGGAGCTGAGGCTCCCTGCAGCCTGCGGTGCAGACCATGGTGAGACAGGATGGGCCCCTGCAGCCCATGGAGGATCACAGAGCAGCACTGCCCAACCTGGAGCAGGAGCCCCACACACCGCTGGGGAGGCCCAAAGGAGGCCATGACCCTGTGGAAAGCCCGCTCTGCACCAGGCTCCTGGCAGAACTGTGGCGCTATGCAGAGGAGCCCATGCTGGAGCGGCACCTGTGACTCAATGGGGACCCCATGCTGGAGCAGTACACAAAATAGCCTGCGGGATGGACTCCCTTTGGAGAAGTTCGTGGAGGACTGTCTCCCATGGGAACCACCCCATGCTAGAGCAGGGGAAGAGTGTGAGGAGCCTTCCCCCTGAGCAGGGAGCAGCAGACACAACACATAATGAATGAACTGACCTCAGTCCGTGCTACACCTTCTTCCACCCCAGTGACACCTCTGTGCCACTGGGGTGGAAGGAATACATGATTCCAGAGTAAAATTAAACCCAAAATGAGGGAGGAGTGGGGAGAGGGTGGTTTTAAGTTTTGGGACCATTTCTTATTTTCCTGTTCTGATTAGATTGGTAATAATTGCACTTCTATATCTCCAGCTCAGTTCTGAAATGCCCATGATGATAAAAGGAGTGATCTCTTCCCGTCTTGATCTCAACCCATGAGTCTTTCGTTGTATTTTCTCTACCCTGCCCAGCTGAGAAGGAAAGGGATCAAGCAGCTTTTGTAAGCACCTGGAAACCAGCCAGGGTCAGCCCACAACAGGTTGTTCTGACTCTTCAAGATGTGTGTCTGCACAAAAGGAATGTCAAGTAAAGCTATAAAATATACAAAAAGGTATAAAACAATCAAATATTCCTTATGATTTGGTAGATAAAAGTGATTGTTGAGGCAACAAGCCAAAAGAGCTGGCCTTCTTTTAGGGTACTTTTGTCATAAATAGTTTTCAATTCAAGGAGTTTATCCTAAATAATCAAATGGGAGTTCATGTAAAACAACAATCAGACTTTTCATTTCTGGCAGAGGGAAACAACATGGAGGAAAAATTCCAGGTAATAATAATACTGATCTAATATTTTTTCCATCTGCTAGCAAAAAAAGGTAAAATCAGAAGTCTCAGGGAGATGCAGGCGTTCCTGTATGAAAGAATCTTAACAAACATAACATGAATCTACAAATCCTGTTAAAATTTTTGTAGGTTATCTGCAAGAAACAAGTTTGACAAACATATATAGCCTCATTAAAAATATATTTAGCTTCATACTGGTTTTCATAGCTAAAAAAGTAGCTTTTTAACTCTCAGATAACTGATTCCTGCAGAGCATGCAGGCTTGGCAAGATTAAACAGGAGCACAAAAACAAAGCACCTTTGCTGTCTGATTAATTAAACTTAATACAGTCAGTCTCAAAAGAGAATTGTTGCTGACCTTGGGACGTTTAAGTCTTGACAAATTGATACATCCTGCTCTTCAAGGCGTTTCTTTTTTTTGCAGGTATGAATGAAAAGTTATATGTATTTTTAAGCCTGTGGATATTTTTCATAGGGAAGACAAGATTTTACAACAAGAAAATTATTGCTTTTTTGATCTGACTTACGACAAAATCCTACAACTGTAGGTGTCTTTGGACTTTGTTACAGTCAAACAAGATTCTTTCGCAGAAGATCTCAGAATTAGGGAAAAATAGTAGATCTGTTGCTGTTTAAACTATTAACAAAATAATTTTACTATCTGCTGCACGGAAAATATGCATACCCCCACACAGATCATTTGCATTTGTGAGATTATCCAATTTCAGGGAACTGTTCAGTTATGAAATGTGAACAACTTTAACGGGATTAAATTAGCGTCAGGTGAATGACCCCTTTGACCTTCAGGGCTCGCATGTATCAATCAGTATTTTAAAGGAGAGCAGGTGATTGCAGTAGGTGCCACTAGATGGCAGTGCTCCAAAGAATTTGGTTCTCTGGATTCCAAGGCTTAAACGAGCTCAGCAAATAATTTTAGCATGGGCTCCTTTTTAAACTTTAGTTCTCTTCCTTTCTGGGGAATGTAGCTCTCAAAGTAAAACTTCCTTCCCCAGAATTTATACTAATCTATAAATTTTAAACTCACCTCCATTTCCTCAACCTGTTGACTACTTGAAAAATCAAAACACTCTCATCTTCAAATCCCATCCTCCCATAGATTCTACAATTCATCTCTTCTAGTTCTACTCCCTCTAACTCATTCAACTTCCTGCTTATTTTAAGGGGTTCTGTCCTTCACTCTTCTCTTCTTCTTCTTCTATTCAGTGTCTAGTAATGTCTAGTCAAAGACCATGTACAAGTTCCCTTTCCATGGTAATCAATCATGGTATGATTAATCACTGCTCTGTACCAACAAAAATGTCAGATGATCTTTCTCTTAGGGGTATGAATCTGCCACTTTTAGCTCAGCAAGGCTGACAGACAAGAATCTAATGATTTAGGCCTTTTCAACCTTCATGACCTCCTCACTACTTTTTTCTTCATTCACTATGGCTAGCACAGACTCAGAACACAGGTATCATTCTCAACATTTTCAAATCAAACTATTTTTCTAATCTCTCCACAAAGCTAACAGTCTGCTATCTCATTTCATACCCTGCTTGCTGCAGCATCAGTTTCTTTAGCCTAGACCAACATCACCTTGCTGTGTCCACAGTCATTCAAAGTGCTATCACAAAGATCATGGTGCTTCCTTGGACAGTTATCCCATTCTTTGAAGTAACAGAAAGAAAAGAAAAAAAAAAAAAAAAAAAAGAAAGCTCTTTGCTTTCAAAACCTTCACAGCCTTTTTTGTTTGTTTGTTTGTTTGTTTGTTTTTGGGGGTTTTTTTTTTGTTTTTTTTTTTAATCTCTTAACTCAATAAATAATAACTTCTGTGTTTGTGACTTCTAAGTCCATCAGTGAATTCCTAAGCTTGGGGGATTCCTTTCTGAACACATTTTTGCCCACCATTATACTGCCTCTCACACCTGAGAAATGCTCACCAAAGCCATTGATTTATTCCCACAAGAATTTCCTTAATTCCTGTCCCACCATGCCCTGCAAAATAATTAGTGATTGGGTAACTGGTATGCTGAAACCCCTGTTTACAATGCTGAGCAGAGTCCTTATTCTCATGGAGTCCTTATATTCTCCGAATATATCTGTCCAACAGACAGAAAATTATGCTGAATGAAAAGCAAACACTCTAACAAACGCTATGAATTATGTTTATATGGTACCCAAATTGCTGACAAAAGCAGAAGCTCACCAAAACCAAAGGGAAACATCAAGGCCTAATCCTGTACCCTGAAATAATGCCATTCTTGATGCTTAGGATAATCTTGGCTACATCAGAAGCATTCAATTACTAAAAACTTCCATAAAGCAATTTGTGGATTCATATTTTAAAAGAGAGAAGCATCATTATTAGCAAACGTGACCTTCTAAATAATACAGATAATAAAATTTCATCAGTATACATGCATTGAGCTCAAAATTGGCTGGATGAAGCTCAGGTTATACCTCAGAAAGAAATCTAGTCTTGATGAAGGCTGTAAATAATGGATCATTGCAGAATCTTCTACTTTCATTGTAATACATTGAAATACTATAGCTACTCTCAATTTGCCTAGACTAAAGCCTCAGCTACTGAATCTCTTATGTTTTTGTGTAGCAAATCATGTTGCATCAGGAAGTGTGCCATACAGATACCATATTCACCTCAACTCTGTCTCTCTCTCATGTGTAAAACCTACGTAATGCTCTTTTAAGTCTTAATGCAGAACTGGTAGTGAAGAAATAGAAAGAACACACACACGAACTGACACTTCTGCTTGCTTCCCTGGAACACTATTTGAACACTCTGTTAAGTGCATTAAGTGCACAACATTCCTGAAAACATTCCTATGGGAGGAGAATCACAGATTTAGACAAGACATCAGATGCCTCTCTCTAGAACTTAGATCCTTCAGGGGCAGGAGGCAGATATTTCCCTGCAATTCAAATCCAGAACATGGAGCCCTCTTCTAAAGGTTGACGCATCCATTCTTTCAAGAAAGGGCACAGTGATTTTTCTTTCTTTTATAAGAGGAAAAAGGACAGAGATGTGATTTCCACCTGTTTACGATATTATTGAAACATGGAGTCAGGGTAAGAGAGTTCATTGCTTATCTTAGGATTCAAAACTCACCACTGGATTATTTGACCATTCTGGGTACAGGAAGTTGTGTCGTTGAGCAGAAAAGAATGCAAAAGTCGTGCAGCCAAGAGAGAGAACAAGTGCTGACATGACTAACTCACTTACTAGAGCACTTACCTGGAGCAGAAAAGCTCTGTATAATATTTCTAATCCCAAAACTTCTTTTCTATATTATTGGTAATGTCTCACTGCCGTTATTTTAAGATAAACATGTTTAATTTAAATTTCAGAGATTGTTACAGAGACATCTTCTGTTGCTTACCTTTCAAGACTGTAAAGCTCCTTTCAGAATTACTGCTTTTCAGGATACAATCTCCCCTCCTAAAAAGTATGACCCTAATTCCCTATTCTTGTCCTTATGACCTTGCATTTGGCTGCACTAAAGTGTGTGTTTTTCAAGAGAATCCAAGTTAACAAGCTACACAAATTGCCCTGTAAAACTGGCCAAGCCTTATCCTTATTTACCACTCTACCATTCTTTAGTCACTACAGATTTTATAAGCAATAATTTGGTATTTTTGAAGCTGGTCATACACAGAAACTAGAAGCAGCAAACTTCCAGTCTCAAAAAAACATTGGAAAAACTTGAGAGTATGAAGGCTCCAATTCTGAATTTTTTGTATTACTATATGAACAAAAAAGATACAAAAAAGGAAAAAAATATAAACAATGAAAAAAAGAATATGCTTCATATTGATTCATATGCATATTATTGAATGCAAAACACATTAAAAAATTAAAAACAACCATTTTGGAATGCACTACCATCAAAGATAAAAACTGGTATATAATAACATGATAAAACAGGGTAGGGCTATTCCAAAATTCATTTATGTTTCATCACTTTTTGTAAAACAAATTTTTTGACAGATTCCTTCTTACATGCTACCTCAGCCTTAGAAAAGTTAACTATGGTGCATTTTGTTCTACTTCAGCTCCTCATTCATTAAACATTGTGCAGTTATCACATGACTACCTATTATAGATGCAATTAATATTTTGAATACAAGTTTATCTAGGTCCCACTTCTGTATGTGCTTCATTTTGTGCATGTGGGAGCTCAACAGAACTACACTCAATTAGTTAAAGTTATGCTTGTTCCTAAGTGTTTGTGGAGTCAAGACTGAGGTAAGACTCTGTCTGTGATAAAGAGCTGGTGCATGTGTACTTTAAACCTTTTACTACTGCAGAATTTTACATTCACAGAAAGCCTACTGTATTTGTTTAGCATTTATTCTGATTTCAATGGGATCTCATGTGAGTAGAATATATTAATAATCTAAATTGTGGCCCAAAAACTCATATGTCGACAAAGTGCAATTTATTTTTAAAAACACACAGTACATTTTACATTCTAAGCAAGATACAAGTCTTTTAGCACCCTTCTTCTACTTATTTTAAAACACATCTACCACATAAGGGAAATTTTTCAAATCTTTTTCTTTGCCACTTTAAAATTACAAAATCCTGAAACACCATGAAAGTTATTTTTCAACATGTAATCCTGTACACTAATAAAGTAATTAAATCATAGAAACTCTGAAAATAAGTAAGTTCATATCTTTTTCTTTCAACGTGCTCCATCAATTAAGGTTCTTCCTCCTTCATGTCCTCTGCTCTAAATAACATATGACCTCTTCTCTCTAAAACATGATAAAACTGTTGCAAATAAGGAGGCAATATGAAAATAAGAAGAGGAGATGATGAATTCCTGGATAATGTTGACCTCTAAAAATGGAAAAAAATACATCAAGAATCTTAATCTCTAGATTATTATGTATGTTAGTTGATCAAATATTGCATCATGACATGCATCAGACATAGTATAGAAACTGCAAACAAAAAAACTTGGTATAAAGTGACTAGTAATTTCTATTTGAAGTAGAGATCTTATTATTTAGAAAAGAAAGACAGCTAAAAGCTAAATAATTGGTAATAAATCTAAAGAAAAAAAATAAGTGCAGTAGTCATAATTTTCCTGTCTCAGCTTAAGAAGGTCTTTCCTTTGTTGCACTGAAAATTTAAACCAAGTAACACAGATTTACAGGTTAAATTTGGTATGTGAATTAATGTTCTGTGAAAACATTAAATATACATTAATCTTTAAATACTCTCTCAGGACAGAATACCTCATAAATGCCCTTAAAATTTTGAATTATTTTTATGATATGCTATCACTTGGACTTCTTTCTAGATTTGCAATTCACCTGTTGATTTTAGAGGAAATACGGGGTCTTTGACTACCTTTGAAAAGCTAATAACTGAAAAATTCTGCTATTTAACTCTTCAATCTAAGTTGTACTAAAGGTGATGAAAGTTTATTGACTTCCACAGGCCATGGATCAAATTCTAAAAACAGTCTCCGGCTACTATATGGACTCTACAAAGTTAATAAATATCTAATGTGCAGACAGTTACAATGTGAAGAGCAGTATATGAAAAATGCCTGAGATGTAAAAAAAAAATCAGAAATTGTTCCAGAAATATATGGTACTTTAATTCAAGTTTGTAAGTGCCTTCATATTTTAGGAGCAGATCCCAAATAAAAAGGTTGAAATTCCATTTTGAAATTACACTGAACAGTTTTCAGGTTTTGCTGTTTTTCCGTGGTTCCCCTGAGACAATGAAACTTTCAACAACTTGGTTTTTTGTTCTAAAGACCTATGCCTTATGCTATAAATAGATATTATAAGAAGGAAATCAGCAACAATTACAAAATTAAGTAAAGAAAAACACGATTGATATATCATGCAACACATATTTGTGTCATAAAAATTTTTTATATTTCCTCACATTATAAAAACCCCAGCAAGACAAGAAGTCACAAATGTAAAGAAAAAAATCAGTGTAATACAGTAGAACTTTGACTTACCATCAAAAAATTATATGACATGAAGTATATATAGGCACACGACCACTCCACAGGAAAGACTATGAATAAATCTATTAATTTTAATTAAAGCTACTCAAAATATTTTTTCAAGTCATTCACCTTTAATATATAGAAAAGTGCCTAGCTACCTTATGCTTCAACAAAACAGTTTCACAGATTTTACAATCCAAAGCCTCTGCTGAAATCAATGGCTTTTGCCTGAATGAAAATAGCATCAGGGTTGTGAAATAAAATGTGAAAGTTAAACGTAAAAATGAAATACCCAGTTTGAAAAGCAAGTCAATCATATAATTCATTAGGTTGATTAGGATTTAAGGCATTCTTACAGCAACTCCATATGATGCAAAGGAATTTTTTTAAAATAATTGAACAGTTTAGCAGCATGACTAGAAATAAGAGAATAACTGTTAGAATAGAATAACTGTTCAGGTATGTGAGATCAGAGATCAATACTTTAATAAGTAGATCATATTAATTTAAAATTAGAAAGAAATATGTCCCACTGTTTTTTTTAACTCAATAGCAAGCATATAACATTCATAAGGGTTTGTAGTAGCTTAGGATGCTCTAACACAGTTCACTTTCCTTACAATGCAATTACCACACAGTTAAAATTAAAAAATAAAGATGTCAAAAAATTTAACTTTGAACTTACAACATTTAGAATGATTTTTTTAGAATGATTTCTGTAAACAATAACTGGCAAAATAATTTTAAAATTTCTAGTCACATTTTCTCTAAGCTTTATCATTTACTTTAAATAAACACAACCAAAACCAATTTGAATACTATTTTAATTGCATTACCATTGCTGCTCTTGTGTAGAAGTCATCGTTTCATTGAATGAACTAAACGAATGCTTTATCAATGTAAACTGAAATATTTGGGGCATGCTGCAGGTAAAGGTGAATGTTTTTACAGCACACACTCTCCTAAAACAGACTATTTATCATTCTTTGGAAAAGGGGACATGAAAAAACAATACTATGTGTGTGGCCTACATTACCTTCACTTAATGCACTAAATACAGGTTTTTTAGAAAATTGTGCAGTTTCTGCACCATTGATAATCTGACAGTAAGTATTTATTGAAGGTAAAACACTCATTGTCTGTTGACACTATTTGTTTTAATACATAATCTTGCTAACCAAATGATCTTTAAGCAATGCAGATAAGCAATGGCATGCAAAGGGTCACTTAAATGCCAATTTGACTGTTTCATAAACGTAAGCATTCTTTTCCCATGACTATTCTCAGCTACTTAATTGAAAGTATTATCCATTTACAAACTTAAGGCCTGCCATAAAAAGGCTCTCTTCTGTATCCAATAGACCTTTCAGGACCCTAAGAACAACAAAATCTAATAAATAAAGGTTCTTTTTCTTTTCCTCTTTTCTTATAGAGAAGCGAAGAAGTAACCTATGGTCCATCTAAACAAAGCTATCTGTAAAGATCTTATTAGCAGTGGGGACCATAAAACTGGAGTCTGACTTGGCATGGGATGGACAGGATCAGGTAAATTAGGACACTTTTGTAATCTGCACTCCTACTAGAGAATGACAGATGCACCCTATGACAAGAGCAAGGTAATAAGCAGTTGTCCTTAAATTACAGCTCTCCATGTAAAATCTCCTGAATTTCAGACAAGCACTGACTGTAATACAAATTCAAGTTAATGAATTTTTAATACATCTTCTCTATTTAAAGATGATGACTTACAGCTGGCATTGCTTATATTAAATTTGTGGTATTTTCCATTGTTTGTTTTTAATTATTTTGATTAGATTATTCTTGGAATTGTATGGACAAATGCAACCCCCACATAAGCAACTTCACTTTCTGCTGCAGTCAAGAGAAGTTTCATCGGCATATAACAGGACTGGATGACTCCTATGGGTTTTAAAAAACATACCACAATTTCAAGGAAATAAACAGAAAATTAAACTACAGATACCAAACTAAATCTGATAATTTAGATCAGAAATTGTAAGTGTTCAGATCCAAACTTGAAGGACAGCATTGTTGCTTCTCCAAACTTGGCAATATTGCTACACACCAATAACTTCATATATTTTCAGTATTTTTTTTATAATTATGAAATTAGTTATAAAAATCACTTGACATTTGAAGCTGAGGAGCCAAGGTTGTTGCAGGTCCTGCTGTTTTTGTAGCTCTTTCTGAACTTCATCTGGTTTAATTTTTTATATTGCTTTTCTTTCTATATGTAGTATATCAAAGGATGGAGCTAAAATGTTCATACTCAGCAGATAAACACAGTATTACCAACTGCTGAGTTACATAGATATTTTCGCACCCACTCTGGAGCAGCACAAGGAGCAATGTCACACAAACAGCTCTGACCATCAGAAAAATTCAAATAAACTAAACTACAGTGGTTTGAACTGCTGTCATTACACATATCACAGCACTGCCCACAGCTATTCAGTACAAGGAATAAACAGAAAAGTGTAATAAAACGAAATGTCCAGTGTGCTCTACCTAAATTGGGGTTTTTTTCTGAATAATAGATAAGATTGGTGTATTTCAAAATATTACAATGTGAATAATGACATTAGCATCAAAACAATATTTTTGATGCTAATGTCTGTAATATGCAGAACTAATAAATTTAGAAGAGTATGAGCACATCTGCAATTTTTATTGTGTTTTTAAGCAAATTTAAACATACATATAGTTTAAAGGATAATACTTTTTGAAAGTTCCTTCAAGGTTGCATTCAGTAAATAAAGGAACTCCAGTAGGAATATGTAAGGAATTCTTACTGTTTTCATCCACAGCTGCTCATTCTTAATTATTAGTTGTGCTTACTTTCACTAAAACTGGTTTTGCACACTGCAAAATAAATAACTGGTACATCTGAAAAAATAATAATAAAAAAAGAGTTGTAAAGACAGAAATAACTTGGATCCCTGATTGTCTTTGTAGAGTACCCCCACAAAGGAATTTTGCCCAGGACAGCTCATGGTAATCCAGGAGCAAAAGTAAACAGCAAGGAAAAGGCACTACTGAAGCCATCACTGCTGCCAAAGTGTCTGCGTCTGATTGACAAAACTGAGCCTCAGAATCTACACCCTTGTGCTGCTTTGGCCATGGTGTGATGACCTCCAGAGGTCTAGTCCAACCTCAGCAATTTCAGAGCTCTGTCTTCTGCAACCTCTTAAATATTTTTAAAACAGACTGGCCATCAATAGAAAAGATTCTTCTGAACTCCACATAAAAGCTTGTATATGGAACAAAACAAAGCAGATTCAAGAAAATAAAGAAGTATAATCATAGCATCAAAAAGACACAGAACAACACAGTGAGGAAAATGAAATTTGAAGTGCTTTGTTTTGAAAAAAAGTTTATCTCAATATGAAAAGTAGGTCCACTTTTGGGTCCAGCTCTTCCTGCTACACCATGGTAATTATTTCTGCAAGTCTGGGAAGGCTGTCTATCTTAATCTATAGAAACCCAAAGAACCGAATTATTTCAAGAAAAAATGCCTTTCTAATTTAGATTTCAGCCACATGTCTGGTTAAATGAATAATAAAATTATTGAATTGTATTATTCTTTGTCCATTCACAAGCTTAATTTGTCCTAGAACATAACTGAGCCCTATATTTATTGACAACTTCAACAGTATTTACGTTCTTAGAAGGAATCACTTCAGGAAAAAATTGTGGAAGCTTATATTTAATAAACAAGAACATAGACAACAAAGTAAAAAAATACTAAGAACAGTAGAAGATATCTAAATGAGTCTCTACCCTGTGAAAAGTCTTGTTCAAAATTAAAATTGCTTCATGTGGTCAGTTTATGTTTGAAACAAACATCACTGTTTACGTCAGCACATCCATGAAAAAAAAGACAAAGGAACAAAGTCAGATGTTTAATGTTTAGCAGAGAAACTGAAAGCTGATAAAAATTTTACACAGCCAGAATAAGCTGACAAAATTCTAGACTACAGAAAAGCTTTAAAGTAATATGTTTACCTGAAAATGTACCCATAAAATGCACCAAATATAAGACTATGATCTTTTCATTTGAATGTCACATAAGTTTCCATCATGATCTCTTTGTCAAATTTAAAGGAAAAAATTAAGATTCATTGCCATTTCCAGCTTTTGAAATGTCTAGATACGAAATATTTTTTTTAAAAAAGCCATGCAAGTGGCATCCAAAGAAACAGAAGATACTCAAAAATATTTGATGTCTTAGACACCAATATACCTAATTGAAACAGCCAAAACTAAAACTACAGAAGCTGTTACTTTAAAATCGTGATTCAGAGTTCTGTGATCTCACCTGCATCGTGAAACACACCGTGGAGGGGGACTTCAACACTCTCTTGTTAATGAATAATGGAGGCTATACTAAGCAGAGGGGAATTCCCTTAAAACTAAAGTCAGAGAACATTACCCAAGACAATATTACATGGACTCTTTAAATTTATATAATCTCATATTCTATTCAATTTTCTTTATAGAAACACCAGTGAACTAGCACACAGCCTTTTAAATCAAAACATTTATGCAATTTAGATACAAATGTAACATAAAATTACAGTGACTAAAGAAAATAGCTGCATTTTTTCATCTGACTGCTTTGTATATAATCAAATTTGCAAGTTCATCTACACAATCAATCAATTTCTCTTGAAATTGCATGGGGTCTGGAGGCCACCAAGCAAAGCAAAATAATTTTGAAATCATACATCATGACAACATTCCCATGAATAGTCTTCTATAGAAATATTAATATATAGTACATTGTCATTATTGTCTTTTAAAATAGTTCTGCTAAGGATGCATTAGAGCATTTAGCTAGTTCCTATGAGATTTTTTAACCATTTATCTTTTTTTTTTTTCCTAAAAATTTATCTCCATTTATCTTTCTGTGGGTAAAAGTAAAAGCATATACTTTCAAGCTGAATAATAGGTTTGAATTATGTAGTACTTGTGTTAAATACAACCAAATGTATGTTATCTTTTCAGGTGTCAAGCTTGCAAGTTACTTTCTCTTGTAAGATCACTGAACACACATTGATGAGCGTTGTTGCAACAATAGCACCCATATATTACCAAAATGCCAAGCTGCCCAAAATATTTAATACTGTCTAAAAAACATCATCACAGTATCCCAGTACTGTTAAATGACTAGGAAACTGTTTTGTTGTCAAACAGTACTATATAATTTAGAAGTAATAAGTAAACTTACTATATTCTTTAATATTATAAAAATTACCATTAATGACACTGCAATGTGAATTGTTAATACATCATTTGGCATATTTAGATTAGCAACCAGCAGATGAAGTGATGTTGCAGAGTATACTCTTCAAACTACCTACAAACACCATTATTAATGCCTTCTTTGCCTCACTCTCTGACAGTAAGACTAGCTCCTTTCCAGGTTCCAAGCCTCCTAATCTGAAAGACAAAATGAAGCCCCCATAATCCAAGGGGAGAACATCAGTGACCTGATACATCACTTAGACATGTAAAAGTTTATGGGGACAGATGGGATCCACCCAAAAGTACTGAGGGAACTGTTGGAAGTGCTCACCAGGTGGCTTGTAATCATTTACCAGCAGTCCTGGCTAACCAGGAAGATCCCAGTTGACTGAAAGGTCGTAAATGTTTTGCTCTTCTACAAGAAGGGACTGAAGGAGGATCCAGGGAACTACAGGCCTGTCAGCCTCAGTGGCCAGAAAGGTAATGGAGAAAATCACCTTAAATGCCATCATGTGGCATGTAGAGCCAGGGGATCAAGCTCAGCCAGCATGGGTTTGTGAAAGGCAGGTCCTGTTTGACTCACCTAATCTCCTGTGACAATAAGTCCTGTTTGGTGTGAAGTAAAGGCAGTCGATGTTGTGTTCCTGGACTTTAGTCAAGATTTTGACACCATTTCCCACAGCACACTCATGGAGAAACTGGCTGCTCATGATTTGGACAGATGCATTTTTCACTGGTTAAAAACTGACTTAATGGCCAAGCCCAGAGAGTGGTGGTGACTGCAGTTGCACTCACCTGGTGGGTGGCCTATCATGGGTGCTGTTCCCCTGGGCTCACTATTGGTGTCAGTCCTACCAAATATCTTTATTGATGATCTAGATGGGGGGACGGTGTACACCTTCAGCAAGTTCTCAGACAGCACCAAGTTGGCCAGGAGTGATCTGCTTGAGAGCAGGAAGGTTCTAGAGAGAGATTTGGATAGGCTGGATCAATGGGTCAAGATCAGTTTTATGAGGTTCCATAAGGCAAATTGCCTTAAATTTCAGTCACTAGTCCTGCCCTTGTGTCAGAATAACCCCAGGCAGTGCTAGAGGCTAGGGCAGAATAGCTAGAAATCTGCCCAGTGGAAAAGGGCCTGGAGGTGCCAATCAACAGTGGCAGGACATTATCCAGTGTGTGCCCAGGTGGCCAAAAAGGCCAATGGCACCTGGCCAGAAGGACCAGGGCAGGGATTGTCCCCCTGCACTGGACACTGGTGAGGCCACACATCAAGTTCTGTGTCAAGTTCCAGGCCCCTCACTGCAAGAAACATATTGAGGTCCTGGAGCATATCCAGAGGACAGCAGAACTCATGAACCATGTGGAGCACAAGTCTTGTGAGGAGTGGCTGAGGGAGCTGGAGGTGTTTAGTCTGGGGATATGGGGCTGAGAAGACCTTATCACGCTCTACAGCCACCTGAAAGGAGGGTGTAGTGAGGGGGAGTCAGTGTCTTTTCCCAAGTAACAGGCATTAGGGACAAAAGGAAATGGCCCAGGCTGCACCAGAGGAGGTTTACATTGGACATTAGAAAAAAGGCTTCACAGATAGGTTTGTCAATCTTTGGAACAGACTGCCAGGGAAGGCGCATTCCTGGAGGCACTTGAAAGAGATGTAGATGTGGCACTCAGGGATATGGCTTAGTGAAGGACTTGGCAGTGTTAGGTTAATGGTTGAACTCAATGGTCACAGAGGTTGTTTCAAAACTGAATGATTAATATTAATTATATGAAACATAATGATATTGTTACTATTAATTATATGAAACATTATAATCAAGTACAGATGTCAAAAGAGATTTCTGAAAAACTGTACTTTTACTGAAGTACTGGAAACATTTCTGACATGTACACAGACAAACACTGAAAGGAAAATTTCAAAATGCAATTTTTTTTCTAATTAAGAAAAAATTTTTTAAGTAACATAATTTCATTTTCTTCAACATAACTCTAACCCATTTAACAGGAGTAATTTTGCTACCACAAAAGCTGCTAGGAAGTAGTAATCCTTCTCTGTAGAATAATGCCTGCCAGCTGAAACTGCTCAGGTGACTTAGGGCTCTGCTGCAGGTTCACTGTAGCTCCATGGCAGAATGCAGTGCCAGGACTGATGGGGAATTTCTGTCATCTCCCTCTAACTCACTCCTAGAGATTCCCTGTCCCTTACTCTTCAGAATAAACTGTGTGCATCTTTGGCTCTTGTCTAACCAGGAAAATTGGCTACTAATGCTGTGGAATTCTAGGCATATGCCTACCTCTCTCCTTTTTCCACTCAGCTTAAAGAGACACAATCAGGGCCAAACTACAATCAGTGGAAGGAACTAGACAAGCAGGTGAAACATTAGACATTCAGATGTTTTTCACTTTGACTAGACCTCTGCTTTATGATAACTAGACCTTGAAACAACAAACCTACAAATATTGGGCCATCAAAGAACATTCCATGTGTGTCTGTCTTGTCTTCTTTTCATTCTGATCTTCTGTCTCTTTCTTCTCAACACCTGCATCTGTGTTTCCATGCAGCTTTTCCAACCTTGTTCATCTCATTTATTTAAGTTTAGGCCAAAGCTATCTGGTACCTCTGCACATAACACTGCCCAGTAGAAACATACCCCATTCTTGGTTGTCTTTCCCATTATATCATTGTGAATGTAATAAATAGTGTTATTTGTTTCACAATAAGCATAAATAACAATTTTAAGGCAAAGCAATCATTACATCAAAGCTGCAGAAGGAATTAAGTTAGGGTCTTATTTTAGCGTCTGGTTATAGTTTTGGAATACTAGAATGCTAAAAACTGACAACATATGAGAAAAGATACTATTCCATCTTGGCAACAAATGTGTCCTACTGTCAGTATACACTTGATACATGTTCTCTACTTAAAATTCTAAGCTTTGTGGAATTGATATACTAATGACAGTTTTTGTCATGTGAAATATCACGAAACATAAAGGATATTGAGCATTAAACTATTTTCTAGGAAGGCATTGACTTGTTAAATGTAGATTAGTATTCTATTTATACATTGTTCCATGTGTAATCTTCTTTCCAATCTCATAAAGAAAAGCCTAACCCAACATCTGACCGAATGAACCTTAATTGGTTTTTTCCTCTAACCTTAAGCTGCAAGACCAGTATGGAGACCTGTTTTATAGAAAATCTTTTTTTAAAGAGCAGGTGGTAAGAAACAGCTTGCAGACCTCTGCTATAAAGTATCAGAACCCTAAGCATGGGAAAAACAATACCATCTCACAATAGTACTAAACCTGCTTCACCTGCTTATTATATGTTCACAGCTCATCTTTAGGCCAAGATTTATTTTCTGCTGCTTGAGATTCTTTCTGAACTTCTGGGGGAAAGAGAAAAAATATTGGTGTAAAAGATGAATGTAAAAAAAAAAATTAAAACATTTTTATCCTCCCTGATAGGTAATTCAGTACAGAATTTGTTATATGCAATTATTGTTTCAAAATCTACAAAATACCTACAACATTGTATCAACTTTATCTTAAGCCAAATATTTCCTCAATATTTCCTCAGCTAATTAGATTTCCAAAAATAAACATAGTAATAGGAAAAGGACCTACAATGATTAACACTAAATAATAGCATTTATAAAAATTTTTATCAAAGGTTTGGTCTGTTTCTCCTACAGACTGCACTGGTAAGAAAAACAGCTAAATATAAGAAACATATATCAGAAATTTGTATGAACAGATGTATGATCCTTTAAAGCAAATAAATCAGTAATGCCTCTAAACATTAAGCAATTCCCCAAACATATCTAAGTTCAAATATTTGAATTTTGAAAACAGTTTGAATGACAAGAATAGAATGATGGGCACTAATACGTATGAATATAGATGGATATCTTATGATTCCATTTCCCTAATCAGCATGCTACTTAATAAAAGCCAAATTCTTTATATTCAGCAGTTGGAAAATCAACCCCATATGAAAAGGAAAGAACAAGAGGCACAAAAAAAAAAAAAAAAAAAAAAAAAAAAAAAAAAAAAAAAAAAAAAAAGAAGAGAGAAAAAGAAGGGTAAGAAGGGTATACTTGTGATTTATGAAGTACCAAAATGTTTTCAAGGAGTGTTGAATTTCCTTTCCATTTTTATCAGTTTAAAGTATGAACTACCTATCTTAACAACTCACAAGCAAATAGAAGCACTATAAACTTATTATATTTTAACATTCCTAGATAATTCAGAATGTTACCAAGCTTGCTCGGTGAAAATTGGCAGGACTTGAGGTCCATTTTTTATTTCCTTATGTTCTATTGGTGCCAATTGTATAAGCAAGAGAAGAAAACTAGTGTCAAACAAGAATGCTAAAATAAAATTATATTACTGCCTCACAGAAAAAAAGAAACAACATCAGAAGAAGATATATGTGTAAATTAAATTTTGAGACTTCATTACACAAATTGGTTTAAAAGAAACAAGTGCATTCAGAGACAAATGATCTTAGGCTCATCTTTTGCAAACATTTACATACATGTTTAACACTTTACTATAAATGACTCCTCCATGGAACTGCTCATAGTAGAGAAGTTTACAGGCTGAGTGCAATTTTCAGTTAATCATTTTCTCTAGAGGAGAAAATTATAATTCCTGCACTAGCAGGAAAGCAATTACAAAATTTAAAGTTGTTTTTAGTTCACAAACATACTATTCTTGCTCATCAAAGCAGTGGTTCAATAATCCCTGGTTTTGGATTAAAAAAAAAAAAAAAAAAAAAAAAAAAGGAGAATTAAAATGCAGCAGCAGCTCTCAGCACAGGCGGCAGTTTTAAGGACACTGTGTGTTCTGAGCTCCTCCTTAGCACACACAGACTTTATCCATTGAGCCACACACTGCCTTGAGGAGCCTGGTGCTAAAGATAGCAACAACAAACAAGTATCACATCTAAGCTACATCTCATTTGAGAGTACTGATCTTTAAACATGCTACTGAAACATTAAATATTTCTGGGGAAAGAAGCCACAAGCTAATGCAATGAAGTAAAGCTACCAGTTGAACTTGTATTAGAAACAGTCTGATACATCATAGTTATAAATGTCCACTTGTTTTTTAATGTAAGAATCTTCTACACAGTAGAATTTTTATTTTACTGAGTGTATTGTCCACCTATCAATTTAAAAATACTGGTTTCCAAGGCCTAGTCTTTTTTGCAAAACTTTAATACCATGTAATAAGAATGGTTTGAACTGTAACATTTTTTCATGTATATTAGAAAATGAAAAGGAAAAATGAAGTCTGTAGGGTAACAAGAACTGATAGGTGCTTATAACACCACAAAAATGTAAACTAGAAAGCAATAGAAAGTTATGGCCTTACATGTACATGTTGTATGTGTTGCTGCCTTGCTTTTAACCAAAGCCTTGGTAATTTATCTACCTTTGACAGAAAAGACAGCTTAACAAAAAAACAATTCATAATACTTGGTTTTTTTCATCACCATAAGAACAATGCAGTGAAGTAGAGTAGTGGAGAAACAACTCAGACTGAAAGAAAGAGATTCATCATTGTCTTCTCAAGCTATACCAACCAACCTCCCTCTTCTTTGCAATCCATGCATGTTTTCAAGCATGGTGATTACCAAGGACTACTAATTATTACAGTCCGTCCAAGCCAACTGTGATTCTTTCCCTATGCAATTCATCCACGTCACAGAATCAAAGAGAAATTTTCACAAAGTCCTTTGCTCAACCTGGCTGGATCAACTTATATTTCTAAAGTATTGCATAATATGCAAATTTTACATATTAATTTTCCTGCTCTGTCAAAAACAACAGAATTATATGAGCAAATATTATCTTAATTTCATTTTAGGCACCTGTACATGGTATGTGATTGCTTTCCTTTGTTGGGTGTGGTGTTTTCTCTTTTGTCCATTCACCCTGGTTGAATCACAGGCACAACACTATTGTGTTATTTTAATAAAATTGTGAGTACTGTCAATATGCATACTATGGGCCATGTGTTTGCATTAACAAAAACAAGGCCAAAGAGGTGTGATATGGACTTAGGGAGATAAAAGAACTGTGGCAACTCTTAATTTCTGTGAGAATCTGTTCTGCCCATCTGAGGAAGATGGTTCCTGCACCAGTATTTTAACCTAAGAAATGATGAAAACTTCTACTGTTCCTTAAAAAAAAATCTTTAATTAGACATAGCATTCCTTCTAGAGAGGTACAAAATTATTAAGGTACTCTAGCACTTTGATAACTTATTATAAACCATTTTAACATTTTCAGCCATTTTGCTAGGTTTGTGGTACCCTTTGTGGTTGAAAAGTCTTTTATGTAGTTTAAACCCTTACATAAAGAAAACTCAGGATTTATTATTGTTGTTGTTTGGGTTTGGGTTTTTGTTGTTGTTGTTGTTTTTTAATAATTACCCCTAAATATATCTGATTTATATATTTTTATCTGGTAATTCTTTGATTCCTCATTTGGCAGTTACCTGCTATTACAGAAAATTATTTTCCTCTCTGTTTTGAATACAAAAGTGCAGAAACAACCCTGATAAATGGCAAAGCAAAGTAATTTGAGATGTGTGAGTATGCAAATGTGTTTTAACATGGTGAATTCATACAAGTTGTTCATACACAAACATAGCTAATGACCCTTTGACAAAGCTTGAAACTCTGGGAGATGACAATCTATCTAATTAAAATAAATTTGTTTTCATATTATAATAGCAGCTTACTGACCTAATTAGGATTAATCTCTAATTTTGTTAGACTCAAGTGTAAAAAGATATTCCCTGCACCATAAAGTCTGTAGCATTTTTATGACAACCATAAATTATGTGGGCCTAATGATGATAAGGAACTGGAAAATAATTGTTGATAAAATGTAACAAACTGAACTGGTTACTTTGAGAAAATAAGCAGATAGATTTCAGAAGTGCACAACCATAAACCATCTACCCAAGATCTGTCCCTAGGTAGTTTGATGCAATTTTATGAAAATAAAATATCTCTTAAAAAAAAAAAAAAAAAAAAAAAAAGAGTTAACTGTTAAAAAAAAAATCTCCAGGTGTCTAGGAGTGGTGGAGCCCACCCCTGCGGAGTAAACGAGTAAACAGCTCCCTTCAGCAAGTGGCAGAAAGAAAGTCCCACAGCCTTTGCCAGGATTAACCATGTTGACTGTACTCAATGCAGTGTGCCTCCTGAATTTAAAATGTATTGCAAACTCATAATAAAAAGCATCATAGTCTTGATTTAGGTACATTTTAACAGATGCTAAGACTGTGAGAAAAGAATTCCACAGGTTATCTGTGGAATAAAATAAGAAAAATAAGAAAACCCATAGGAAGAGTTAGGGGTTTCACCTCTTGAATAGAACTAAGCTAAATAAATTGAAGTGTTTTGCTAATTTCTATGATGTTTACAATGCATATGATAGCACTAAAATTGAAAAAAAAAAGAAACATTTTCAGCAAGCCTTCTAAAAATAGTTTTCTTATACGTCAGTATATCTGTAACATAATTAACGTCAGCTGAAGTATAAAGAACATATAGACAAATAATAAGTGAGATACTGTAATGTTATAAGCAAATACCTATTTGTATTTGTTAATAAAGCAAATACAAGTCTATATCTTCTTGAACTTTTCTCTATCAAACCAATTTTGTGAGAATTAATGCATAACAGTAAAAGTTTCAAGGCCTCATTACTGAGATTAATTTAAAAGAGCTAGAGATGTTTTTTAAAAAATGAAGTACATTATATGATGTCTGGCTGGTAGTACAGTGGACTGTACAGTCCTTGTTTGATAGAAGCATTCAAATTTGATATTATTTTTAGAGAACAAAAATGTTCATTTACTTACCACCCTCACAAGCTCCTCTGAGTAACCAGCTAAAGAGGAGCTACAGGTTCTCCACCAAGAAAGTGCATTTCTGAGACAACTATAAACACCTTCCTATGGATGCTAAACCAAATATATGCTTAGTTTCTCAATATACTTCAAAGTTAGCAATAAGCCTCAAAGCAAAAAAAATTACGCCACACATTGGAAATTACATCATTCTTATAACACAAATTCTATCTTTTCACAGAAAATACGATAGGAAACATAACTGATAACCAATTTCCCTCAGAGGATACAGGGATAATTAATGCTCACTGAACTGGCATTTTATTCCCAGCTAATGCTATTCCAGTGCAGGGGGAAATCCAACACACAGCTCCCTCAGCAGCACCATAAGGTATCAGTGATAACCAGTCAATAATGCAAGATGGAGAACAAGATAGAGAACATAATAATTTTTTTGTATAAGGAATGAAAAAACACATTTAATTGTAAGAGTAGGTTTTCATTTTAGCAAGCCCATTCTTTTCTTTCTTCATTTAAAATAATACATTTCTTACTTTATTTGAGAATATAAGATATGAAGCTCAGTATAAAGCAAATAATCCAGGCATCATCATCATCATCATCATCATAACAATAATAATAAAGAACTGCTAAAGTCTTCAACCTAATTATAAAGTCACTTCAGTTCAAAGACACCTGCTGCAAAAGCCTTTGAATTCAAATAAAAGGAAATCAGCAAGAACGGTCTCATTCATCCTCACTATTATTTGCATGTCCATACCTAAAAAAACATTAAACAACAAAAAACTGGAACAGAAAGCCATCACTAGGTTCAAATATTAATTTCTTTTTTAACCAGATTGATCAAATATTAGAAATAAAGAACTAAATATCACATTATCCCAGGTCAGATTTTCAAAGCTCAGAGCCCAGCAGCTTACACTGCAAAAAACAAAAAATCAGTTTACATATCAGGACTGGGCAGAGGCCAAATTTTGAAAATCTTCCCTGGAACATAAGACAAATTTATTAAAAAAGTAAGAAAATGATACAACTCTGCACACATTACCAATCACTACCAATTATTTCTGCTAAGTTAAAATACAGTTTACCAGGTCTAATAATTCTTTAATACTTCTTCAGATTTGTCTGAAGAATTTTTGTAATCAACCAAACAGTCCCAAATTATCACATCCCTAAAATACAAGTCAAGCAATGAAAAGGCATCATCCCAATGCTGCCTCACTGAGAAAAGTCTTCTCTGATTTCAATGCCAATTGAAATACACCATGAAATATGCAGAAAGTGGAGACACAGAATGCCTAAACCACACAAAATAGCTCTCAGAAGAAAATCAAATCAGAGGACATAAATCAACTGGAAATGCAGTTCTTTTGGCAGAACTGCAGCTCATGGACTTTCAAATTTAAATTAATGTAGTTCAGGTGAGCTTTTTTTCTATTCCAGTTTTTGTATTAAATAAAAAAAGAGTCAATCTCACATTTAGGGAATGTAAAGTGCTGTACATTTTAGCTGTCTTGGAACTTAGACAAAACTATCAGCCTTGCCTAGAGAGGACAAAAAGCCATCTGATACTAAGTCAACAGTTTAGTTAACAAATAAAGTGGCAGACTTCTGGTGAAAATCTAGAAAAGTTTTCTCTAGCATCTACCTGATGCCTAGTATTACTGATATCACCTGCTGAAATTAATTGAAGGAACTCTATTACAGCAGCTTACATGATTTACATAACTATGACAATAAAATAAATTGTCTTATGAAGATTTCACAAGCTAAACAATAACTAAAAGAAGAAATACTTCCAATGATATTCCAAATGCATATAATGCACTTTTTCATCTGTCATACTGGAATATGTCAGCTTAAAATGGGAAATGAGAATAAAGAAAAATACATTTTAAACTATAAGCTGTACAATAAAAAATAACACCCCAAAAGAGGTAATGTTTTAATGTATTTTGACACCGGGTCATTTTCATTTTTAAGGGACATAAAAAAACTAGCAGAAGAAAGAGTGAAGAATATTCTATGATACATTAATGTCTTTATCCATTTGTTTTGTCTGGCTTCTGTGTTGTAACACATTGTAGGAGCTAGAAAAAAAAATATACAACTCTTATAAAAGTAATATTTACCCAAGAGAAAATATTGCTCTTGTTCTGGTTCATCTAGTTCCATTTTTATGTTGTATTTCTGGCCAAGAACACTCTCCAGGAGTTCTTTGATCATCTGGTCTGAGGGAGATGGAGAAGTAGACTGTAGGGAAGCAATTATTTCATCAATAGACCTTGCAACCACTTTCACAGGCAGCACTGGGGTGGAAGTAGACTCTTCAGATTTGCTCTGCTGGAAGTTCTTCTCGTATATTTTTGAAATGTCTGGTCTAGTTACATCGCTTGCCTCTTCCAACTCTTCTTGAGCAGACCTCACACTTGGCTGCTTACTTCCTTTTCCCAGAATCCTTCTCAATTCAACATCTAAATCTTGTTGCTTTGCTTTTGAAATCACTCTGTGTCTCTTCTTACAGCTTTGCCTAGTTATTTTTGCTTTTCTTTAAATGCTTTTACTTGAATCAGAATCTGTAGAGCTAAATTCAATGCTATCTGTTGATAGCATTGAATGATACCATCAGTCAGTGCTATCATTAAGTATCTCTTCTTAAATTCTGAAGATCCATCTGTAGCATACACACTCAATCCTTAACTTTACTCACAACTTTTGTCTTTTCTAATAAGGTAAGGGAGCTATTAACATGAAAATTAAATCTGGAGTAATGACTTCTGAGGTGGTACTGGGTGTTTGACTGTTACAATTATTTTTTAGTGATACCTGCAAATGATGCTATTACTGGAAGAGTTACAACTGCAATTTCATTAATAAAATTGCATTTTTTCTGTTGACTTTTCCAGAGCAACTTCCCTGATTTTTTGTCAGACTGTCTTCTTCTATAGATTTATTTCTTCTTCTCATCACCCCAAGTCAGGAGTTTGTTTTTTCATTCTCTTGCTTCAGAAGACACCCTTAGTTTCTGTGAACTTCAGAACACCCAGTGAATTAATTAAGAATATTTTTATTTATATTCATGACAGGCTCATGTAGCTTCTTCGACCTCTGGAGAGGATAATGCTCTTAACTGAGGCAATTGATCCAGTGTTAAATCTTCCAATAAGGGCTAAATGCTCATGTTTCTGAGAGCAGTAACTATTGCTTTTTTGATCTTCAGACTATCCCACTGAGATTCCTTGCACATGTTCCTTAACCATACTCAGTGCCTCCACATAATTCAGTCCTGAGTACTGATATTTTCTAGCAATTTTCTCTTACTCTATGCAGTCTGTAAGCTCAAGCAGAAAGGAGGATTCTTATTTTATGCACATACAGAGGCGTCAGCTTGCAAGGGCTCCTCCATTTTGCTAAGGGTCCCATTGGTGTTAACAAGATTGTTCCAAACAAATGTGATGAAGCACCAGCAATAGCTATCAGCATTTTACATCAGGAAACAACTGAATCATTTCTAATTTTGTGAGTACAAGTTGGAAGCTGGAAGGAAACCTCAAACAGAAAAAAAAGAAAATGAGAAAGAATAAAGCTCAACACTTTCTCGAAGGAAACATAAATAGCTTTCCAGCTACAAAACAAACAAACAAACAGTAAAACCAGTGACCCAGTCCTGCCTATCCCGCAGGGCCCGCTCGCTGGTGGCCTCGCGGTCCCGATGCGGAGCCGCCGCCGCTCCCTCTGGAGCCGGGCAGGGCAGGGACGAGGGGCGCGCCCCGGACCGGGGAGAGAGAGCGGGCAGCGGCCCGCCAACACGCCGCTCTCCGAGACCAGAACGTGAAGTATCTTACGAGTCGGGCACTGGTGCGACATTCCTCTCTAAGTGAGCTGAAACGCATCAGCTTCATCTGGAGATGTCATTAGAAACGTGTTTCTTCCAGCTTACCCGTGGGATCCTGAAAGGCGCAGGATGGGCAAGGGGTTTGTACCTTGTTGGCCTCATTTCTCTCCTGTGTATAGCAACCCTTGCTCTGCTGTCAGCTCTGCCCTGAGAACCAAACATATGAACGGCACTTCTGGGAACTTGTGCACCACGCATTGCAGTTGTTTCGTGGCTGCAATGGTAGACACAGTTTTCTTACAAAACTAATTTTTGTTATTATCAAAGTCTCAGCTTGGAGATGAAAGCCCTAGTCAGCTGTGTGTCGTTCATTTATCATCATCAATAAAGTTTCTGTTACTGGGATTTTATTTTCAGTACTAGCAGCTGTGTAACAGTAGAGACTCCATCTGATAGTCCATAAACCAAACAGCTTTGCAGTACTAAATGAGCAAAAAGTCTGAAACCAGTTGTCTGAGAGGAGTACTGGCACCATGTCTTGCAGTTTTACTAGCCAGTCCTTCAGAGAACAGAGATGTCGAACGTATTTCATAGCTGTCTGGTGAAAGTTAAATTTCAACAGTAGTTCTTTTCACACATTAAGTATGTACTATAAGTGGATCAAAAAAAAAAAAAAAAAAAACAAAAAAAAAAAACAAAAAATGTGTTTCATTGTCCAACAAATACAGGGAAGATAGCAAATGGCAAAAACCACCAAACTTCAGAAAATAAATTTTTAAAAATTAACGAAAATGTGGAAAGTCAAACTGAATCTATCAAGATGGTCATAACCATGGCCTACAAACCTACAAGGTTACATTGATCAGGTTCCCAAGAAGGCTGATGGTCTAGGACACCTGCAAAGCAAAGCAGGTTGCAGCAGTAAGGGGGGGAAAAGTAGTTTCCTGCACATAATATGAATGCAAAGTGCTGGAATTTCCATGAATCTCTGGCTTGTGACAGTTCACAGAATTATGCTTGTCATCTACTTAAGTCTGTTCTGGTAAGTAAAAATAAAGCCTTTTTTTCCCTTTTTCCACTTTGGAACCTCCAACACCCAAGGAACTGTAGGGACAAACTGCAGATATTGGATTCAAATATGGCATTAAACTGATTGAAAAGCTCCACTGGTCTAACAGGCAAATGTCTCTATTATCTTCTCCTTTCTTTGTAGCTTTCAGATGCATTTTTGTGGTTTTTTTTCTCCTGCCTAATTGTATTTCTGGAGTTCAAGGGGTACACAGGGGTTCAAGGGGTTTCTTTCTTGCAAAGAATGAAACTTATATCAGGCTAGATGGCTAACTTTTAGCTTGATAATGCAACTGAAAACCTATTGAAGATGAAAGCTATTGGCCAGTCATTTCATGCCAATTAATAGCAAGTTTTCTCTTCTGATAGCAAGATAACTGATTAAAGCCCTGTAATATGCCCTAGAAGACCTCTCTATTTGGTGCCTAATTTGCTTCTCTGTCTGTCTAGCAAGAATCCCAGAGTAGCTGGAGAAGCAGTAGGTAGAATATCAAACAGCTGTTCTGTGTTGAAGGATTCCTGTTAGCAGTCCAGGCCATTAAAGCAGTTCAGAACAGGAATGAAGTGTTCGATTGCCACATTGAAGATGAATCCCATTAGCAGTTTAATGCAGATGTAAGCCTAGAGAACAGATTCATTTCAAACTAGTTAAACAGTAAAGTAAAGCTTCAATGATTTCGTTTACCTAGAACAGTTCCTCTCTGCAGGAGTCACAGTGGGATGTGGAAGAAAAAGCCCTGCATGTGAAGAGGTATTTGCATCAGGAAGTTCCAGTAAGAACCTGCTGAATGACAAGAAGGATTTGCATTAAAAAAAAAAAAAAAAAAAAAAAGTCTTAGGAGGAAGGAAAAAACCTTAGACACAAATTTCCTCTTTAGGTTAATAGTGGTGGTAAAATGGCAAATGAGTATGCTGTGTTATCTTATTGTATCTGTTGGCTGTCAGCTCTCCTCGCAGAAGGGCAGTGGCTGGCTCCTGGGGAATGCAGTTAGCTTGTGAGAGAGGTTCAAACCTTGGTTCTTAAACATGTCCTGTGTTAATGGTCTCTACACCTTGTAAGCAAAGCAAGTAGACACCCAAGGGATCTGATGTCGAGTTAAGTCCCAAACACTACATTTTTTTCCCCTACTAAGCCACACATGATGCTTAGCAGCCATTCCTGAAGAAATTATTGCCAGTATATCCTCTAGGTCCTTCAACTTGAACTCCAGAGATGACAACTGCACAGATTCTCATCTCTGATACACAGGAAAACAGAGAAAGCTTTTTCCCCCTTTCCCCAGGTATTATTGTTATCATCCCTTAATGATCACAGAGATGCTTGAAGTCTGAGGGTGGGGGGTTTTATTAACATTAAGTATTTAGTTAAACAGGTTAAGCCCTATCTCTGAAGACTGCAAATTCCAAAATTTAATCAGTAGATGAATCTTTATAGTTAGCAAATGGATCTAGATTTGGAAAACCTTGTGCAAGTTTAGTCCCTGGGTACACATTATTATTTTTCATAATTAGACCTCACCAGATCGCTAAGCTTCCTAATGTCACATAAATTGTGTTATCTAAGTTATTAGTCTACTAATGTTATATGGAAGGTGGGTTTTTTTCTTCTTAGGAAGAAAAGCAATCATTAAAAGATCGTTCAGTTGGTTGGAGAAATTAAAAAATGCAATTCCTCATCTCTGAAATTGTCTGAGTCCATGTCATGTAGAAAGTCCCACCCCCAGTGCACATCACGTCCAGGATCCAAGCACATGATGGACTGAGATGCACATAGTGCCCCACAGACACTGGGAGGCAACTGGAGTTAATCATGCTTCCAACAGCCAACTTCATCTAGGCAACCCGAAATCTGGACAGCATGGTGCATATGAAATACTCCAGCCTGCTATGGGCTCTTAAGAAAATACCACGGAGAGTCCTTAGAAAGATTAGCAGTTATTTTTTAAAGGAAAGTAACATCACAACTACTTTGCCAATTCTGTGGCACACACCTAGTTTGACACTAAATGCTAAGCCTCACCTTGGCATATTTTCCAGCTGGCTGTGACAATCTTTGCACATGCCGTAGTCCAGAGGCTCCCCAGCCCTGCTGGCAGGATGCTGCATTCTCCCTTCCGCTGTGCTACAGCCAAAGCACCAACCCAGTCTGCCTCAGAACGGCTGCACACGTGCTCAAAACTATTCCCCAATGCCATAGTTCAAAAGGTTAAGAGCATATTTACAAATACATTTTCACCATGATGTCCAAGTAGCATTATTCCATTTTAAAAACCAGAACAAAGAGACCGAATGACTGTCTAAAGTCTCCTAGTAGAACCAGTGGTAAATTCACAACTGAGTCTGTGCTTCTGGCTGACAATAAAGAGAAAATCAGAGGTATGTATACTCAGGGAACAGGCTACTCTTTGCTTTTCCAGGGCATCAACATCTTTAACATTTCTGCCAGGTATATATATAAAATGGCCATAAACAATCAGAGTAAATGGATTAATTATAAACTAAAATTCTGAACTGTGAATTTTGGGCATTGGGAACATAGCACAAAAAGTTCTCTGACAGTTACAACGTGGAGACAGTAATCTGTAGCAGGATAGTAGAGTAAATGGCAGAGGGGTTATCCCTTAAATCAGACAGTGTCAATACTGAAAAGACTTTTTGTTAGTTGCATCCAGCTGAGCTGAAGGAAATACTTTTTTTTTTTTTCCCCAGTGATCAATCTATATTGAATCCCTTGTGCAGTAAGCAGCCATGGAAAGGTTTTGTGGAATTAGTATTATAAATCACACATTCAATCCCTTTGTGAATGTTGAAAGCATTGTCATTCTTCTAATCACTATATCCTATCTTTCATCCATAACAAATATGCACACCCAGCTCTACTAATCTCCATTATGATTGTACGATACCTGTATTTGCCAGTGCCATGCCAGCAGAAATAGTTAACATTTTTTCTTCCTCCTAGGATTTTGGGCTTTGTCTTTTTTTTTTCTCCTCTCCCCATTTAAGAACATTGGAACTTCCTAATATAATATAATATAATTCAAAATAGATATAAATTAACAAGTTGAAAACAAGATGAAGCTCTTTTATTATAAAACATATTTATAATGAGAAAATCAATACAATGAGAAAATCACTGGGTCATTTTGAGTGATAATCATTCACAGATTTATTTTCAGCATGACATGACAGTAATGCTTCCAAGTACATGCTATTTTATTAGATAACCCAAAAGAAATTACATGAGTCACTTCTGGAAGTCCATCACACATGGCTGTTATTATAGGCACAAGGTCAGAGACATTCCTGGCTTTGAATAAGGCTGTAAGCAATAAAGAGAGATATAACAGATAAACACCTGACAAAGTCTTTTCTGGGATTGCGTCTTTGCTTGCTTAATTTTTAAAATTTGATTTTACTTGATGGTATAAAAAGTATATCATATCTCTACTCTTTGTTGTCTTTCAGTTAATACAGCAGGTTTCCAACTGGCCATTCCAGTCCAGCTTTTGTGTTCTCTTAGGACAACAGTTTGACAGTGAATGCATAGGTGTAGATATGTACGTGTTTGTAGCTACAAGGTTTCACAGCTGAAGACTCAACTTTGGTGGACATAATCTCACTTAATCACAAGAAAAATCTTCACATCACAGCAACAAAAAGAAATGCCCTTCAAAGGGCAGGGAGAGTTGTCTGCAGAGGCTGAAGGTCTGGCTACGTCTAAGGATAATTTTAGAAAATATTTAAAGGATTTGTGGGAATGGATAGATTTTGGAGCAAACATTCATAGAGCCTGAAAAGGGGGAAATGGCTTGTTCAATGGATAATGGCAAAGCAGACTGATTACCTATGAAATTGTTTGGATGGAAGAGAGGAGTTTTCTCTTTAGGAGGAACTTAAGGAAAGTTCAGATGTTCAATCATCCCACCTTACCACATAAAAAGGAGTAAACCTGAAACTACATGCACAGCAGAAACACTAAGGCAGCTGCCTTGTTGGCTAGAAAGGGATGGAGGAGGAATGAATTAAATCTGATTCTTACCTTGTCTCACGTGTAGCTGCACAGAGACCTGAACCCAAGTGATGGGAGCCATGTGGTGATCTAAATAATCTTCATGATGTCAGTCTCTTTAAACTACTCAGCTGTTTTCAAATTTACCCTTGAAGTACTTGAAGCTTAGACCAGCTGCTGGAATGATGAGCCACTCTTCAAAATACTGAACAGCTTCTTCCCCTGGGAAGTCCTAACATTTTGCTAAATCCAGACCTTCCTCTACTTTCCCATAGGCACTAGTTGACTATACTATTTTATGGATCTCATGACTTTGGGTGTTAGCAGTTATTACTCACACTCTGGCATTTCAGAGTAAAACTACAGACTGTGTTAGGATCCTTTTCCAGGGCAAGCATCATTTTTTGCTATGCACAGGTTAGTTATGTCCTGTAATGGAGTAAATGGCCAGTGTTTGTATGTCTGTGAAAATGATGCAATATACCCCACAATTGCTTATTGTCCTTGTTAATACAGTTGAAGAAAATGAGCAGTGAATGCAGCTTGAATTAATATATGCTCTAGGAACTGCAAGCTGGATAACACTGTGGAACTGCTCCCTGAGGAGGAGTTTAAATAAGCCAGCCTTTATTTTGTACATTTAATTCTTCAGAGCTGTCAGGCAAGGAAGCCATCTACAATGGATACTGGTATCTCCCAATGCTTTTCTGCAGAACTACTGTAGAGACAGAGACAGTGAAATGAATAGTTTTTGCAGGTAAAGTAGAAGATAGGAAACAATTTGAAAATATGTTGATATGCAGTGAAAGAAAGTTGCATTCCTTCACTCTCCATCACTCAAAATTAAAGGTATCAAACCAAGACTGCTTTCTGCATAGGAAAGTCAGTTTGCAAAGGAATTGAAGTCGTGTATTAAGATGAATATTGCAAATAGCCGATGAGCTCTGAATCTATTGTCCATATTGTTTTTCTATAAGTAAAGCAGACATTCTCAAAGATAACTCACTGCAGGTTTTGAAAAAAACAAGGCTATTGGAGAGTAGAAATACCTTTGATTCCAGCAGCAGATATTGTTGGGGCAGGGAAGGCAGATTTTGGTCCATTAAATTACTGGGGCAACTTTAACAAAGAAAAAATCCTAGAATTTATTCATAGGTGCATCTCCTATCAAGCATTGTTTCTTATACCAGTTTGTTTAGATTAACTGCACTCACTGCCTTAGTTTGCTTTCTTTGCTTCCTGCAAAAATCTGTATATATCCCGAAACATCCTTTTTAGAATGTGGGTGAGATTCTACAAAGTTTGTGACATCTAAGTACTTGTGTTTATCTGTGCACAATCATATTCCCATCTCTTCTGATAGTGTTTCTTCCATGCCATAGTACTGCGGCTACTTCAAAACAAAATACCCTCTAAAATGAAATAAACCAAGCAACATTTTCAAAAATATATCAAGCAACTGAACAAGAACAGATGCACTGATTGAAATACATGACAGAAGCATTTACATTTATGTTTCAGTACACCATAAGTAAAACAAACTGTAACTGAAATAAATACCTACATGGGTGCTCTTGAATCAAATTATACTTATCAACTGGATTTATTCTTGTAAAAACTAAAGTAACACACTTGGCCAATCACATGCTGAAGTGTGGGCATCCTGCCAGCTGGAGTTCTGGAAACAGCACACATGCATCTAGCCATATTAGCAAAAATAAACTGGTTGTTTATGATGGGTAATGATTTACCTAGTTAAGAACTCTTACATTACACTCTAGAAAAAAACAAAACAAAACAAAAAAAAAGAAAAAAAAAAACCAAAAAACGAAAACACAAAACAGAAGCTCCCTCATTCTCATCACTGTAACCATCTGATATCAACATTCATAATTTTTCATTTCATTGTTTGTCCCTCTTTCTCCTTTAATTGGTCAAACACATGAGTATTTTCAGATGGTGGGATATTATTTGTTATGTTGTTCAAGTCTTATAATATCAGCTCTGCAGGATGCCTAGAAAATTAAATACACTGAAAATTTGCACTGAAAATTAAAAAGAAAATAATAAAATAAATAAAATAAAATAAATAAAATAAAATAAAATAAAATAAAATAAAATAAAATAAAATAAAATAAAATAAAATAAAATAAAATAATAATAAATCTTACAACGGAACGCCGCTGTTGTAACGAGCTACACAACGTCTCCAGGGCCTGGCCGAGCGGCCATGAAGGGAGCACGGCCCTGAGTGTGACCCGTGAGAGCCCGCAGGCCCGGCGCCCCCGGCAGCGCTGCCCGGGGCCCCGAGGGCGCGGCCGCGGCAGGACTGGGCCTCGGAGCCGGGCCGGGGCCTCGGGGGCTGGGAACCCGCGGCCGAGGACCCGGCAGCGGGCGGGCACGGTGAGACGCCCGGCCCTTCCTGCCGTGGATGTGCAGCTGAGAGGGCACGTCTGGCCCGCCCAAGAGAACCAGAGCACGGCTCCTGGGAAGGAAGATGGGCTGTAGGAAAAGAGATTGCCCTACCTTGGGCCGGTCGCAGGAAGGAGGCCACTTGATCGTCACGGTCGAAGACTGGAAGAGTAGTCTCACTTAGCAAAAGCTCAGGAGCAAATGATGACCCCATGCAGTGCCCTCTCTGCCTGGGCCCTGCTCCCCAGCGAGAGGAGGGTGAAAAGCCGCCTCCTCGCCCCTGAGCTCCGGGAGCAGGGGCGCGGCAGCGACCGCCCCGACGGGGGCTCCTCCGGCCGTGTCTGAGGGGCCCCCACGGGCTCTTCCAAATGAGAACTCGGCCACAGGAGCACAGAACCGGGGCGGCTGTGCTTGTGTGAGGGGAGGGAGGAGGGAGGGAAAACAGCCCCCCGATCGGACGCCTTCTCTGTGGGCTCCCCGCAGAAGGAGAGGCGCTGCCGGCAGTCACCTACCCCTGCTCCCGGAGCACCCACGAACCCTCCCCGTCCAAAGCGCCCGGCTCTGGGCACAGGCACGTTCCCAGACTGTTACTGTTTGCCCGTTTGAATGGGGTAGGATTTCAGGTTGGAAACAGACGGGAAGAAAGATTTCCCATCGTGGGGGAGGCTGACGGGGTCCTACGGTGTTTCCGGCGACCCGCTGCACAGGCTTGGGCCACTCTGGAAAGCCGGGTATGAGGGACCCTCTGCAGGAGACAGATCCGGGCAAACGAAAAGAAGGATGTACAGTAGGGAATGCATACCGGTGCGAAGACAACCTCACAGCTCCTTCCCGAGCTAAACGCCTGGCCCGCACTGGCACAAGCACTGCCGAGAGAATCTCCTTCAAAAGACGATGGTATTTTGGATAAAATAGAGTAAGCCCCTGCAAGTCAAACCGAAGGGCCGGCAGATGCTGCTGCTGTCAGGGGGAGCTTAGACCGGAACGAACTGAAACAGCGCTCCGCGTTAAAATTAAAGCTCCCGCCGCTTGCATCGGCCGCCCGGCCCACGCGCGGCAGAGAGCCTGCGGGCGGCGCTCCCGGGCGGCGCTGGGCCCAAGGAGCTCCGGCCCCGGGGCAGCGCCGCGCCGGGGCCAGCTCCGGTCCTCGAGCAGCTGCGGGAAGCCCCTTCCCAGGGGCGAGGCCACTCGGCCCGGCCAGAAGGCGACGAGATTCCCAAAACCCAGCTTGCTGAGTGTCCTTTGTGGGGCCCGGCTCTTCCCGACAGCGTTGGTAACACGGTCACCCCTGGAAGTCCTGCCCCCGCTCCACACACATATTTCCGTATTTTTTAGGTCAGGTTTTATGTTTGCACCCTTGGCAGAGTGCACTGGTGGAGCAAAGAGCTGAGACCCTGATCCCATCTAGCCGGGTAAAGCTCACCTCAGCCTGCACTTTCTCCAGGTTGCACTAAAAGCTCGACCTGAAAAAAAAAAAAATTAAAACCAAAGAAAGTAAAAAAGAAGAAACAAGCAAACAAAAAGTGCACAGAAACTGGTGCTGCTCGAACCACAGCTGGGGAAAGGTGCTGTATAATTGGGGCCAGTGCTACTAACCTGTCTCCTGAAAAACGCATCAGCTAGGCACGACTGGAGAGCTCCTGGCTACTACACAGCATCCCGCGCCCTAGGAGAATGTTTCTCTGCTGAGTCTGCTGCAAAGGATACTGATAAATCCCGCTGGACTCACAGAGCATCCTGCATAGGACTTCACTACATAAAGGCTCAAGTGCAGGGCAAGGGCAACCACCGAAATACCCGATTTTTCCTGTGGCCCTGGGCAGAGGCATCCTGACCTCTTCTGGACTTAAGGGAGGATTTTCTCCACCAGGGCTGCACCACAGAACCGGTCTGAAGAGAATTTCCAACAGCGGCTGGCTCTGACTGGGGCTTGCTTATTATACATCAAGTCGAGAGGCTCTGAGCAGATTAGAAGATCCTGCCTGTGCTCTCACCTCTGGGAGCAACCTCAGGAGGGAGCTAAGCCTGCAGCCGGACAACAGGAGGCGCTGAGGCTTTGCACAACCCACGGCTCCCCTCCCCTCCCGGGCAGCCGGCATCCCAGCCGGGGCGGCCTGGGGGCGGCCGGCCCGCAGGGCGGCTTTGCCGGCTCCACGTTTGCTCCGCCCGGTGAAACGCCTCCGTGGTTTGTAACAGCATCCGATGAGCGTGGCCGGCTTTGTGCCTGCCCTTTTTTCCAGGTACGGAGTGACCCAGCGTGGGCTGCCCGGCGTCCCGTCGGGTGTTGCTCCCGCGGGGCTGGGCTCTGGAGAGCGAGGCAGCACCGCCCCGAGGTCAGCCAGCGGCGGGGGCCGACAGCGGCGTCTCTGGGGCAGCTGCACTCCTGCCAGCGTCCCCGCATGCGGCCGTGCTGCAAGGGGGGAACATACTCCACAGACCTCAAACACTGAAATGGGCAAGCCACCACCGAAGGACCTCTGTTTTCAGACGTATACACGGCTTCCATTAAGAAAAGAGGGAGGGTGCATACATGAAGACCGCAATTCTAATATTTCTTAGATATTCCACTGGGGGTTGTCCCAATTTCCATGGGTGTAGTTTGACCATTTGAGAAAGCAAGGATTTAATCCATTGCTTTTATATATTTTATTTCCTTCCAGACATATTTTCGTATGTTGTTCTCCTCTGGTGATTCCAGAGTTTTGTTTGTTTCGAGGATTTGACTTAATTCTGTTGCCAGATTTAAAAAAAAAAAAAAATTTAAAAAAAAAAAAAGAGAAAAGAACAAAGAAAGGGGTAACAGAATATGCATTTAGAGAGCAAGTTAAAACATATTTGTCGTGGCAGAGATATGTTATATCTCGTCATTTGAATCCTGTGTCTCTATAAGAAACTTTAAAATCCCATTTGTGGGGGTGACATTTCCACAGATCACTCGAAAAGAAATTACTGTGGAAACAACTGTGGCCATGCTGAAAGATAAACATGTCAAGCTGAAATTCAGACCCAGGTGTGTATTATAGTTTCTGTGGTATGATATGCAAGCCTTTTTCAAAATCCCGAGAAGCTTTATTTCCCCTTCAAATTGTCGCTGTTGGAAAAGTTGTTTGGGTTTGGGGGGAAGGATTATTAGCTGCTAGTTGGTGATGTAGATTTTTTGTTTTGTTTTGTTTTGTTTTGACTTTTTGGGGTTTTTTTTTGTTTTCTGCTATGAGGTGATAAAAGTTCTAGTAGCTAGGTGGGAACGAACTCACAAGGGATAGGATAGAGAAACCTAAGAAAAGTCCGTGGTGTTGACATAGGCTCGAAGAGCCGGACAGGACAGAAAATGTTTGATCCCTCTGCAAAGACTGAGAGATTCCTTCCATAATAATAAAAAGCTTTTTCCAATGTCAGTTTGTTTTATCGGTGTTTTTTACCTTTTACCAGCCTGTGTAGAATCCTCCTCCCCTGTTCGTTGTGAGAAATCAGGTCAATAAGCAAGAAGTTGGAAATTAGATACTCACTACCTATTATTGCTGCTCCTGGGCTTCTGGCATCAGAAAAAGCTTCCAAATGAGCCTTCTGGGCTGAAGGCTTTCCACAGTAAAGATATAAAATGGTTCTAGTGACTCACCTGATGTTTGCCAAGTGGAGGTTAATATCAGTGGATCCGCATTCAGGCCTCTGTCCGTATTTATTGGGAACCTGTAGTATTATGTCTCAGCTCGGTGACTCACATGGTTTCTGAACATAAGGCACCCGAAAAAGCAATATCATTATCACCATCTGTATAGGACGGCACCGCGTTTGAAGGGCTAGTTTAGCCCGGAGAAAGAGGGGGGTGTGGTGGGGGAGGGTTGGGAGGGCTTTGGGGAGCGCGGAGCCGAGCCTCCTGCTCGCAGCCCCGAGCGCCCAATGCGATCCCCTGGCCCGAGGGCGATGGGAACTTGGGGCGCCGCGGCAGGGCCTGGAGGTACCTACGCGGAAACCAGTTGTGAAGTGACGGGCGGGAGACGGGGGGAACCTGTGGACTTCAGGATTCGGGACTTTGAAGCACGTCCCGGCCATCAAGTTAAAGGAGCATCTACCGGCCTTTAGTAAATATTGCCTCTAATCTCAGGGGTTTAAGGCTGGATGGCCTTTTGCGTTCTCTTCAAATAGAGGGGACTGCCCTTCCTTCATCTACCTCATTTCATTTCCCCCCATCCCTCCTAGTATTTGTCCTGTCCACCTGAAAGGGTGGTCGTGCCTGTCCCCCGTCCCATCCCGTCCCGCCCCCCGCCNNNNCCTCTGTCCCCCTCTCCCACCTCTGTCTCTCCTTCTTTCCCCACAAGCTTAAACCAATTACGCAGCTTTGCAAATAAAGTGCCGCCCCGGGGGGAGTTGCAGGCGAGGGGGACTGCCTTGTTTGCAGGTGCATCTCCGGCTTTGTAGGTGCGAACGCCTTTGTGAGGCGGACAAATGGGGAGAGGAGGAGGAGGAGGTGGGTACTTCTGCGACGTAAGATCCACATCAGCTCAACTCCACTCACATCCCAGCCGCACTTCCTCACTTTCTCAACTGTCTCGCCCCACACCGCTCCCTGCCTCCTTTTTGGCTGGTTATAGAGCAGAATTCAGCACCCCCCGCCCCTCCTGAGAGCTGGCTTCCTGCTAGGTCGGGCTTTCGGGCTCTTTTCCTACTGCCCGTCGCTCGCTTGCAAGAAGGCTGGATGGTTACACCGGGCAGGTTGGCTCCATAATGTTAGGGACTGTGAAAATGGAAGGGCATGAAACAGGCGACTGGAACAGCTACTACGCCGACACTCAGGAGGTGAGTAAATCCCAGGGTCTGGCTTCCCTGCTGCCCCTGTGCAGGGGAGGGGAGGATCTGGGGGTGGCTGGGGGTCTGGAGGGGGCAGCAATCGGAGGAATCGGTTTGCAGTCCAGATCCTGCCAACGCAAACGTACCTCCCCCTCCCTCCGGCGCCGAAACTGGCTAGGCTTCCCCAAGGAAAACACAGCTTCCAGGAGCCCTGGAGGCGTTTGGGGAAGACGCGGGGCGGCTGCGAGCCCGCCTGGAGGGCCGGGGGGCCGGGGGCAGCGCTTGATCTCGTCTAAGAGGCGTAATCTTCTCTCGCGGCGGGCACAAAAGCACCCCGTAAACTCTTGGCTCGGGGCAGAGCACTCGCCGCGCCGCCGGCACCCGATTCCTTCCCGGCAGATGGCAGGGGCCGAGGGAGACGGACGCCAGCGCGTCCTGGTCCGGGGCAGCGCCTTCCCCGAGCTTCTCGGCGGGACCTCCGGCCTCTCTACTCGTCAGCACCGGGCCCTCACCTGTTAAGGCCGGGGGAAAGGAAAAGAGGGGAAGACCAGCCGTTTGTCCGTACTTTGCAGACGGGCTGCCCGCGGCGTGCGCTGCTGCCGAGGGCCGGCTGGCGGCGCTGCCGAGAGCCGGGCCGGGAGGGGGCCCGCACCCGGACCCGCCGCCCCCCACCCGGACCCGCTCCGGACCGCGGCAGGCGCTGCCGCCCCCCGCGCCCGTCTGACAGCGACGTCCCAAGGTGGAGGAGAACCGGCCCAAGCGTCCACAGCTGCGGCGGAGGAGAGGGCCGCGGCAAAGCTCGGAGCCTACCCCCGGCGAGCCTCGGCCCTGCGGGGCCTGGGGTCCGCGCTGCGCTGCTGAGGCTCTGCAGCGGGGGTCCCGAAGAAGCCAGTGCCCGGCAGCATGGCCAGCAGCACGGCGGATTCCCGCCCTGGAAGGAGCCGTTTTGAGGAAGTGCGGCAGCGAGGCAGGCACCTGGGTGTGCGCACCCGGGCATTGCATCAGCACACCCGGACACACGGCTCCACAGTCCCCACGCCTCGTCCCGCAGCCGAAGCTGGCACACGCGCCCATAGGGCCACGCGGACAGAGGCAGATACGTGTCACCCGGCTGGCATCTCCTTTAATAAAGGAAAGTCGGCTAAGGGCAAACAAGGGTCATCCTAATTATGTGCCGTTTCCAGACTCATTTTTCCTCTCTTATACGCATTGTCCACAAACACAAAGTTAAGGGAACTTCGCTTTCACTGTTTTTTTAAACTTCAGTCTTTCCTCACCTCTCGCCATTTAATTTGAATAACTGCAAGAATGCAACATGGGAAACCCAGCCGCGTTCTACCATCTCAAATAATTAATGTGATCCTCTAAATCAAAAGTGCATTTATAAGTTCGTGAAATTTGTGGGGATCAGAAATGAGTTTTAAATATTTAACCGTTGCTTATACCTCATTTTCTTGGCCATATTAGCCATAGGTCGAGTAAACTGGGAAAGTCTTTCTCTCTCCTGTTAAATCAGATGCCGTAGCGGAAAGCACAAATTCAAGCTCTCCGGCTCTGCCTTTTTTAAGAGTTGAGTTATGTATTAGGGTGCTTCAATTTTTTTCACGTCGTGCAATTGCAGAAAATCTTAGAGAGGAAAAGTTCAGGGGTTTCATACTTTGGGAAAGTTTTGGTGTTTGATTGTTTGGTTGATTGATTTTTATTTTTTTTTAACTTTAATTTAAAGACTGTTTTAATAGAAAATGTAGACCGGGGGGAAGTTTTCCACAGATAAAACAGGCCAACAAGACCTGTTTGGTTTGGGTGAGGGTTTTTAAAATTATTTTGCAACAAGATATTATTGCATCTTATATATTTCTTAGAAAAGAAATTTAAATTATTGCGGGAAGGGAGACATGCGTGAGATTTTTTTCAGAAAATACAAGCACTCTTTCTCCTTGGCGCAAACAGTGTACGCCCACCAATTCCAATACTCTGATGAGTTTAAGTATTTAACTAGCGAGACAGGACACATACACTACAAAATACGGGAATGCCCCGGAGAGAACACGTCCTGCCGGGGCAGTCCGAGCCCGCAGCCCGGCTCCGCGAGGGCTTGGAGCGGCTCAGGGAAGACGGTCGGTCCGTGCGCCTCGCTGATCCCGGTGCAGCCCGCGCAAGCGGCGACACGCCAGTAAACCGGCAGTGCGTCCGGAGAGAGCACCCCCGCTCCGTGTCTATTTATAAATGTATACAAATATGAAATAGACCTTTTCATGGGAGCAGCTGCCTTTCCGTGCGACTTTGGGGAAGCTTTTTCCCTGGTGTCGGGGAAGCGGCCGGCGTCCCGCAGCAGGACGCTTGCACGGCTGGCTGGGCCAGGCGGGCGGATCCGGCCCCTACGGGGTCCTGCCACACCTCTCTCCTCTCTAACTCCGTCTCTTTGTCTCGCTGCCCTAGGCCTATTCCTCGGTGCCCGTGAGCAACATGAACTCGGGGCTGGGCTCCATGAACACCATGAACACCTACATGACCATGAACACCATGACGACGAGCGGCAACATGACCTCCAGCTCCTTCAACATGTCCTACGCCAACACGGGCCTGGGGGCTGGGCTGAGTCCCGGCGCCGTGGCCGGCATGCCGGCAGGCTCGGCGGGGCCCGTGAACGGCATGCCGGCCGGCGTGGCCGCCATGGGCACGGCGCTGAGCCCCGGTGGCATCAACGCCATGTCTGCCCAGCCGGCCCCCATGAACGGGCTGAGCCCCTACGGCAGCATGAACCCCTGCATGAGCCCCATGGCCTACACCCAGTCCAACCTCGGCAGGACGCGGGATGCTAAGTCCTTCAAGCGGACCTACCCCCACGCCAAGCCGCCCTACTCCTACATCTCCCTCATCACCATGGCCATCCAGCAGGCACCCAGCAAGATGCTAACGCTGAGTGAGATCTACCAGTGGATCATGGACCTTTTCCCCTACTACCGACAGAACCAGCAGCGCTGGCAGAACAGCATCCGCCATTCGCTCTCTTTCAATGACTGTTTCGTCAAGGTGGCCCGGTCCCCTGACAAGCCCGGCAAGGGCTCCTATTGGACCCTGCACCCCGACTCCGGCAACATGTTTGAAAACGGCTGTTACCTCCGCCGGCAAAAGCGCTTCAAGTGCGAGAAGCCGGCGAACAGTAAAGCCACTCAGGAGGGCAGGAAAGATCAGGCCGGGGCCTCTAATTCAAGCTCCAGCTCCCCCCTACACAGAGGCCACAACAAGCCTGCACAGCTGGATACGGCCACCTCTCTCTCCAGCTCCAACCCGTCCACCAGCCCTCAGTCTATGGACCACAGTGGATCAAGCACGGAGCTAAAGACCTCGGCCTCGGCCGCCTCCTCCACCATCAGCTCTGTGCCCACCTTGGCCTCCGTCCCACATCCCCCTCACTCATTAGCCCACGAACCCCAACTCCACCTCAAGGGTGATCCCCACTACTCCTTCAACCACCCGTTTTCCATCAACAACCTCATGTCCTCCTCGGAGCAGCAGCACAAGCTGGACTTCAAAGCCTACGAGCAGGCGCTGCAATATTCCTCTTACGGGGCCAGCATCCCCGGCGGGCTGCCCCTTGGCAGCGCCTCCATGGCTGGCCGGAGCAGCATCGAGCCCTCGGCCCTAGAGCCCTCCTACTACCAAGGTGTGTATTCCAGACCCGTGCTAAACACCTCCTAGCTGTGCAACCCCCGCCGCCGGGGCCGAGACCCCTCCTCCCCTTCCTGGCTTCTCTCCCCGCTTTCCCTGAGACAGACCAAGGTGTTTCCGCACGCTGCGTGCAAAGGACTGTTACTTTTTAATTGTCTCGCAACGCGTTGTGTGTTGTTATGATCCACCAGGACCTCCTGCAAAGCCGGCCGCGTCCCGCTTGTACATACTCCCTCCGGCCCCTGCCGCCCAGCCCCTCTCCCCGGAGACCTCCCCAGCCTATGCAGGGGTGTTATTAAAAAGAAGAAAAAAATGTTGAGCGTGTAAACTACTTGTTTGTGCTTTCCGCTCCCTTGTCTCCCTCCCTTATGTGTTCTATAATCTCATGTAAGTTTACAGGTATGTGGCAATACTTTAACAATACGGAGATGAAGAAGCGAGTAGACATTTAAGACTTTTTTTTTAATTAAAAAGGCTTTGAAGGACAATACTGCTGTGAAGTAGCAAAACACTAAAAGAATCTCTAAGCAACAAGAGAACTATTTACTTTCTCGGATCATCCTTTTGATACTTGCAAAATAAACCTTCGGCTACTACAATCCACATAAAACCCAGATGCTGCGGGCCGGATCCTGCACTCCCGAGGGGACCAACTGGAGCTTTGGAGTGCAGGATGCGACCCTTATCTTTTTCCAAGTGTTACCTGTTTTGGGATGTAATATAAAGTTACAAGAGGTCACAGCCAGTTGGATTTTTTTTTCCTTCCCATCTGTTACTGAAGATTATAGTTCATCAGGAACTATAGTTCATCAACATGTGGATGACATACTTATTTAATTTAAGTGTATTCATTGTGTACCAGCTAGAACTGTGTATCTATAACCAGGTTATTTTCCCCCTCCCCTAGGAAACATTGACTACTACACTGATGCAAGGAAAAGAGGACAACTCTGTCTCTCCCCCCTTTTCAAACTTGTCTAATAAATTTTTTTGTGGCCCTTTAATTATCGCCATCGTTAGCTTATTTCATCCAGTGTTATTGCACTTTCCACAGTTTTACACGGTGTTAGCATAGCCAGACGGGTTTTATTATTATTCCTGTTCGCTGTTTCAATGTTCTTAATTTATTGCATGGTTTATATTGTTTTCTTTCTTTACAGCTGAAAATTGCTTTAAATGACCGTAAAAAATAATTACACGTGAATTTAAGAAATTTTGTTAATTTTATAAATGTGATTGTAATTGAAAAAAATATTTTGATTTAAAACGATAACTGAGAATTTAATGCGTGAAGTATGTTTTTGATCATTTGCAGTTAAGGACTTTAAATAAATCAAATGTTATCAATTAAATACTTCTGCTATTTTCTTACAAAATTTCTGGGGTGGGTTATGGAGGACGGAACCATGTGCAAGAAAATCAAAACGTAGTGCTTAAGTGTGGATGCGAAGAGGAAAGATTTGTACAGCCAGGCTTGTGCAGAGGGAGGGCGAGGGACGCTCCCGGAGGGTATGCCTGTGGGGCGCTGCGATGCCACCGGCCTGTGAAGCTGAGTGTGTGGTAATGGTATTTTATTTTATTTTATTTTATTTTATTTTATTTTATTTTATTTTATTTATTTTCTTTTTTTTTTTTCCCCTAATTCACGGTTCTGGGATATGGTGAGGGGTGGCAGGAAAAAGCCGCCCGAGGCGATGTAACCTCCTGGGTGTTTTGCGGCCAGGCTCGGCGTTTGCCCGCCGGACGGGATGACGCCCACGGGGAGCATCCCCAGGGCGGTTCCACGCCGCTCCGGGCCGCTGGAAAGGCCCAGATCCCGCTTTGTAGTTCCGGCTCGGAACCATCCGTCGGAAAGACACCCTAATTCACTGTTCTGGGATATGTTGAGGGATGGCAGGAAAAAGCCTCCCGAGGCGATGTAACCTCCTGGGTGTTTTGCGGCCAGGCTCGGCGTTTGCCCGCCGGACGGGATGACGCCCACGGGGAGCATCCCCAGGGCGGTTCCACGCCGCTCCGGGCCGCTGGAAAGGCCCAGATCCCGCTTTGTAGTTCCGGCTCGGAACCATCCGTCGGAAAGACACCAGCAGCCGCGCTGGAGAGCTCTGGTCCCCTGCAATAGACTTTGTCGGGGGAGGGGAGTTTAAGCGTGAACGGATTTCGCTGTGCCAAGCCCTGTTCGTGCACGGCCGCCAGATAAAAGGACTGTGTAATTCTCGTAATTATCACATAATTGCCCCCTGACGGGTTAGGGACAGCGGCGACAAACTAAATTAAGATTCCACTTAGAAAAGAAAAGCCAAGTCAGCGTCCCAGAAATCTCACTGCATTCCTCCAACACTACTACCCAGCTAAAAACGGGAGGGGAAAAAGAGCCTTGGGAGAGCCCCTCTGCTTTGCAATGTGGCCGGATCAGCGGTGATCCCGGTCGGAGATGCGCGCACGGCTCTCGGGTGACACGGAGCTGTCTCCCGCGTCGTGCTGTGCGGGTGCTCTTGGTCGGGCGGGCATTTGCGGCAGGTCCTCCCCCGGCTGCCGAGTGCGAGTCCTGCCGCGGGGGGGAGGGGGCCGGTTACCCCACGGCCCGACTGCGTGGCACCTTCGCTTCTGAATGTCCCGAAATGGCAAACATCAACAGACCCCCCGCAGCCAGGGGCAGCTCGGGGCTGCTCGGCACCGGGTCTGGGCAGGCGGATCCTATTTAAAGCCCCGCTTCTTCTGCCAAGAGAAGCTTCGTGAGAATCGAGACAGGATGAAGCCAATTTTCAGCAGGACTTCACTTGTCTCCCACAGACTAGTCTGTAGAGAATATGCCATTGCAGAGTGGAGACATTGATTTAATGCCTTGGGCTCATACGTGGAAAATATCAATCGACTGACAGCGATAAGGCAGCAAGTTTCACATATCAGCTGAGGAGCGCAGACCGTGTGTAATGGAAATATTTGGGGCGTGGGTAATAAAAGGGTTTAAGCGGACCGACGCGGCTCCAAACCTCTCAGAGATAAGGAGCGGAGCCTGTCACGGATGCAGCGTGTGCCCTTTCGCCACTCGCCATCAAGATTATATTCCTCCCCTTTCTTCTCGTAGGCAAATGGTGTCTGCGGTGGGGAACGAGCCGCTGACAAGACAGGGATGCAGCTCATGTTAAAAACGCGGGTCCCCGGCGCAAAGCACGCAACATTCTGTGATCAGTTTTAAGACTTGGAAATCGACAGCAGGGCAAAGAGTCCAGTTTTACGTTCCGCTTCTGCCTGCCCTGCTGCTGCTGCTTTAATCCTGTGCTCAGGAAACCCCCAGCCAGAGGGCAAATATAAGCTAAAAATGGGATCCACAAGGAGAGGGTGCATCCCCCTGCCCCGCAATGTGTAGAGAGGAGTTTGCGAGCGTCTCCTTCCAGCCGCACCGGTCGCGCTCTGTGCTAGAAGGGAAGGAGCTGGCGGGTGCGGGGCTTTTGCTTCTGTCAGAGATGGTGTCTTAGCACCGCGTCCGGGGCAGAGGCAAAGCGGGAGCCCGCCAGGCTTCAGGTTCCAGGCTCCGACCGACACCTCAATTTATAGGGGAACTTCGTCTTTTCCTGTTCGGCAAATTACCTCCGACCGGCCACGTGCGGGGGAGCGAAAACGGCTCATTTAGCGTCATTAAATACAAGCAGGGAGTAAATCGGGGCTGCGGGGGATCTCTGTAAAGATTTCCGCGGAGTTTGGGCGGTGAGGAGGCCCCCGGCCCGGGACAAGGGGGAGATGTTGGGTGCGCCGGCGGGGCAGGGGCTCTCGAGGCGATGCGGCTGGGACCCTGCAGCCGGGGGCGAGGGGACGGAAGGGTCCCCTGGCGCAGCGGAGCCCTCCTCTGCCCCGGGGTCCGACAGTCCCGAGACCCCCGGCGAGGGGGCACGATGCCCCTGAGCCCCCCACCAGTAGCACCTCCTCGGAGCACCTGCGAGCAGCACCTGCCCTCCGCAGAAGGGAAGAGTCGATGGAATAAAAGCAACTTCAGCCGCCCAAGTCAAGTGGGAGAAACAAAAAAAGTAACTGCTGGGTTGTTTCCTGGGTGCGAATGGACAACACTGACATCTACATCGGCAAGCAATCGGAGGATAGACATTATTTGGAAGGAATAATTCCAAATATTCGGGGCTACTGAAAGACGACAAAGAAAAAAATTGCCGCACAGTTTTTCATTTGAATCATATTAGTGTTAATAAACCATAAGTAAATCGTGAGAGAACGGTGCGAGAAAACACTTCAGCCATTGGCATAGCTTCAAAAATTGTTTTGAAATGGGTTGAGTAGGTATTGAAATTGGTCCGTCAGCATAAACGCGAAATAAATGAATTCCCTTGCTATAACGCCAACTAGTCTTTAGAAGAGCAATTGTCTCTGTTTTTTACAGAAATATTATAGATAAAACACCTGATTGCGATAACAATGCACTTTGTATGGTTCCTTTCCTGTTTTGATTAAACGGAATCTAGACATCTCTGTGTGAGCATATGTGATTAATCACTCTGAAAACAACATTTTAAAATCAGAGACTTAATAAATAAAAAGATTTCGTGTGCATTTTCGTGATAAATTTAATTAATGAAGAAGCAAATTATCCTCATATAAACATGGGGTATAAAGTTATCTCGAGAGGAGCATAGATGCATATATTATATATATTAACATACATATAATTAATATGTATTTGTTTTCAGGGGAGGCAAGTGGAAATATACATAACACACAATGACCAGGCAGAAATCACACCACAATAGTGCACAGAGTGTGACCGGAGTAAAGAATGTAAGTCCCCGCAAAACTCCCACGCTGCAATATTGTTTGGGAAATATAGGAGAATGGTTAATAGCTAAAATCAAAATGCAATTAGTTTGATTATTTACATGTCAAGGGTCGTGCAGTAAAATAGCTCTTTTTTTCCGTCTTCTTAATGCGAAGCCAGCCTTCTGAGCTCCTGGCAAAGGCAGACAGACTAATAATATTTTTTAAAATAGTTTGTACATTTTGTGCGATTTTTAGTTCCGAAAGGTCTGTTTCAGCGCGAAAAAATAATTGGGGGAAGAGAAGAGTGGAAAACGGGAGGCGATAAGAAGGAAACCTGCCTTTGTTCCCTCTGGTTATTTTCTAATAATTATTCTGACCATTGTGACAAAGTAGCAGTTAAGGATAGATTAGTGTAAATAGCGTCGCATTTCACTTGCAAACCTTGCAACTTTCTGGCCCAAGCCTTGCCATGGTGTTTGTTTCTCCCCTTCACCTCAAACAGAAACTCATTGAGATTTCAGATCTTTGAACTTTGGACAGATCAAACTGCCAGCGCTCACCTTTGTCTCCAGTCACTAGGATTTAAGGCATATGTAGCCTCATGGCAGAGTCCATTTGTCTCTACAAGGGAAAAAAGATGCGATGGCCTCTTTTTCCTCCCACCCTAAAACTCCTGCATTTAGTTGAATTCTTAGAAAGGATCATTTTCCGGAATTGTGCCTCTGCTGCGTTAGCATTGCTCGAATGGGCTTTGCTCCGGCGAGTTACTTTAGGGGAAGTTCGTCGTTGTTTTGACATTATTATTATTGTACAATTGGTAATCTAATTTTCCCCATGAAATATTCCTACACCTGCTCGTTATTCCAAGGGTGAACTACCAGCAGACAGGGTATTATTATTATTATTATTATTATTATTATTATTACAGCCAGCAGGCGGAACACGCGCTGAACCGGAGGTTGCTTCGTTCCCCTCCGCCCTGCGCTCTCCCATGCTGTCCCCCCGCAGCAAGGGGAGCTCTGCAGCGGCGCGGAGGCGACACGGGAGCGGGAGGGACGCGGCCCCGGTGCGCGCGGGGTGCGGAGCCACTGACCTCCCTGCTCGTCCGGGTCTCCCGCCCGGTGTCGGTAGCCCAAGCCTTCCCCAGCGGACGGCGTTGCCCTCTTTTGGTTTAGCCTAGCTCAGGATTTGGGACCCCCATCTGCCTTCACTGAGTCGCCCGAGGGAATAGAGGGGAGAGGGGGTCCCCAGGTGGACGGATTCGGGGGACCGATTTCTGCCTCCGAAATCGGGCCCGTTCACACGCCACTTGGCAGTGAAGGAGTGCCGAGTCCGCCGCCGTCCGGTGGAAAAGCCACCTCCACGATCTTGAGCGGGGGCATCCCCTTCATGGTCGGGTCGCCCCTTGGCCACGAGCGGTCAGGGGGAGGTGCCCTGTGCACCCGGAGCTGCCCCACGCCGCTGAGAGAGGGACCCGTGTCATTCCATTCCCCGCCAGGCTATCAGAGCACGGGGGTGCGGGTGTGCTCCGGAGCACTCTCACTTCACTCCGAGCCTGCCCGGGCACGGAGGCGCAGGGCAGCCTGCCCCGGGAGTGGGATCTGGCACTCTCCAGCAACCATGTCTAAGGCAAATACCGCCTTTGTGCCCGATACCTCTAAGCGCTCCCTAATCATCTGCGTTTGCCATCTACTGCGCAATAGCTGAAATATATTTCCCCCTTTATTCCTTCTATTTCCCGAGCCTGCCCGGCGGGTTGCTAACACACATTTCCTCCGCTTATGACCGACAGAAAATGTAAACATGTTGGTAACTAGGAGGTGGGCCTCATTCTGCAAACCGGGATCTCTCCATAGTGACTCTCAGTAATGACCTCTTTAGCATAATAAAGCCCGGGGGGCGGGGAATCTTTGAACTGCGGGGCAGGAGATTGGAATAAGAGCATGTCTCAACTTATTCAAATGTATGCAACAAGTTTTCTAGTTCTAAGGTTATCGGATGTGAGCAACAGACATTTTACCTCTTCTTGGTTTTCCTTGCCTGGTTGCTTTATCTAAGGAAATACTTTACCAGCTTCAGGCATGTGATTAACTTAGGTGAAATGGAAAGGAAATAACAAATGACAAAACCAAGTCCCGAACCTACATTTAGTCCGGAAAAAAACCAGAACCACTCCCCGCCGCAAACTAATAATAGAGATTCTTGTTTAGAAAGGGGGAATGCCCTTCAAACACATGACAGCAGACCTAACATCACGGCCACCAGGAGTCCTGGCAGAATGAAACGACGAGCAGAGGTGACCCAGCACATCTCACAGAGGTCCCCCTTTTCTCCCTCAGCAGAGCCCGTGGTCGGTGCATACCGCTTGCCCTTCTCGGCCCCGTGGACACACGAGCAAACCAAGAGCCAGAGAGAATACCTTCGGGTCTCCCTTAAAAACACTCACATAGGGGCATCGGTGTCCAGAGGACGGGGGAAAAAAAAGGAGCCGCTGGACGGTGCCGAGCAGAGCTCTCCACACCCCACCCCCCGGTCAATTGTTCCCTTGAGCCCCTATTAATGCGGGACATATGTTATCCACAGGCAGTAGGCAGCGGGAAGACTTCGCCATCTAACTTGTTGCTCAACTTACGAGGCGGTTCTCATCTTCTCATCAAAAGCCGCCGGTCTTTCTTCTGCCGTATGGACAAAAATGTGAACAACAATGCCCGCCTCCCTTCACTTCAAAAGCTGCCATCGCAGAGGCTACCCAGAGAATTTTCTCTCTGCCTTTCATTCCCGGTTTGAAAAAAGGCACTACAGGGCCAAGGCGCTCCTAATACTCTTTGATGGGGATTGAATTCATTATCTCCAATAACACAATTGTGCTTGGCCAACGAAAAGAGCAAAGTAATACTCATCTAGAATTAGAGAGCAGGGCTCAGAAGAAAGGGAGCGGGAGGGTGGTGAGGGGGTGCATTTCAAAGGAAAGCGGGGGGGGGGGGGGGGGAGGAGTGTAATGAGAAAACACCTATATCACAAATCGGCTTGAAAGGAGGGGGTCCCCAGAAGTTTAAATTGCAGAAGTGTATTAAGTGGCGGATTGTACGGCTCCAGGCATGTTGGTGGTCTGACTGCGCATTCCCCCTCCGCTGACCGAGCCGGCAGCAGTGGGCTTGGAGCTTCTTGACATTTCCCTCCAGGGACGCCCCCGGGCCCGGAGAGTTCCGCCGCTCCTCTCCGTCCGCGGCACAGCCCGGCCCCCGGCCCCGTGCCTGCCGGGCCGCGGGCGGGGGTCGCGGGCTGGACTTGGCCCGGGTGCAGCGCAGTGCCCGCCGCCCCTCGCTGCTCGCCCTCACTTACGGAGACCCAGCGGCGGTGGGGCACAGAGCAGCCAAGCAGGCAAACAGTCCTCCGCTCCGGAGTCCCCCGCCTCTTCCAGGGACGGCAGGGACACCCAGGAGCCTGTCCAAGGGGTCGGAGTGGGGTGTCTCAGCACCATCACACCCCGACACCGTCCAGGGCTACGGGAACGCCACAAACCGAGGGCCACTTCTTGAGACGGCGGCAGGCGCAGCCCGGGCTACCGCCGGTCCAGCGGAGGAGGGACAGTGATGGAGGAATGAATGAATGACGGAGCGGATGAATGAATGAATGAACGAATGGAGCGAATGAATGAATAACGCATACACAAATAAATAAATAATAGAGCACAAAAATCAACCGATTGGAAAACCGCTGAGTTAATATGAGAGATTAAAATATTTGCCTGTTTGGCTTCCAGCGTAAATGTTTTCTATCGGGTGTTATCCAAACAGGCTAATTCTCAAGGCCAAGCAAAATACAGCAATGAGAGGCTAAAATCATTGCACGTACGACGGGTCGTGATGGGGCCCGGGGCGGGTGCATTACACGCGTGTCAGCGGGCACAAGGAGCGGCGGCGAAGTGGGCTAGAGATGCAAACCCCCGCTTCTGACGCGTTTCTGCGTACCAACAAACACGCATCCATCCCACCACCGAACCCGCTTGTGTTTCCAAACTTCCCAGCGCCAACTGCAGGAGCTCCATAAGAGCTTATGCAAGTGCAGAAGCGGGAGCCGCCCGACCCCCCAGAGATGCTTTTCCGAGGCAATGCCCTCTAGGCGTTGGTAGTCAAAGGGCCCAGCAAATCGCATCGGTCACCCAGAAACTTTCTGCCTTCTCTGCAGGCTCAGAGGGACGCCACACTTCCCAAAAGTCAAATTGCGCCCTGGAGAACAGTTCTTTCAACCACCCTAAATGGGGAGCCTGGAACACTAAACTGGCCAGCCAAGTGCTTCTTTCTGGCAATAAGAAATCTCATCACCCTCGTTAGCAGGTTTGCCCCCACAAGGGACACACTGGCCAAACGAGGGGACAGGAGGAGAGAGATGACCTCTTCCAGCCCCCGTGGGGGTTTCATCATGTGCAATAATGCTGACCCTGTCACCTTTCCTCTTACAAGACAAAGCTGACCTTCACAGGACTGATTTCAGTGGATCCACACTCATCCTTTTAAACACTCCCTGGGCAGGGGGTAGATTTTTTCTTTTTTCTCTTCCTAATGAGTGTGACCGAGATTACATGGACCTCAGCAAAGTCCGAGGTTCAAGGATTTAGAATATTTCCCACTTTGTAAAGTATCATAGAGGTGGGTGGTTGGGCTTTTTTTTTTTTTTTTTTTTTTTTTTTTTTTTTTTTTTTTAATTTGAGGGGAAGGGGGTGCTTATTTGTTTAAAAAATTTAAAGATATTTAGAATAAGGTGTTTTCTCCCAGGCAAAGCAGTATTAAAATACTTGTGCTTTCTGCAAAAGTAGGAGCAGACTCCACATTGTTTCTGCTAGGGTCTGTTTAGACCAAGCATACACGTTAACTGGCTAACTAAGCATTTTACAGTTTGTAATTTACCTCCCCACGCATAATGACTTCTCCAAAGTGTACATTAAATGGCCGTATAGTTCATGTCCAAGAATTACTCTTTACAAGTCTGCTTACCTTCACGATCAATGTGCCATTTATACTTTTACACAATAGACTTTAATTGTTACAAGGCTGTCCTTTGGTCTGTGTGAAATAATTTGTTTTGTGCCATAGCACAAACAGGGGATTAGGAGTTCAGGTAAGGAATAAGCAGCAGCAACAACTTAATTCCTAGGCAACAAAGATCCTGCTTTCATGCCAGATTTCTTTCTAGTAAAAAGCAGAACACTGCACCATCTCCAGCTCCCTGGACCACTCAGCCATTAGTTAGCCTGCATTTCTTTCTGGTTAAATCTCTCCAGGGTTTTGTGCCCTTCATCTCTTCCAGAGCAAAAAGTTGCATGAAATGCTATGCAGTGCTAAGTAAAAATAAATACAAGAGATTCGCCAAATTAAACAGAATTCCATTTAAAAAAAAATTTGTGATTTAACAGGCAGAGGTCAAAGACAGCTCTGGAGATCTAATTTTTAGTATTCTGTTTTTCTAGTGAGATTGGTACACAGGTAACTGTATTTTAAACTATCACTTTCATTTGGAATCAGCTGATTTTTTTTCCCCTCCTGCAATTACCAGCATATCCCAAATTCAGGTAGTAATTGTAAAAATCTGACAGATTTAAGACAAAGACCCTCTTTATTTCCCAGTGTCTGGGCACTGTCAGAGCATTGTGATGGCCCAGCCCTCACCCCTCACCTCTGCCAAGCAATGGGTGGCTTGGGGACACCTGAGTTTCCTTGGGTGTTTCAGCAGAATGAACAACCTGTGTACACATGGCAGACAAAGTCACCCAGAACATTTCCATCTTTGACAATGAACTCAACAACAAATGGATCCTGAGCTTCAACACTTTTGTGACGGCTTTATCCTGTCACAAAACTGGCCCGAGCATTATCAGTGATAGATTAAATGGGGCGGGGGGCCGGAGGGTGTGTGTGTCCCGTGGGCTCCCACCATCCTCTTGGGTGTGGGGCACCATGGGGAGAGACATGGGCAGACACAGCCTGGCTTCTTCAGATGTCCTCCTACACTCAGATGTCCATGCTCATCCCCTCACCTTTCCAGGCTGCTGGTGCCCTTTGACAACAGTGAAGGAGGGAATGACTTGCTCACACCATGATCTCCTCAAAAATTAAACGAGGGACATACAGGTTGATGCAGTAAACATCTTTTGTGTGCCCATATAAGCACAAGCCACTAGGTCAAACCCACTCAAGATCCTGGATGGATAGGTGAGACAACCAAGAGGTAATTCAGCTCTGCTGAATGATTGAAATATACAAAAGCTTCATCTTTCCTCGATGCAGTCCTTAGGACAAAGCAATCCAAGATCACCCTCTCAATACCAATAACCAAGGGAAAGTCATGTTTAAGGTTGCTGAAAGATGGCTGGGAGGCCTCTGGGACGCAGATGTTTTGTTCTCTTCCATTACCACCAGCATAGTTCAGTGGGTATCCTTCTGTTGCTTCTAGGAATCAGGGGGAGACCAACCTTCTGATGAGTTTCTTCCCCACTGGGACAATCTCACACGCCAGCACACATACACAAGCAAGCACAAGCACACACACAGAGTACTGGGCTCAAAGCTTCCCTGGGGATGGCTGCACTTAGAGGTCACCTGCTTAATGCAGGCTCCTGAGGAGACAAGTGCGTGGGCCTCTGCCATGCTCAAGCCAAATGAAGGCTGGGAATACCTTAGTGCCAGAAGCAAGAGGTCTTCAGAGCTACTTTGGTCATCAGGTCTGTGACATGGACTGGTGTTTCACTCTGTTACAGAGAAGCTTACAACCTATGGGTTACTGGAATGTAATAAGACCTAATTAAATAGTAGCTGTTCTAAGTACCTAAAGGAGATACAGAGCACTTTAAAGGATGGAACTTTTTATATTGTCAGATAATAGGGTTATCTGCACAGTAGTTCTCAGGTGTTTGGCAGATGCATATTCAACTGAGAAGTTGGAACATTTCAGTTTACTGTCCTGGCTTAAAGGTTTGCCAACTCCTTTAAGTTTCTGGTAACAAGTAAGAACTTTAATACATATTAATATGTTTTCTAAGTCATACATATGTTCTCATTGTATATATTGCCTTCATACTAGGAATGCTGGAATAGAACAAAAGCTATGGTATATATTAATCAGTTAAGATACGCATGGAAAAGAGTAATACCTTTTTTAAATTTGTAATTTCAGAAGGAGAGAGGTCACTGTACTTCACCAGGTGAATCGTTTGTGACTGAGAAATCTAAGAACAAATAATCAAAATACATGTACTTTGGATTAAATAATTCTTAGGAGTCAGATCCTCCAGACTGCAATAAATACACAGCACACATTGATGAGGTGAAGTATAACAGTGCTGTTCCCATGCCAGTGACATTAATAAGGAAAAAAATTAAGAAGAGGGAAAACCACAGAGAAAACATAAAAAAAGGAGAAAAAATATTTTTTCTCAATTTTCCCCTCGAAGTATCAATAACGCCTTTCAATATTGAGCTGCAAACCACAGCTAAACCCCTATGAAAATAGTCAATACACAGACACACGAGGACACAGAGCTCTTTAATTTCCTGAAGACACAGGCTAGAGGTCTCCTCAGCTGCAAGGACCTGTGCCCTATAGGCTTTGCGGTTTGGCACAGGTTCAGCCTGAGCCAGAATGAGGGAGCGGGACACTTAGAAAATTAAAGATCTACGTAGGGAGAAAAAAAAAAGTTTTTCAATATAACACAGCTTTAATTACAAATTTATTGCTCGGTTTACAAAACACAGGGGCGCCTCGAAACGCTCAGAGGAGGTATTAAAGCCGGGGCGGACCAGACGTTTGCCATCGCGGCGGGCACCGGGCCGCGCTGCCCTCCCCTCAGCGCCTCGCCGCTGTCCGAGGCCGCGGCCCCTCCCGGGCGGGGCGGCTCCCGGGCCCTGCCGCGGCCTCGCCGCCGGCTGCGGCGCCCCGGGCGGAGCGCGCTGGGCGGGGAACCCGCCCGCCGCCCACGGGGGATTTCCCCCTTCCCCGCCCCTCGGGCACTCACGGCCCCGCGTGTGTGGGGCTTCCGACGACGGTGGGGGATTATCGGCCCGGGACGGGGGGCTGCGGCCGGGACTGCGGGCAGGGGGAGCGGCGGGCCGAGGAGCGCTCCCCGGCACGGCGGGGCTGCTCCCCTCCAGCCCTCCCGCTGCAGAGTGCTCGGGGCTCGGCATTGGTGTTGGAAGCCACACGCACACAGCTCCTACGAGAACGGGTTCAGTGCCGCCGCCCCGCCAGATCCGGCTGCTGAGCCAGCTCCGGCCCAGAGCCGCAGGCAGCGCCCGGTCAGGGAATCCCCTCACGGCGGGCAGCGGCTGGAGCGCGTCCGCACGCCGGGGGATTTACTCTTCCTCTTCCTCCTCCTCCTCTTCCCGCTGCCAGCTTTAATTACAAATTTATTGCTCGGTTTACAAAACACAGGGGCGCCTCGAAACGCTCAGAGGAGGAATTAAAGCCGGGGCGGACCAGACGTTTGCCATCGCGGCGGGCACCGGGCCGCGCTGCCCTCCCCTCAGCGCCTCGCCGCTGTCCGAGGCCGCGGCCCCTCCCGGGCGGGGCGGCTCCCGGGCCCTGCCGCGGCCTCGCCGCCGGCTGCGGCGCCCCGGGCGGAGCGCGCTGGGCGGGGAACCCGCCCGCCGCCCACGGGGGATTTCCCCCTTCCCCGCCCCTCGGGCACTCACGGCCCCGCGTGTGTGGGGCTTCCGACGACGGTGGGGGATTATCGGCCCGGGACGGGGGGCTGCGGCCGGGACTGCGGGCAGGGGGAGCGGCGGGCCGAGGAGCGCTCCCCGGCACGGCGGGGCTGCTCCCCTCCAGCCCTCCCGCTGCAGAGTGCTCGGGGCTCGGCATTGGTGTTGGAAGCCACACGCACACAGCTCCTACGAGAACGGGTTCAGTGCCGCCGCCCCGCCAGATCCGGCTGCTGAGCCAGCTCCGGCCCAGAGCCGCAGGCAGCGCCCGGTCAGGGAATCCCCTCACGGCGGGCAGCGGCTGGAGCGCGTCCGCACGCCGGGGGATTTACTCTTCCTCTTCCTCCTCCTCCTCTTCCCGCTGCCAGCCCAACCCTGGAGCGAGCTGCAGGCACCCGGCGGCGGCCCCGGGGCGCGGAGCCGCCTCCCTCGCGCTCCCCCCGCGGGGCTGCGGCAGCCGTCACTGCCCGGGGGCCGCCTGCGCTCCCAGCCACCGCTGAGGCGCCGGGGACGCAGTTCCCTGGCGGGTGGGTATCCACTAAAACTGCCTACCTGCCTGGAAGGTTATTTATTTATTTTTTAACTGTTCTTCTGATCTGTGGTTTTCTCAAAATAAATGGAAGACTGCCCCTTCCCCAGTACCCCTTATCTAAGTCGGGCTTAAATATATGCCAATGGCCCCTGTTATAATCATGAAATCAAGCCACCTCCATGCCAACAGGTTTGTCGTGTGTGTGAAAATGCCAGTCCCGTCGAGGGTGGATGTGAAATCTGATCTTGCTTCAGTCTCAACCAAAAGAAATGATTCATGCTTGACCGTGTCTCCTTCATGTTTCTTATTTCAACTTTTCCTGCTTCCTCTGTCCTGTCTCCTGGTTGACACTCTTTCCAAGGGGTCCTTCAAACACTCGAGGATTGCAATAACAGTGCTATAGTCAAGTATTTCCTTGAAGGGTTTTATTGCTAGGCTATCTAGAACAAAAACAAAAGGCATTTTTCATAACACCTCTTTAAAAGAAAAGCAGACAGCAGTTGTTAAAATGAGGAAGGTTACATGGCAAGCCACTGGTGCATTTAACAGTATTCTCCCCTTCTGAGCTGCACAGTATTTGGTCTTTATTTCAAGAAGCCATTGTGAATGCCTGATTCCTGCCTTCAGTTTTAAGGAGTTGCTCCCTAGATGATGGACACTATTTTGCTAGGAGGGGTGGCACTGGACATTGTCCTCAGTCAGATGTCTGCCACATCTGCAGGTAGGTGAAGGGAGGCAGCACTTAGCGCAAAGGGTTGTGAGTGTGGGGAATTCAGGCTCAAAGACCCTGGAGAACCAGGGAGGTGGCCTGTGACTGTAGAGAATGACAGAAGCAGGGATGAGAATAATGAGCAATGAGGGCTTGGAAGAAAGACTGAGGACGTGGAAGGAAGGGATATAAAGCAGACTGTAAGCAGGGGAAAGTGGACCATGTGGTCACAAGTCAGGAGAACTGAGGGGTGCCAGGAAAGGCATGATGACTGCAGGGAGCAGATGGCTGATAGGGGTTAGGGGACATGAGGGTGGACCACACCTGGAGCAGCTGTCTGCCTTTTCTAGGAGGTAAAAAGTAATAGGAAAGCAATCTACTGGCTGTTGTCCCCAGTGCAGACAACAGGAGACATACAGTGGAAGTCCGCCTCTGAACAGCAAACAAGGAAGCTTGCTTTTTTATGTGTGTGTTTAAGGCTGAATTTGACCTCAAGCTGATGTCATGCAAATCAAGGGCTGTCTGCTTACCTCTAAAAGGCAAAAGAAGTCCAAGGAATCAGCTTGAAATGAAGAGCTACTTATGTTTAAACATCTCCTGGTTTGGGGAGTGCAGAGAGGCTGAGTCAGGGGCTTCAGAAGCTGCTGTCACCTTTGCCAGGGGACAGAAATAGCCACTGCTGTTTATTTGCAATACACACTAGGCCCTTTATAAACCTGTGGAAGGACAGTCCCTGCTGCTGCACTGTGCAGTCTAAGGATTTGCAAAATGGGATAGCTAGTGTTTCTTGGTATTATAATGTCACAGTGTCTCCAGGTTGGTTTCAAAGCATGTAAGAGCATGTGGAGAGCACCACTGCAAAAGTTACAAAGCTATAGGCAATAGAGACTCAGGTTAGATAAGGGGCTGGCTGGGTGGAGCTGGTGAACAATGCACGAAAGTGCTTTTCTTTCACTGATCTTGGTTCAAATTAAGGTTAAATTCCAAGGGGAGTGTATTTTTTTTCCCTCTCTCAATCTCTCTCTCTCTCTCCAGGAAGAGGTTTTAAAGGCCATCATTTTCAGTTAAAAAAAAAAAAAATCACAAAGAAAGATACATGTTAATACAAATGTAGCATTCCACAGAGGGGAGCCAAGAGCTGCGGGTGTCGCACCCACAGCTTTTATTCAGCCAAAGTGAGTTCAGCAGTTTCAGCACCTGGCAGGAGCAGGATTGATCCTGCTGTCAAGAAATGGCTACAGCGAAAGCAAGACCACTTACATGCCACAGAGTCTATACAGAAAAAATGCTGATATACAGGAGTGGGAAAAGGGATTATGGAAATAATACACAGAATTCAAGTAATTTTTACTAAAACGACATACCTGATTTCAGGCTCAGAAATCATTACCTTTACCCTTGTAAAAAAGGCATATTAACATCTAATCTAGGCAAGTATGTAACAGAAGGAACTAGAATATGAATTTTTCTATTAAATCTATGAAGCCTGGTGTTGTAACTAAAGGAAAATGCAACAGGGCTTCCAGGTAGCTACTCTTAGACCTGCCTTTGTTGGAGTGGGGGAAGAAAAGTGAAAAAAAAAAAAAAAAAGCTGGATCAGCTTCTTCACAAAGCAAACTTCACAGAATTTATTTTGCAATCTGTCTATCATTACTTTTTGCTTTAGAGCTGGTGTTTCAGGGCACTGTAAGAAAGTGCAACAGATTCTGTGTCCTCCCAAAACCTGAAGGCAGAAATGTGGTCTCTCCTGTGATAAGACCTCCCCAAAGTGCAGGGGCAAAGGTGGCACACATTTAATGTTGGCTTTTCTTTGGTATGACAAGAGCACTTGAAAATCAATGGGGAGATCTGTGGTCTTGATTCTGTGAGATAGTACAAGTTTGATATAGGGGAGTTCCTGGCTGTCAAAGGAATACACAGAACCTCCTCCCACAGCCTGCTCTCTAACTAGAGAGAAGCAGTCAGTTCTGCCATGCTCAGGGGCATTTGTCCTCCCTGTGGCTGCTCTTGTCTTTAAAGGTACATGAGATATCAAAAAATGTTATATGCCAACACAAATTACTATTTCCCCCTCAGCTGAAAGACCTATGTACCCCATACACAGTACACAACACAAAACCACAAAAGACAGCCTTTGTTTCATGAACTTTGTCTCTTTTCCCCTACCAAAATGAAATATTTTGGCCTACCAGTACAATGAGTGCTTGATATTAACCCTCAGTAGCTCCTCATTACCATTAGAAGGCTGCAGCAGGGATTTGAGAATGATTGCTTCGTGTATCTTATGGCTGTGCAGTCCAAGGTAGCTGTGCTGGGTGTATTTTAAGCAGTGTGTTAACATTCCTAGGAATACTTTGGTCAAAAACCAATGCTATTCCATGTCAGTCCACCTAAACAACATTTAAGCATTGCAGAGCACAAAACACTGCTTAATTGAACAGTAGTAGCTTGGAGTCCTTCAGTGCCATAGCCGATCATCAAATGCAGCTGATGATCAAATTGTTGATGGACTCCAAAGCTAAGTTACCAGCTGGATACTTTTCCATCCATGAGAGCAGAGACTACTGTCAGGTGGAAAAAAAGTCAATTGAATTCAGGGTTCAGCCTCACAGATGAGAAGAGCCTGCTAGGGAAGGTGGATACTCAGTGCTGGTATTCAGCTCTGCAGTTTTGTTCCTGTGATATCCTTCCCCACATATTTGAGTCCTATTTTTGACCTCCTCCTTCTTAACCAGCATCAGTGCAGTGTTTCTCACCCCCTTTTCATGAACAGTGCAGTATAACTTTTCCTACTCAGCAACTGTCATCCCTTCCTGCCAGCCCTAACTGCCTCTTGGCATTGCTCCCTCCCTGTCATACTCATGCCAAGAACAGCCTCACCCCCACTCTGGGAGCACAGCAATATTCCAGCCCATCACATCTGCCCCCCGAATCACTTCTTTCCATTGACATTCCACTAACCTCTACCCAGCCACTATTCTTACCATCCTTTGACATAGATCAAATTACAGTATAATTAAAATCACCATGGAACACAACTAAACCAACAAGATTAACTGCACAATCACTTTGGTTTTTTTTTTTTTTTTTTTTTTTTTTTTTTTTCAGCAGCCTTACAAGACATCTACCTGGCTTCAGCATTTCTGACTTTCACATGGTTGTGACAGGGATATATTTCTTTCCCTACTGGGCAAGATTTATGGTCTAGCAACAAAAATCCAGGACATAGGCATCAGTATTAATGAAGCAGAGTTCAATGAAATGAGCTTCCTAAATCTATTTTACTACTTTTTTTTTTGTATTACTCTTTTATTACTGTCTTCTTTCTCAGATAGTTTTCTCTCTAGTCTTTTCCACATCCAGAAATTCTTAGAGAGGAATGGAAATATACATACTCTGAAGGGCTGTCTAGGACATCAAGCACAAGGTCCTGGGGTGATGCTGTGCATTAGAGAACGAGCATGTTCCTTGAAATAAGGAAGGTGCACAAAAATCAGCTCTATATAGACCATATCTGAATGCAGGAAAAGGGTATTGTGTACAAATGAAGCATCTGTATGTCCAAGAATTAGAAGTGCCTGAGCACTACCTGGTAAGTGATATCAGAAACTCATCCTGTTTGGTTTATCCAAAAGAAGATTGATGGCAATCTGTTAATGGGCTCCAGATACCAAAATGGGGAAGGATTTGGGGTAGTAAATTGCTCTTTGAGTTCTCAGGAAAAGGAAGCGTAATGAGCCCCATAGGTCTGAAGCTGAAAGAAGAGAAAATAGAAAACAAGTTCAACAGTTCATCTGTGGAGTCCTTCATCATGGATCTGTAATTCCCTACACATTTGTAGTTCCACCTGAAGGCCTGGTACTTTAGGTCTATAGGGCTTCTCACATTTATGATGTGTAATAGCTTTTCAAACTTTTAAAATTTTTTTCTTTCGGTTGAAATATACTACATGCACATATTATAATCACCATAAATTGACATGGCAGCTAGCTAGATACCTGTGCTGTATATCAATCATTTAGGTAAAAGAGTAACTGAATAGGAACTAAAGACATAACTTACAGGTTTTGCAAGCGGGGGGTGGGGCAGAAGGTGGGAACAGGACATGCCTGTGACAGGTGGTGGTATATCTCCTACACATCCTGGGTCAAGAGGGTAATATGTGGTTCAGCCTGCCAGACCTCAGCTTGCTTTACTACTAGTGGAAAGCAATAGTCATAGCACCTAGTCAGACACCTGCAGCAGGTGGTTTTGGAAGAGCTCTAAAAGAATAAAATGTCAATAGCACTGAAAAAAACCAGACTTTTAATGAGATAGTAGGTAGCAGGTCACTCAAGAGCAATAGTTGGCTGTACAGGAAATGAGGCTGTGTGAGGGTAAAGTTCTGGAGAAAGCACCTCGTAACATGCAAAGCTGGTCATTTGCAGACCAGATTTCAATGAATGGAAAATTACAAGGATAATGCCATTACTGGAAATCAGGGTGGATTGTTACAACAGGTAGTTGTGGATTTGCTATGTAGGACTATTGAGAAAAGTATAGTGGGATTTCAAAAAAACACCCACTGATGAAGTACATTTTCTTTAGGCACAAGTAGTTCAGATTTATAAGAGCCTTATTCTAGTGGATGTTAGAGCTTTGGGGAAATAAAATTATCCTCAGCAGACAGGTAAAATGTGAAGCAAGCCTGGCATTTAACTGCTTGAAAAGCAATTGAGCTGAGTTTCTCCATTATGTGATCAAAGAAGAGCAAAGCTGCAAACCTTCATTCCAGTACGTGCTGTGGTGGTTGTTGCTGTACTCAAAGGTTTGGTGCTGCAGCTGTGCAGATATGAGAAGTCCCTCTCACTTCCACACATATCCCTGCACACTGGCAGCACAGCCCTTAGCCAAGCCTTTGCCTCGCACAGTGCAGGGTGAGTTTGTGCATCTTTGTCCTTGCTTCTCCTGCACTTCAGGCTCTCAGGATGGAGTAAACTGCAGTCCCAGAATACTACAAACAGGTGCAGTTAGTCCCATACGTCGACAGAATGTGGGAGCAAGCCCTGTTCTGTGAAAAAGGCCAGGCAGACAGATATCTGAAAAGCAAATTCCTGAGACAAATTTCACTCAGGATGCATCTACAGTTGTGTTTTCTTTATGTTGAGGGTGTATTTTAAAAGCCACTCTTTCATCTGGCTTTTCTTTGCTTTGGTTCATGTCCCAGAGCAGTCTCAATGCACTCAGGATCCCACAGAAATGACACAAAACTGAGATGTGATTCTACTGCCTGCCACCAGGCAGCCCAGCCCAGGGATTTCTGTGGAGCCAGCTCCAAAGGTACAGGAGTTGGCTTTGGGGACTACATGCCATCTGTTAGCTCTAGGGGTCTGCTTCTGCTGCACTGCCTGACCTGGTAATCCAGACTTAGTCTCAGCTCTTCCAGCAGAGGTGCAGCTGTCAGCTGAGCACAGCCCTAGTTCATGCATCTGTGATAGGTTCCTCACTCTAGCAAGGATGTACAGAAACACTGAAAGTAGTCCAACAGGCAGATTCTGTGAATGACTTAGGCTGAGATCTGATGGCCTGTGTGAATCAGAGATGACATCGGGCACAGTCAGGCCTTGGTTGTTGGCAAGCCTGGGTGTGGTATTAAAGACTGGCTTCCAGTTCTCTGTGGAAATGCAGGCCAGTGGTTCCCCTGTCTCCTAGGACCACACAGCCAGACAGAATCTCAAGACCCTACAAAGTTCTGCAAAGCACAGTCACCTCTACCTCTCCTGCCTCCCTTTCTGTCCTGACCTCTCTTTCCCTTTGCCCACTTGACCGGCACGTACAGCCCCACCCCTCCTGGCCACAGCTGGGCTGATCAATACTTATCTGGCTGCCTTTCACGGGGACCTGTTACAGAAAAACATTAGTATAGGAGCTGTCTGGGCCCAAGCAGTGAGATGGTCTGACGGCCCAAGTGAGGATCTCTGTCTGGGCAGTGCGTGTATGTGCACCAGGCAAGGAATCCTGCAGGCCTGGGGAAGGCGGAACGTGGGTCGTCTAGCCAGTGGAAGAGACATCACTGCCTTCATCGTGCTGCTGCTGCAACTCAGTCACTGCTCACAACACAGCTGTCCCCCCAGGATGATATCCCTTGTGGGAGCAGTCTGGCCCTAAGACCACAATAACCTTTTTGCGCTCCACTCCCCATGACAGATCCCCTAGAAATCTGTTCATTTTCACGTATCTTCATGTATCTTCAGATGCCCTGAAACTCCACTCTTTGTCTCCAAGGGAGCCACTCTCCCTTCTGCACAGCTGAACATTGCTGCAATTCACAAGAGCAATAACCCAAAGTAAATCAGGACGGTACAATTCAGTTTCATTGACTCTCCAGTATAGCCCATGGAAGAGGTACACAGTTCCAGAGACTTTTTCCAGATTTTTGGCACAGCAGACAAATATTAGTTCCCAAAGCAGTCCAACAGGGATACTATTTTTGTTAAAGACTACAAGATTCCTTTTGTGTATATAAAATTTGTTGCTGATATGACTTTATAGCTTGTCTTAAAGCAACTACTGAGGAAATAAATGACACCAAATGACAACTTTGCTATAGACAGGGCCCTTGCTTTTGTTCATACAGTGGCAACTGATTATCTTGGAGAGCTGAGAATGAATCCCTGAGAGCTGTAAATTAATAAGGACTAGATCTTCCAGACATTCCTAGTAGCCATCAGCCTGGTCCACTGAAAAGGCTGCAGCCCCTCAAGCTGTTTGCCACTGCCTTCCTGCACAGAGCTGTCCAACATCTGGCCACTCATGTAGTCAAATGCTCATTTAGGCACTTCTGCCAACTTAGGGACAAAACACTATTAAATTTTCTTTTAAATGTGTTCTGAGATCAATTGATGAAAATTGTAGAAGGGTTCAGATCCTACTAAATACAACTCAATATTTACTATTTTAATACAACTTTTTTCTGTCCTGTCTACATGGTACATGGAGAAAACCTTAGCAATAGGACAACAGAAGCAGAGGGGACACTGGTGATTCTCATACTGATTATCTACTAACAAAACCAGGTAAGTGTTAATTAGAAATGCTTTATTTGAAATTTAGAACCAAGGTAGCTTGTTCTATCAAACACAAATTTAGTGAAAAAAATGAAAACAACCAAATTTTAAACAATTTCTTAGTCTTATGCTGACATACAAACTTTAACCTTATTGAGACATCTACTTTCAAATATTAAACAGCTATGTCTTGCTTTGACTTCTGTGAAGTTTTAAAACTCCATATGTAAGCATAGCAAAGTATTTCTGTCACTCATTTTAGCAATTTTTTCTCCTCTTCCAAGTCTGAAGCAAGCAAAGCTTCCACACATGCATATTTGGATTTCACCCAATTCTTTTTGGTGTTCTGCTCAAAATTTAATTATTATCTTGTACTCCAAACACTGGTAGATTGTTAGGGGAGAAGGAAAATCTTCCCTGTCTAAAGTGGAAGACACAAAGCCCTATTAATTTTATAGACCCTATTAAAGTACCAAATGGGATGATTTTATTGATGAAGACCATACTACTTGTTATTTTATTTCTAGTGAATAAATGAATTAACTTTTTGATTTTTCTTAGGCATATGTGAAATCTTGATTCTAAAGAGTACATCTAAATTGATAGCTACATCCACTTAGATATACATCCACTCCAGTAGACCCATTTCTCATAGACTGATTTTTGAGATGTTTATCTCCGTGATCATAAAACCTGTGAAACAGGGGCACTACATCAGTGAGTCAAATAATCATGAACAAAGTCCTGTGGCTTCAGACAATAAATTAGAGTACTACCAACGTAGCTCTTCATTTTTGCATCTTAATGTTTTGATTTTTCTTGTAAGTTTGTTACTGAAATCAGTTCTCTCAATACTTATTCAAGAACAAATAAAACTGTTTCCATCCTTTGAATTCTTTGGGATACCACTATATTGTTAAACGGTGTGTGAAATGTACCATGCATATTCATGTGAGAGTATCAATCATCACAAATTTATGTCATGTATTCTGCAAGGGCAATCCTAACCTTTTCTTTTCATGGCCACTGGGAACCAATTGTGACCAATTCTATTGGTTACATTTCTGTTTTACCATATGAGAATGGATCTGCATCTATCATGTTCAGGAGCTGTTCAAACCATGATGAACTTCTGTTAACGTGGCACTGCACGGACCTTTGGCCCGAGGTCACCATGAGGGAACATGCCCAACTCCCCCTGAGGACAGCTTCCCAGAAAGGAGTGTGACCCTTTGCAGCTGGCAACCGCCTGGGCAACACGCCAGAGCACGAACACAGCTGTAACGGTGTGCTCAGGACTCGTGAACAGCGATTGCCAGGTTTGAACAAAATAAGGTGATTTCAATGAATAAATGCTCAACTTTTTATGTTTCAGTACAAGTTTCAGGTTAAAACTTCAAAGAAAATAAAAGTGGTGTTCTTTTGGATGCTGGGGGTTTTTTTTGGGTTTTGTGTTTTTTTTTTTTTTTTTTTTTTTTTGTTTAGTTTTGATTTTTTTCTTCAATTGGATTTCCAGCTTCCCTTGCTCCTCCTTTCTGACAAAGGAAGGAAAAGAAAATAAATTCCAAGTCAAAGACTGCTTTTCCTTTTCCTCAAGCTGTTCTATTTCATAGCTTTTCAGTCTATTTTCTTTATTGCCTGGCTTTGCACTCACCAGCAAAGTTAGTACTTGCACATCACAGTATATAATAAGACTAAGAGAAAAGCATTGCAGAATTTGGTCCCACTATTACTGTGTTCCATTAATTTTACAATGAAGTCTTGGCTACTAACATAAAAGCCTAAATTCTGAAAACACTTCTGGCTTTGTATTTCTGACATTTAGTTGAATAGAGTTACCAGGTACATGTTACCTTGAAATTGATTTTTAATGATAATATTTTATAATTAACAATAAAAAACCACACTCTGCACCCAACTTCTTTTGTAGACTATTTTAATAAAGGGATTATAAAATACAAAAGAGAGAGAGACAGGTAACCTGAGATGCAATTTTGGAATGCAAACTTTTAGTTCAAATGTGCAAGCTCAAACTTAACAAATGTTTAAAATATTTGAGTTTGTCAAATGGTGCCAAAATAAACCATGTCTTTTCTAAAGACTACATATTTAGCTAGGCACTGGCAATGTAAATCTTTCAACCATTTCAAGTATTTGTTTAAAAGCCTCCCAGAACACGTGGGTTCCCAACAAAACTGAAGAATGAAATGTTTAGAACACTGCACCTCAACAGCTGACTTATAATCGAGCTAATATGAGAACACTACTTTGTCTTTTTGAACTTGTGAATACATTTTATTTACCAATGCATGAGAAGAACAAACAGAGAAAGTCCAGTTCTGCAGATCTGATGTGAAATGTTGCAGCGATAAGAGTCAGCCCATGTAACACTGCGATCACAGCAAGAGAAACTGCCCAGCAGTGATTTTCATGTGCCTCACAGCTGATTCTTGCATGAGAGGAAAATCTTCAGCAGTAGAAGTTAACAAGAAGAAAACCAACAGCCTTATTCTAATTGAAAGAAATAAAGGCACAGAGAAATCCTGACATTTAGATAGTAAGTTCATTTGTGTACATGGATTAAAGATGTTACAACACCTGGTAAGACTATATATAAAGTCAATCTTGTAAAATGTTCCTGATTTGGAATAAACAAATAAATAAATGTGTATATGACAACATACTGACATCACCAAACATCATTTCAATATGATAGCTTATTTATAAACGGTTTTCATATTCCTTAACATTAATGATTAACTGATGAATTTTACTTTGCCATGAATGTATTTAAAGAGGAACCAAACAAATTCAGCTACAGGACTCACTAACAACAATGAGCTGGATTTAAACTTTTCAGTATCAGCAGTTTTCCCAACACTAGTACAGAAAGCCATGCCACCAGTTTTCAGCTGTGGGCTGCATGAAAAATAGTACTAAAAGACTAAAGGTCCACAGTTCTTTTCTGTTAAAGTTGATTTGTCACAATATTGTTAATTAGTGAGGGCTTAGGGAAGGCTTACTAGGAATATAATTACAGTGCTGAAAAGCATTAATAATGCTCTTATCCCGAGCCAACATGATGCTATTTACATATTTTACCCTGGCATATACCAGAAATGGCTCCCAATACATAACGTGCTGCTGGATCACCAAGAGAAAGACACAAAATCTCACAAGGGAAGAACATTTCTGAGTACCTCTTCTATTCAAGACAGTAGGGACCCTAATTTGACCAGTAATTACAGCTGTCACCATAAGATTCACCTATGGTGAGCCACCTTTCATCATGAACTGTTTTTCCATCAGGAGGGAAATGAATTGTTACTCCTGGTACATAATCGGACGCAATCTCATCTTTCTCACATATATTAGGACAGAAGTGACAATTGCATTTGTCTGCTGTATGGGAGCAGGCTTCTTTTCACTTTCAGAGCTCTGCTCAGGCACCAATCAGTTCTCAATGAATAAACCATATGATAAGCCCATTAACCCATGTTGTCGTTATCACCTCTTTCTACTGACCAGAGCAGATTTTCTGCCCTCATTAGACTGAAAGGCTAAAGTTAGGCTGGGCTCAACAGGACCAGAAGTTCTGCTGAGGGCACTAAAGGCTGGGCCTCCACCACCAGGCCTATGTGATTTATGCTGCTCACTTCAGCAGGTGAAGAAGTGAAAGTGTTTTGACATTAACCACATAGATACTTTTGCAAACACCCTGGAGGAGCCCGGGAACCTCTTCAGGGACTGCATACCTTTAACGACAGTCACTAAGGAATTTGCCAAAGACCACACACCAGGTTGTTAGCAAGGAAGAGGGAGAACTCAACTGTTTTTGAATCTTTCTACTCTCAACATAGAAAATTTCCCATGATCCTTCCTGAAGAATAAAAACATTTCCAGCTGAATTTTAAAAATCAACACATCTGATTTAATTACAAAGAAAATACATTTATCCACATTTGTCATTTATGACAAAACACCCTAACCAAAATTATCTCTGAATTCCAGGCTGCTTGGTGCAAGACAAAAGACAGAGTCAGTAACTATTTTTTCACCTTGGGTATAACGTGTCAAAAGGAAAATTATGGAGCAAAACTATAAGTTAATTTTACCAAATCAAGTATTACCTGCAATCAGATGTATCTGATATCAAGCCTGCTAGGTGGCTTTTGCACGGCCCATCCTACTTTTCCAAACAAAGCCAATGGACACAAGAGGCTGGAGGTCAAACAGTCTGGCTGTAGGAAGCCTGCATTCACAAGATTATTCACTTGGACACAGAAATACTTGGGGAAAGGTGAGGAGCTCTTCACACTCCAAGGGGAAGGAGGAACTTAGCACATTCATGCATGGAACACAAGCTCTGATTTAGTAAACTTGCATTTTCAAAGTAGCAAACAGCTTTCTCATAAAAGCTACCTAGCAATAACTAATACTTTTACACTGAAAAATAGGTACTTCAAAGTTAAATTAAAACAATGTGTAAGAATAAATGTTTCATTCTCACAGTGAAGGAAAAGCTACCTTATTGTCCTACAGGGATCTTTGTCCCAGAGTCCATGTTTAACTTAACTAAGAAATCACCTTGAAGAGGGGGTTAATTTGGAGATAGCAGTATTTCGTGTCACTGTATTCAGCATGGAGATGCTGATGATACTTTGATACTGTGAGTATTACAGAGGAGCTGTGAGAAGAGATGGAATAAGAGCTCAGGGTCACCAGGGAATGCTAAAACAACAGGTGACATTCAGTACCCATAAATGCTGTGTTATTCAGAAAACAGTTCTGTCTTCATACAGGCTACAATGAACTCTGAGCTGAACATTACAACTGAGGAAGGAGATCTAGAGTAGTCATTTTACTACAGAAATATGAAAACCAATAAATAATCTGTCATAAAGCAAGTCCAATGCTAAAAATGGTTACAAATAGCACAGAGAAAAAAACAGACAACATCATTATGACAACCATTAAAGTCACATTTTGTCTATATCTTGAACACTAGGCACAAACTGTGTTGCATCTCAGTAAAAACACTGCAGAGCTGGGAAAAAAAAAACCAGATTAGTATGACAAGGCCAATTAAAAACATGGGGCAGATCCTTTAAATGAGACCAGGGGTTCTCTCTGGAAGAGAAAAGTTGGGGAAATGATGCCAAATATATAAAATCACATGGGACGTGGAAATATGAACAGGGAATGGTTCCTCACCATTTCTTTCATACAAAAACAAGGTGATAGCAAATGAATAGAGCTGGTTCATAAGAGAAAAGGAAGTATTTTTTCACTCAATGCATCATTAACTGCATAAGACCTTGTGAAAGGAACAAGTAGGTACAAACAATTTTAATGGATTAAAAAGATAGACCGTGAAAAAATGTCGCTAAATACAAAGACACCACCTCTGGCTTAGAAAGCCTCCAACTAACAAATTGCTGGGACACCAGTTGGGAGTGGTCACTAGAGCTGGCCTGACTTTATACCCTTTCCTAAGCATCTTCTGTTTGTTATTGCCAAAGGCAGTCTGGGCTTTGGTCTAGCACAGCATGGTAGTCCTTACATTTTTGTCTCTATTTCTTCCTCACTACCTCCTTACAGCAGAAATGGCTCCTGACAGCTCAGGAGATCTTGCCACCCACTTTGTGCACAAAGCTCAGTGAGGACAATAGGACAAAGAGCTGTTGAGTCACCCAAAGAGCTGAACAGCAGCACACGGGAGATGGTGAAGGGGCTGGAATCTGGGGGGTGGCAATCCTCTGGTTTGGAAGCATTAAAATTTTTTCCCACTGAATAGGTGTGGGGGAGAGGCTCCAGACTCACTGGCTATCTTAGGATTGACCAAAGGTCAAAAAGGAGCACTTCAGAAGTTTCTAGAACTGACTTGGGTAAATGTGGCTTGGATGGATGCTACTTATCTCCCTGCAAGAGGTTAGGTTTGGTCAACTGAAGCTAGGAGGGGCTTAGGTCTGCAGACGAAGAAGGTGTAACATTTAAGTGTTTGAAAGAAAAAACACACATTAAAATGTCTCTCTCTACACCTAAAACTAAAATTTCATTTTCTCCAGATAGACTGCACTATCACAATGCCTGAACAAGCAAACATTAAGAGGCAAGACCATGTAACAACACTAAACACAAAGTAAAGCAGACAAGTGGAAGCCTCAGGAGCTACATCCACCTTGCCTGAGTAGGCTGGTCCTGAGGAGACACTAATCTCACTAATCACTAAGCTGGCTGCTGAGATTCTTTATTGAATTTGGGGTTCTCAGAGATTACAGCTGCTTTCTTGAGCAGGATTACATGAGTACTGGCCTGACTGTTCATACAGGGAGATGGTTGGGTCACAAACACAACTCTAAGTTCAACTATACTGTATCGTAGAGTATATCATGTCTGTGTACCCCAAATTTCTCCTCAGCTCTCAGTTTCTCCCCTCCCTGTCAGATTCTATGCTTCGGCCTCTAAGTCCTAGGGCACTTCATGAGTACAAAAAGCTGAGGATTGACAGTTTAGCCTCAAACCCAGCCTGGATGGTACTCCTGCACTGCAGGGCACTCAGAGTCTTGTAGGAATGGGATGAGAAGAGGCAAACACTGAAAAGGTGAATTTTTAATTTGTAAGGTGCTTTCTGAAATCTGAGAGATTTCCCTCAGTTAAAAGGACAGAGGAGTGACTAAAAACAATACAGGAAACTTTCTCCACTGTCTGAGATACTGTACAGTGTCACAAGGCTTTCATGTTACAATTTTTTGTAGCTGTACTTCCAGTGAAACCTAAAAGTAAATTTCTTTTTAATGTACACTGAAAATGCCATGTACTAGCAGAAGCTATTCAACTGCTGTATAAAGGTGTACATTTATCCTGCCCTTTGATGTAGCCACAGTTACTACCTGCAATTCAATGGTCTATGAGTAAGGAGAAAAAAATATCCAATATACCAGAGCTATTTCTTGAATGCCAACCTACTTTATCAATTAATATATTTAACATACAAATATTGGACTATTTGCAGCCTCACAAATAAAATAAGGGACTTAAATATTGAAACTGCTTTGCAGCATTTTGAACCTGAAGCCTGCAGTATTTTAAAAAATGACCATGCTGTGCCTTGCAGCAGACTATAGTCTAACATGGAGAGGACAGACTGTTAAAATAAGCATCTACATAATTTTTCACAATACACTGTGCCACAATGCATTTGGTTAAAAACAAACACATGTTTGCAGTGAAACATTTTAACAAATCACAGAACTCAGCAGCAAAGTAGTTAAACATTTATGATTTGATTTTATCTCAGCTTGGAATGTCGCTGGAGTGTCCCACTTCTAACAACTGTTTGCTAAGTTAAGGCTTCAGTGTTTACACAGTGCTGAATGAAGCAGCCTGGTCACCAGATGTGAAAGCTTCCTTAGACTACAGCTTTCAATCAGATCACGGTCCTAATGGTCCCTGCTCCAACCTTCTTCCTCAGGACGTCCACCAGCCTTTCCAACCTGAGAAGGGGCAGGGGAGAGGGAGAGGAGAGAAAAAAAAAGGAAGCTAATGTTAGGAATGTTCTGGCTGAAAGAGACAGTGTTTGCACTGAACCAAGCTGTCCTGGTGGTGGTCACGCTCAGAAACAAAGCACTACTGTAAAAGACAGACATTAAGGGAAAATGCAGACAACTTGCGAAAAACTTTTTAACCTACAACCCAACCCATCTGCAGTCAGTGACATATATCAACTCACTTTTCCTTTGTAGTGCATGGAGTATCTGAGGTTCCCGCATGGCATTAACACAAAACCCTGTGCAGCAATCCTGTGGTACAATATACACTTTGGTGTAAGCAAGATAATTAATTTTTACACTTTTAAAAATATGGGCTGTCCATGGTTCTTGTTAGATGTAGCACTTAACGATTGTTTCCCCTTAAATAATATCTTGCCCATTATCCAACAGATATTTTTACTGTCCGGTTTATAAATTTATGTCTAAAAGCTGATGTGTTTTATGTAAAAACTTTTTCAAAATACTCAACAAGCCAAGTTTCTGAGGATGTAGATGATGATATTTTGAAGGTGGCCTGCGTGATTCTTGTGTCAATACAACTACAGAAAAATTAACAGTCTAAGTAAGTAGGACAGAGAGTTTCCCAATCCTCTTAGCTTTAAGGCACAGGCACTATAAACATGTTCAGTCTCACTGGCTTAATTTGATCTTTATTTTGTTAAAGTATGTAGACAAATGCAAAGGACTAAATTTGCTCATCATTTTGTATCTACACACATTTATCTTCAGCATTCCAGAAGTCATGTATTCAAGCTATTTCTTCAATTTATCTGTATTTTATGATATCCTTCAATGAAAACTCTCCCACAAATAAACTATCTGTATAAAAGCAGACATTGTGTGTAGCAGAACACTTTCAGAGCCATGTCCAGAATATTATACACACAGCTTCCACAATGGATAAACAGAGCTGCAGGTTCAAATAGCTGTATTCATTGTTACAAAGTTGACCATTTTTTTCTTATCTTGAAAGACAATTAAAAAAAAATATACCACATGAGAAATGCAGATAGGAAATAAAAATAACACAGCTTTACCAAAATTGCAAAATGCATTTTATCTCATGAATGCATTAGTAACTTCAGTGCACGTAAACTAGTCAACATGGATCTATTGCCACAAGTCATGACTAATGTGCTTGGTACGTATTGAAACACTCTTGTTTTCCAGGAACCACCAAGCACGATGAAGCTACACCTTTCATTGTACTCACCAGGTGACTTAATTCCTGAAATGAGATTAAGAATTCACCACCCAAATGTAATCATCAGACAGCAGGAAAAGTATGTGGAAAGTTCAGCTTGTTCTAGCTGTCGCACAGGGACTCTGAGGGAATGAGTGCACGGGTAAATAACTGCTGCTTAGGTAGCAACTGCTAAAAAACTGCTCCTCTCCCTTCAGTTTTCCAATAGTCACTTTTCCTTCTTAACCAACTAGTGCATTTCCCTCTGGTTTTGTAAAACAACATCTACTGCACTTTGTCTCTATAGAGGCAGCACCCAAACAGCCATATCTCAATGCTGTCAGTCCATACAAGTATAAAGTCAGGGATTTCACAAATTACTTGCTCCTGTAAGTTTTCTCACATGGATACATCAATGTTTTCTGAGTTCTAAGGATTTTAACTCAGTTACTGTTCAGTCAGTTTTGTCAGCCTCTCTTATTGAGAAGTTTCCCTGTTACAACTGCTGTCAGTCCATGCTCAATTTCAGAAATCAATGGCAATTAGTCCCCTTTCACTAGCTTGTGCATTTCAGAAGCACAGCAGCTTTCTCAGCCATCTTAACTCTTGCTGGAGGCCTCTTTCACACTAGCACCCTCTCTAATGTACTTCAGAGACATAAAAGCACTGGAGAAACATTTCAAACTGTTTGGACAAACAGAAGGTTTGGGCTGAAAATTGTTTTTCTGGGAGACAGCATAAAACCTGTAAAATCTGAGATCATGGCTTATTTAAATCACTGTTCAGTTAAAAAGAAATATTGTGTGGCTTATACAAGGCGGGGGGTGGCAGGGGGGAATGACTTCAGTAATTGAGGCTCCTTTTGGGGAAACACAAGTTGGATGTCACAGCTTACACACTGTCCTACAACTGGGTTTAGATGTGCACCACTCTGTGACCAAGCAATGGCACTGCACACCACAGCAGAACAAGTCAGTGAAAAGCTGCCCATGTTTGAAGAGAAATACCACTGGGATGAAAGTAGCTGTCTTCTGTTTAACCTTGAAACTGTCAGGCTTCATTGAAAATAATGAGGCTTAACAATCATAGTTTCTGCTTTTCAAACGAATGATGACTGAAATCATCAAAATGAGGTATTCCTCACCAAATACACACCATGCAGAGCTTATTTGCCTTTTGTTTCAGTCATATGTGGATTTTCAAATTTATTTATTCTTTATCAGAAGGAAAAAAAAGGTAGCAGTGGATTAAGATATTGTACTTTTGAAAGAGATTTAAGCAACAACGTAAAAGAGAAATGGTAGCAGCTATTTATAAAATAAAATAACAGAGGGCATACCCCTACACAGACACAAGACCCAATATATCACTGAAATCCCACTTAAGCCTACAAAATAATGCTATGTGCTGAATCAGTGGTTAATAACTCTTGATATATGCCTCAGGGGGCTTTTTGGAATGATAATCCTGGACTCTTTGTTCATCAAGGGCCCAACTCTGTCATCCCAACTCACACTAAGCAACATTTTCTTTGTGAGTAATAAAAGGCAGCTAAAAAGGCTCTCCGTGCCAGTGAGGTGCTACCTGTGAGGGGTGAGGGTGGCAGAGCCAGCCCTTGTTGAGAAGTCTTTGTGCCCAGCCCAGTGGGATCCAGCAGGCAGCTCCCTCTGGAGACTGAGCCCTTGAATGTGGAAAACTGCAGTAATAGTTTTGTACCTCAAGATCAGAGGTAACTTAAACAGAAGAGTGAAAGGTACTGGGAACCAGTCTCAATGTTTGCAGGGTTTTATTCAAAATATGGAAGACATCAAGAAAGCAACTTCTGTTACTTTGTGTAATTTTACCAAATTTCACTTAACTGAAAGCAGCACTGACTACATTTGATTGTATTCTAAGACAAATTCTAACCAATTCTAACATTCTAACAAATGACATTTGTCTTTTTGCTTGTGAAGAGTCCTCATAGGATAAGTTAAATGTGCAACATGACACTTTCTCCTGAGATGTAAGCAAGGACACTCATTGAATTTGCATCTCATGAAGCAACTAAATAAGTAATCTAAGATGAAAGTATTTGAGTTCATATTTTAGATCAGATGGAAGAATGATATGGTGGGTGGGCCAGTCTGTGGCAGTGCTGAAGGTCCAAATGTGCAAGGACAGACACACACCTTCTGGAATGCTTTACAAAGCCTCTTAAGGGCTCACTCCCCATTCTCACAGATTTCAATTTCTTCCTTAGAAATTTTTGAAAATTTCAGTAGATGACCTCCATTATTTCTTGGTTCTTCAAATACTTCTAGAAAATCTGTCCCTTAACAAATAAATTCTCTCAACAAATGCCACATCAGCATTCTTTATACAATTATTGTATGCATGCATGCAAAGTGAGTACAAAAGGACATATAAAATACACGAAAAAACTATGGACTCAAATGGATAGGTACAACTTTGGTTTTATTTCTACTGATTTACATATATCCAAAAGTAAAAAGCAAAACTGTCCAGTGCTTTTCAAGATAAATGGAATTTGCATTGATGAAAAGCACAAAGATGACGGCTAGAAATATTTTTAATATATACTACATACTTCTGTAATGCTCCCATGAAATGGAAAAAATAAATAAAACACACAATTTAGGAAAGGGACACCCAGTCCATCATTATTTTTAAGTTAGCAAAAGATACAATGTTAGAAGTCTTGAACTGCAGTGGCTTAATGCTTTCTCCATACAAATTTGGAATTAAGCAGTTTAATCTGTGTTCTACACAGAAATAAAAAGAATTCCATAAGGGGCTTGCTGCTATGATGTTACAGGTTTAATTATGTCCTTTTGAACATGTTGCTAAGCTTTAAGAAGATCCTCATCTTTAGAGGAAAGAACAGGAACACCTGAACAGGATCATTACTAGGTGAGTCTTCCCCAAGACAAATTCTCAACCATTCTCAAATTTTCTTCCAGGTATTTCAAACTGCGTTTCCTTGTCACCTGTGCACACAGCCATCAATGCCTGCATGGAGAGTATGTTGTTATGTGGAGTGCTCTTACACAGATCCTGAATTGCTTGGCAATCTGCTCTGACTTTTAGCAAAGCTCTACTCCTGTGAGTAAAAACAAATTTGTTTTAGACTTGGCCTCCATAAAGCAGACTTAAAATCCTAACTGACAGAGAAGTTTGCTCTGGGAGCCCAGAAGCTGAACAGACTGGTGCAAGTATGTTACCTACTACTCTCTACTGCTCACTCTTATGCACATTTTTGGCTTGCTTCCCTATTTCACATATTCTGCTAGAAGAAGTCTAGCTCTAATCTGTAGCTTGGGATCAGTAAAAACTCTGCAACTGTGTAAATCCACATGGGTTGGTACATCCTTTCACACTGCTCCACCTCTGGCCAAAGGAACTCACCCCAAAGACAACAGTTGTCTTTACTCCCAAGCTCTGAATATGACAGTTATACAGCCATGGAGTGACCTTCCTGGGAATCATGCCCCAGAAATAGATAAAATGGACACCCAACTGACAGAAAAGGGCATCCTTCAAGTAGCCCATGTCCTAATCTGCAAAGCAATATACAGACTAGCCAAAAACAATGGTTTCTACCTGCAAATGGAGGACTTAAGTGATAAAAACAAAATCTTCCTGGATTTTGAAATGCTATATAAAAGCTTATAAACCTTAGCTATTACCCTTGGTTATCTTTCCAGTAGATAAGATTAGGCTCAGGCTATGAAGATGGCCTTACTTGCATGATTTCTGGCTTCTTGTGGAATGTGTTTTGCTGACACTAATTCCCTTTAGAAACCAAGCTTTTGAAAATATATTAGATAAATAAAATGCATTGGATGAAAGCACTGCAAGCAGTTTAGCAGCAGAGTTCAGTGAATGGTTGTCCGGTGAGTGATCATACAAATAAATTCACTTAATTTAATTTAGAATAAAATAACTCTCTTCCTTTCCCTCTCCTTTCCTTCAGTTTTCCTCTTGGATAAACTTAATAAAATTCTAAATGGCATACTTGTTTTCAGGAATTTTCTACCAATTCAAGGAAACAAATGACATAGAGAAGAGAGGCTGCTGTGATACTGGTCTTGCCCAGAAACCAGTCACTTGGATAGGATCATTTACTCAGGAGGCTGGAACAAACTGGTTCAGCTTTATTATCTGCACAAGGGAACTGGACCCCAGCTGCTTCCCTCTCAAGGGAATAGCACTGTGCTAACACTGGGTGTTGGGGTGGCTTGTTCTCAGTTTCAAAATCTGAGGCTGCTTTGATTGAATAAAATACTTAAATACTGTTTTGAAGCCTGGTGTCAAGGACATGACCTTGCAGTGCATGACCTATCTACCGTGGTACACAGTCATCACCCTCTCACTCCTGGCTGATTCAGTGAATTTTTCATTATCCTTATTCCTCAATTCAGGTATTATTTTTGCCACCTCAAAACATGCCTTTTTAACAATAATGTTTTATCTTCTCAGTAAAAATCACTGCTCATTGAATTTAATGGTCTGTAACAATTCTTTCATAAACTATCATAGTGATAAAGACTACATGTGGCTCTAGTGCACAGGCTGCCTCCCTCTTCTTAAGCAAGTTTCCTCTGCATTTTTTGGATCAGGGTCTGGGTGTCTTTCTAAATGGCACGCTGGAGCTCAGCCATGGTTTTGAACCTGATGCTGAGTACAATTCATTGCCCTCTGTCAGACAAGTGGATGGACTGACTGGTATTAATGGTCCTTCCTGGTCTTAAAACACACACCTCAGAGACTGATTAAGCAGCATCAGTGAGCTCTAAACCATGGTAGACCACAGTGGTGAATCCAATCACTACAGGCACCGCTGCCAATTCCTGCCTGCCCAACACTGTTTGTAATGTCACTCCAAAAAGTATGTTCCATTAAATGTACAGGCCTTAAATTTGGCAGGGCAAACCATTCTGCCCCTGAAAAACACTGTAACCAAACAAGCATTCCTATTAAATCCCTTCCAGCATCTTCTCCACCCAAAATAGTAATTCTGTATACGATTAAACTTAGGAGCAAATACAGCCAGTTGGGCTCTTGACAGCAGACATATTTTAAAATAAGCCTGGCTTACACAGGCCTTGGCTAAAATATTAAACCTTTATCTGTGGTCCACAATAACTAATCTTGTCAAACTGTTTGCCCTCTACCTTCTGTTTGGAAGATTATGAGCTAGCTCACCATTACTATTCACCTTGTGCCATCACTAGCAGCAGGAAAAGTGAGCAGTAAACACAGTTGGTCTATTTTGACAGCATTTCACCGTACTTTGCATTGATGTAGATTGCTACACATTACAGAATAATACAAAATCAGGACTTTGCTTCTGTGCTGGATTTAACACCACCTTGTGAAAGGTATCACTCCTTTACTTTCAAATGCTTGCTCAGGACAGCATACACTGATTGCCAAAAATAAATGAGCTTCTGAGAAAGAAAAATAAACCCTGGAACAACTTCAGTACATTGAAATCTACAACATATCATAAAGACCAGGCTCTTATTTTTGGATGGGCCATTCACATCTGAGCATGTGGCTGATATTAGAGATAAAAAATGAACAATAGCTGAAATAGAGGATATACTGGCACATTTAAAGTCAAATTATACACATCAGATTATTTAAACAAATCTCCAAATTTCCCTTATCACTCCAGCTTGAATCCAACAGTTTATTATGGCAATTTAATGTGAAGTTTACTACTTATATTTGTGTCAGAAAAACATTTTCTATACCTTCTTCCATAAGCTTGAATTACTTTTAGCACTGACAAGTACTATTTCCACACATTTGGCGTCACAACTGTTCTCTTTTCTTAGGAGAAATCTTGACATGGGAACCTACTCCTTACAGTGTACTCCTTACATTTCCATGAAGTTTGTGCTGATACGAATAGGCAAGGATTTTCTTGTCAAAATTCTCCTGGATTTTCTTGTCAAAATACGTCCTGGCAGCCTGTGTCACCTGCTTACAGAAAACCAGCAGTTTTACCTTATGGTAATATGTCTTCCCCACAGAAAGTATTCCACCATACTATTTATTCATTCAAAGAATGAATAATGAACAATGAATAATTAATGAAATATTAATTCCTGAAAACTCCTGATGAACACCAGTCCACTGCTTTTCCTATGAACCTGTCTTTATCTCAACCCATGAGTTTTCCAGCTTTTACCCTACCAATTCCACTGGTGAGGAAGGGAGTGAGCAGCAGTGTTGGGCTTGCCTGCTGGCTGGGGTTAAACCACAACAGCTACTCAGGCTGTTTCCCAAGTACATCCCATCAAAGCACAGCTCTGACAAACTCCTCTTCATATCATTAACAAGAAAGACAACATGAACTTTTTTCTTGATTCCACAAGTATTTCAAAAAACCCAATGCAGACTTGATGGCTCTAAGCAGCTCTCAATCCTGTTCCACCTCCCTGAGGTGGTTCCACCTCTTGACCAAAATTAATCTGGAGCTCATGAAGACAAAATCCCTTCCTACAAACCATCATCAAATCCCTCCACAATAAAAATAGGTTTTACATAGGTTTGTTGTATTTTATCATCGGTGTGATATTGCCCAAACCGGAATGATGTCCATCACAGCATTTAGAGATCAAATAGCAATGGAAACAGGTATGGACGTAAAAGGAAAGCATTTTACTAAGCTCTTACTAGTGGAAAGTCCTTCATAATGGGCTCACACTGGCAGGTGAACTCTCTACCCCTCTGGTGGTTTCAGGACAACTCACACTTGGTCATACTTCTGTAAAGCATTTCCAGAAAAAAAGGCAGTCTTCCCTCAAAAACTAACAAAAAAAAACATGGGCAAAACACCCTCTCTTCCTCCTAATGTTTCCTTTGGTGGCAATTCTGCCTGGTGATGACATGAGTGGGACTGATCATAGGAGAAAAGCCTTTTAATTTCTGTTGATGAAAGCATAAAAATTTGGCTTTCTGTAAATATTCAAAAATTCTTCAAAAGCACAGAGTAAAATCTACAAAATGTCTTTTGTGTTAAGTGCATCACTTAGATATCCCTTTTATCTGATGTGCATATGTTATATCCCTTAAATAATTTATGATTATTTTATCGAGGATTGAAATAGAAATTATAGAAATACATATATTATGAGGCGCAAAGTAAATTGTTAAATAAAATAATTTTATTGTACACATTTCAATACCTGTATCATACACAATACCTGCAGTGTCTTTCATTCAAAGGCTGAATTCCGATACTTTCTGTGGGCAAGAATTCCATAATCTGAAGCTAAAATGATAAAATTTGGTCCTAAAGATTTATGCCTTCCAACAGCTCAATGTTTGGATCTGTATCCTTATACCCACATCACAGCATAAATGTAGAACAGGAAAGTCGAGCAACTTGCCAACAAAGCAACAGTGGCGATTATGGGGTTAAAGCTGTTGTTAGCTCTCACAAACACAGTTGATGCTGCCCTTCTACAAAACCTTGCTGAAACAAACACGTCTTATGGAAAAATCCGACTATTAATTAATGGCTCAGTAGTAGTAGTAGTAGTACAGAAACACAAATGGTAATTTTTTTCTCAGATAACAACCTCTGGTTTAGTAAAGGTATACTTAATTTTAAGCAGTGGGAAAATTTAAATGATTCCAGGTTTGCTTAAAATAAAATACTTTGTTGGCTTAGTCAGTTATTTCTTTTTGTTGTTGTAAAGAACTGTCCCAGCAATTCTCTAAAAGGTTATACGTAATTCAGAAGCTTCAGAAAGTCTGGGCTTTCTTTTTGAGCTTCTGCATATACATTTACAGTATTCAATCTTTTGCATATGTTAAGAAACAGTATGAGTATTAACAGAAAGAACCGCAGATTTATTTTTATTCCTTCAGCCAAGCCACAAATAAATGACTCTTGCAAACAAACCAAATACTATTTAGTAACGGCAATGTAAATGCCATGGACTTATTTTATTTGGATATAAAATATTAAAGTAAATGAGTATTTGCTGTGACACTCTTTTTATCATCTTAAAAAAAATAAAAACCAAGTCTGAGAAAAAGTTTTCTTGCTATTCTTCAAGAAGCACTCAATCTGCTGTTCAAAGTTATTTAATAATTTGTCATAGAATAGTTAAATATAAGCTTACAAATAATGTGTCAGCATGCTTCTTCCTATTGGGCAAACAACTTCAAAATCTAATTTGTTTGTGTTATTGGTCTTACTAAATATTAGTCTTTGCAAGTCTGGTTTACACCACTGTAGTTAACTATGCCAACATTCTGATTTTGTTCTGAAGTATTCCACAACAAGCTGATATTATACAATACAAGCCCAAGTGCTAGCTGATCCAGTTTACTGAGTGTATACTTAGTGTATTTTGCTACTGATAAATCAATAAAACCATGTTGTAATCTACAAACTTCCATCTCTCTGAAGCAGCTATAAGTAAACTGTAAATGAACACACAGGTCAAAAACTGGGATGCTGTGATTATGTTGACTCTGAAAACATTTGACTTTCATAGAATACATTTTAGTGTTTGAGAGAATGAAGTTTCAGCACTGCTTTTATTTTCGTGAAAGGCTGAGATAATAAATATTCAAATGACAATAAATATTTGTGTTTATATTGTAACTACCCATACTTTAACAAAACAATATCTGCACTGCAATCCACAATGTACAGAGGTTAAGTAAAAGTAAACCATAGCTACAAAAAGAAAATAAATACTTGTCTTTGACTGTATGTGCAGTTTTGCATTCTTCATCCATGTGAAACTCCCTGCAGCCAATGGATATCTTGGCAGTGCAAGGAATGCACAAAAGGCACACCTGTCATTCCCTTTGATTGGGATTTTTTTGTCTTCATTCTGTTAAGCGCACCACTGAGCATAATACTGGCACTGATCATAAACTGTCAGATGCTACAGGTCTCGCCATGATTTGTGACACCCAAAATATCTGGGAGAAGGATATCCCATAATCTGCTCTGGCAATATCACACATTATAATTGTATGAGGCTTTCAGTAGTGACACCACAACCTGCTCTATTAAGGGCACTAACTTCTAGTGTCTTGCTCCAGGCTGTTCAGAAGTCCACAAACTACCTTCTCTAAAATTAAGGCCACAAGTTTCTTTGAAGGTGATAGACAATAGCAGTGCTACCAGTTCTCCTTTTCAAGGCAAGCAGAAAAAATACTCCCAGTTAGAGCATTCAGCCAAGCCAAGGAAAACCTGGTTTTATCCCACATCTGCCACTTCTCAGTGGAACAGTACACACCAGGGTTGAAGACACTTCTACGCTTTTCTTTCTGAAGCTGTGAATTTCTACAGAATAAATATATGAAATCCTATCGGACCTGAAGGTGGGATTCTATGGGAGACGATCAAGGGTGCCCACCTGGAAAATGGGATATGGAAGTTCTGATACTGGTTTTGTATTTATGTTCAAGAGGCATTGGACAAAACTGAGAAAAAGCCCTAAAGGTAAGTGTCAGAAACAGGTCTTGTTTCTCAGAGATAAGTAGACTATTTGCTCCTCTCTGATCCAAGCAGCTTGCACTGTTTTCTGCTACATGGCACTGCTTCAAAGCAAGGAACAGGGAGCATCCAGACCAGACCCGTGTGGCTAAAATGCTTCTCTGAGGTGCAGGATACCTGAATCTCCACAGATGGAGGAGAAAACTCAGATCCATTCTGTCACACCCTGTTCCCAAACAACTACTTAGAAAACTAAGGGGAAGATGGGGGCAGATGCCAAGGACATTTTTGAAAGAAATGTCTGAGGTCAGACTGCTCTGCATGGATCTCTGAAACCAGTGTGCCTCACTCTGTCTCAGCATGTGCGTCTCCATTTGGGTCTCCAGGAAAATCAGGCAGAAAAGACAAAAAGTCAATAGTTTTATAATTTTTTTTTCAGTTAGGAGTTTTCTGCTTATGCTTATCCAAGTCTTCTATCCAAAGTGCTTCTTTGGGCAGAGAAGTTAATAGTATTAGTGGTACTGAATTATTAGGCACTCCCTCCATCACAGCCTGCAAATTTTTAGCTGGACTGCAACATGAAGTGCCCAATTAAAAAACTGGTGTAATTCAATAAAGACAATATAATCCAATAAGGAAAATACATTTCATTCCAGCTTTCCAGAAGTTACATACTTCCTTTTGTACAGTATGAATAATATGTTAGCCTTACCAAGGGAAAAACAATCTGCCTAGTGATACAGAAATGTGTAACGACAGCAGTCCAGAGAATATGCCAATGATGACTGAATTTGTTCAGCTCACCTTAGATTTGAATATTAGTTCAATATTTTATTTCCTTCAGACCAAGAAAATTGATTTCTGTCTATATGTTAAATTTCTCTGAGGCTGCACATAACCTCATTGGCTTACTCAATTTTTTTTTTTTTTTATTACAACAAACAAGTATCTCTACAAGACTGTTTAATTCATCATTTTACCATGCATATTAGTGCAGTCTGAGGGGAATTTTTCTGAGAGGAATCACTGGTGTTAGTGCAGAATTCCAAGTATTTAAAAAAATCCTGACCCTGCTATGTACTGCTTTTAGTTAGATCAAGCATGACTTTTTTCAAACATTTCAATTAGTCTTATTTCCTCACTGACTACTCCAGCCTACTGCCCCTAAATCTGGTACATTCACACAGCCTCTAATTGCTACTCTATGGTAATAATTTTGTATGTGATATGAGTGACGGTTACTAGATTTTGTGTTTTGAACTTTCTCATGTTCCTATTCATGTCTGGTATGCCAAAAAAATTTGCATCAGCTCTGCAGAATTCTTCAGAGTATGTGGTAGTTTTGCGTGTCTGGGAATCTTCCATCTGGCTAGTGTGGGTTTCCTAAACACCATAAAACCCTGCCTGTGGAGATTGTGTATCTCTTATGGGCCCCATGGAGCTTATAATCTGCTTTTAATCATTGTATGAGGCAGCCAACACATCAGTCCTCATCAAGGAGTTTTTTCCATTTTGAACTCCATTTAATAAGTTTTGAACCAATTCTGAAAACCAGAAACAGTGCTAATTTGCATTGGTATCTTAAACTGCTACAAAAGTCGCCTTTCTTTGCTTTCCATTTCCTTCCACACAAACTCTGATATCCATTGACTTCTGTGGATTGCTATAGCAAGTATAAGATTCTTAGCACCTTGCCCTCACTCACTTGTCTTTTGAATGTACCCACCAGCATCTGTTTCTCAGTAAACTACAGGTCATACCCTTAACTGGGACAAATGAATGCAACTTAGTGTGACAGAGCAAAGTCAATTTGCTGTAACTAAGAAACTAGCTCTGTATGTACATTCTTCAACAAGACACCAGGACTTACTTTACATTTCAAAACACCAGCACCAGTTAAATTATTCCCCATATGATATTAAAAGATTACCAACCATTCAAACTCAGCAGAATTTCACAGCAGCAGGCAGCTCAGTAGTTATCATTAAAAGGAAAATCGCTTTTGACATGTGCTAAATTATGGACACAAATCAGTGAAACTATTAGTATCTATGAAATTGTAATCCTAGCCTCCAGTATTTAATGTTTTGATGTGACATGCACCAGAGCACAATTTTGTAAGTTAAAAAAAAAAACAAAAAAACAAAAAAACAAAAACCCAAACAAAAAAAAACCAACAAAAAACCAGGTTTAGTTTTAATAGAAAAGTCTCAACATCTAAATATAACATCTTAATGAAGTAAGAAAGCAAATAATATTTATTGTTTTGAAATAAGAAAATGAAAGAAATAGCTCTCTCAAATTTAAAATAAAGCCAACTGAGTTCTCTAAGACTTGATGGTTCCTCCAAAACAAACAGCTTTAAGTCCCAGTGAATGTACAACTTGTTTCTTTTGTGAAGTGCTTCTGCCTGCAATTTCTAATTAACTAGCTCCATTCTTTCCTACAACAAGTAGCTCAACACACACAAGCTACAATGTATACTTCAGCTAAATATATGTAGGTATGATTTTAAAAGGAGATAACTAGTTAACAACATTTGCATCTTGCAAAGAGGCTCAATTAGTATAATAATTCTGAAATCTTGCTTTTAGCCTGTTCCCTGCATAGCTGCCCCGCACGGAATACAATCTGTACACTAAAGATATGTTTGCAGTTAAAAATCTCCAGAGACTTTAGACCCATACATAAGGATACTTATTTCACTCTTTTCTGAGACACTGACCTGTATCCTCATTTAAAAATGAACACCACATCTTTATGTTATTAAATCTTTGTTTTGATCTATTAGTATTCACCAAAGTGCCATTTTATACAAGCCCACACTGAATAGGCAAGGCTGGAGGTAACCATCTGCAGCTTTAGAGTCAGCATTTGAATTGATGAAAAGCGCTTTGTGTTTTCATTGCCAAGTTTGATTCTTCCAGTCATTAGACATTCCCCTCAGATCGCATCAATGAAGTGAACTCCCTTACACCCATGTGTTAAATTCTCTTCTCCTCATGGTTTCCTTTGCCAGCTATACTCCAGAAAGACTACTGGGTCTTAGCCACATTCTTCTCACAGCTGTGTTAAAAAAGAGCATCAGAGCTTCTTCCCAAAATCCATATGTGTATCTGGTCAGTCCCCTGTTGGAGGGTCACCTCACATTGTGGTGTGATTATTCAAATATTCATCCTTGTTCTTCAACTGCACTGCTCTGATCATTCTGGGAAAGATTAGACCCTCCAGCCAGCAGTGAAGAAGTGTTGGACATTGATGTGAAATACACACAGCTCCCGCACTCAGAAGGCAGATTAGTTTTACTTGCAGTTCACTAACTACTTAATAAATGCTTGCTTCTTATTTCTTTACATTTTTTGTATTGTTTTCATCCGTGTCAACTGTTGGTAATAACTTTTTGTTTTTGTTGTTTCATAGATGAACTTATACATCAGCATCAGCTAAGAAAATAAATGAACAAATACAAAAGCAGAGAAAGCATTTTCAAAAGGCTGGACGGAAATTCAAGACTAAACAAATAAAGGATGTGTTCCAGTCACAACGAAATTTAGGTGGTCAAAAAAAAAATCAGACCTTAAGGGGTAAAGAGAATGTTATTAAGGATAGAATTTAATTCAGAAGAATTAGTATGTTTTCTATGTATTTTCTTAGTTTTCTTATGTATTCAATCAACTGAAAACTTTTATTCAAAGCTGTGATTCTCCTGACTTCCTCTTTAAAAGGAAGAAAAAGAAAATTGAAAAGGTCTCTAATAAACAGTTAAGGACAAATGAAGCAATGACTTCTGGTTTACATCACTTTTATATTAGCTTTATTCATAGTCAGAGCTACCTTGACAAAGTACACAAGCAGGCAGGATCCTTCTCACCATTTATGCTTATTTTCATACCTGTATATTTTAGTACTGCACTGTTACTTTGTGGATTTGTGTTTATTTTTAGAGGATTACATAGAAATTCTACCCACTCACCCTCCTCTGCCTCTTCACACAGCTACACGACTATGCAAGTGTAGCTGTGCTTACATGCAGAGCTGCGCTTTACTGAGCTAGAATCATTAAATCATGAGAAAAAAATAGAAGCCCCCAGAAGCCCCAACAGACAAATTGCATTAAAATTCACTCCAGCTGCAAAGCTGTGGCAGAAAAATAGAACATTTTCTGGAAAAACATCAAAAGTGGCCTCAACCTTTACTGATAATTGGCTAATATTGATTTGGTATTACATTATAACCTGCTCTGATCTCACTGACATCAGCAGCCACTCCACAATCCCAGAGGTTCCAGCCGGAAGGACGTTTTTAAAATGCCTCGCTTCCTCTGTTGGCAGAGGTATTAATTAATTCACAGGCTCTCCCAGCCACCTTCTCCAGGTCAGCCCTATTTCCCTGCTGGGAATGCACCAGCTGGCTTCTGGCTTCTCAGGCAGGACAAACTTGCAGGGGGCCTGTGCTACTATAACAACACTCCTGGTGATTTCTGTGCTCCCGTCCTAATTCTTTGTAAACAAAATAGAAACATTAATTAAATCTAGAAAATTATAGTCATAGCCATTCCAGAGTATTGATTAAAAATATTACTGTGGAGATCATAATAGTCTATTGAATAAATATGTATTGTTTTGAGTGTACATACATGTACTTATTTACATAGACCACAGTTAAAATGTGTACTTGCTTTATAAAGATTAGTGCTCTCTTAAAAGTATAAGTGTATCTTGGTAGTGTCTCAAAATCAAAAGAGATTCAAGCAAATGCAAATGCTATGTGGCCACCCTCTGAGTATCAATGTTCCTTGTTTTACACCAGCACCCCTGTTAGGATGGTGAATCATCTTCACAGGCAGGAGCAGACAGTCTCAATTTATATCTCACACTGCAGCTAGCCAACGGGAGATCTTCACCCTACTTCAGTATGAACAGATGTTTACTATGCCCAAGTTGACTATAAGTAGATACCAAAACATCCCCCTTCTGGTTCACAGCTGCTGTTTCATGTAGGATAAGATCAAGAAATTTTTTTAGATGCTTTTTGTTCTGATGGAAAGCACAGGACCACTATCCTGACTTGGGTCTCACGTCAAGAAAGCAACAACTACTGGTGGGTACACAAATGGCTGACATGATTGAAATGCTGTGGAAAATTACAACTCTCTTTTAAGCTCTGCATATCATGCTGAATGCAAACACTGAAGCTTTTAAGAATATTAAAAAATTCTTTAGTGTTGCCAGAGGACAGATTAGCCAAGGCAGTGTAAAACTAGTAAACTACATTGTATGAAGATACAAAGTACATATTTTCTCAACATTCTTATTTACAATGATGTTCTTTCTTAATGAAGGTCATAAATGTTTCACTCTTCTGATTTTTAAGTGTTGCTATTTTACTGAATAATATTGAGAAACTACTTCATACAGCTGACAAAACGACTTCCTTCATATGTCAGAATTCAATTTCAGTTGAGCATTTAAAGAAGTCAAGAAAATAGATTATTTTATAACGGTCTTTAGTCTATGAATTTTAGTGACACATTTTAAACTACACTAAGCATCCTCTTAAGGCAGTGACAATAATTAATACTACTGTAATTAATACCAAAAAGCCTTTCAGTTGACAGGTTTATAAATTGTCAGTTCTTTTTTGAAATGTAGAACATCCTACATCTTCTAAATAAAATGCTAAGCTAACAAATGAGTTCCTGCCTAATTGCCAAACACTGATTTGTATGAAGCAGTTGAGGTTACAAAGAAATTGGGAATTCTCAGCCTGGTTTCCCTGCTGATGAGTACGAACTGTCTGTGTAGCTCTCCCAGAGGTGTCAGAGGAATCTCTATAGTGTCACACAAGGGTTCTTAGCTCAAAGTAAACACACTTTCCACAAACTCAGCTGCTTAATCTGTTTGCAGGTTGAATTATAAGATGGGGGTGGATGACTCCGGGTGCTGGGAAGACGGGCAGAGCATTTCCACAGTTTCGTGGTAAAAAGGGCATGCTATTGTCATCAAAAGACTTCAACCAATTGTTTGATTTTGCTATAGGCTCAGTCGTCTGATCTTAACAATAATGAAAACTAACCTGACCAAAATTTTCCCAAGTAGTTGAGCATGTTAAATTACGTAAATTCTTTTCACTATAGCGGTGCATCACCACTACTTTAATTCACTTTGTGGCTGCACTTCTACTTTAGCCACACTATGTGCACGGGATTAAACAAGATTGTTTCACTTTGGAAAGCAAAAAAACAGCAAAAACTCAACCTCTGCTTAAATAGCTATATTATTAAACATTTATAAATAAAACTAGATGTAACAACACAGTTAAAAAGGTTCCACCACTATTCTCCACCAATATTCTCTTTACCAGAACTTAATTTTTTAATAGGTTTATTTTTATCAAGCGCATACCTCTCAAAGTTTCAAATGTGTCTAAGCACTCAGAATAAAGACTTGAGTGATTATAAAATCACTGGAGGGTTTAAACAGATGACTAAAAAGACGCACTTTCATCTATAAATACCTTAATTATATTTTATGTAGTTATGAATAAATTAAAATATAGGAATATAACTATTTTAAAATAGAAGAATTCAGCATGTGGTTTTATTAAACAAGAAAAGCTTTTGTTAGGTCCTTGCAATATATTATAAGCCAATTTCTGTCTACTCTGTAAATATGCTGTAGACATTAAAATTAGAAGACATATATGGACAGACAGACAATTTGCATCAGCTCAACATCAGCCACCTCGGAAGGGTGAGAGAGGAGAACTTTGCAGTTGATGAATGTAACGCAGTGATGAGGCACTACTAATAACAAACACGACAATAAGTACTTTGCTAGAGATGAACGTCAGGTTTTGGAGTTCAGTAACCTTTTAACAGGGAAACTCATGATGGGAAAGAGAATACAATCTCTTCTGTTCACTGACTCAGAGACTTCCTGTGACTCTCAGTGAGATTTTGAAGCCATCCCTAAACAACCCCATAAACATTTACTGTGGCATGAAACTTGCCAGATGTGTAACAGACCAAAAATGAGAACTGTAATATTCTACCATGCAATTATAAAGGGAAATACTCTGTAGCCATAGGATTGCCACAGGGTAAAAGAACATTGAAAACCATTCACAAGAGATGGAAATACTTTCTCTGTGCCTTGCACATGTAGGAAGCAATTTCCTTAGCAGTAATGAGAGGTACCCTGACTTGCCTAATAGCACAAAACTGTTAAAATGATCAGCTTCACACTGAGTAGGAAATGAGCTGACAAAGGAAGAATAATTTTAAAGGACATTTTCTGAGTACTGCCACACTTTCAGTTATAGACAAACTGAAAAAAATGTTTCCTATATAGACCAGAAAAAAATGTTTCCTATGGATTACAACTGCAATTTTTGTTGGAAGGCAAGTGACTTACTTTTGAACTTTTTCATTGGCCTCCTGAGAAGCTTCCAGGGCTTTCTGGAGCTTCAGCTCGGTGTCCTTTTGCTCTGATCGAGTTTGCTGCAGCTGAGCTGCCAGCTCTTCAATCTGGCCATAGGTTAGGGTCATAACATCCCCCCTTCCCTCCAGTCCATCTTCAGAAGTACTAAAAGCACAGTTAGGCTGGTTCTTCAGACTCAATCCTTCAGACAAAGACTTGTATAACCTGGGAAAACCAAATCATACATGCTATTAAATTTCAGTCTAAGGCTGAGCTGCAAGAATTAATGAATACTTTCAATATTGTCATATACGTGGAATCACATGCACTAGTAGCAAAACAAGTTATACTTCAGAAGTGACAGAGAACAAAAAGAACAAACCTTTCCTGCAATGCGCTTCTAGAAGTATGTAACAACAATCAAAATTTGAAAAAGTAAAAAAAAAATTCAGCAAAACCTCAAGAGGAAGTATTTTTCAGCTGTAGCATCTTGTTGATCACCTCTGAGCTGTAGCAAAAAGTTTTTATTGTGATTTACATGAAGTTGAATTAATCAGTATAAGTTACTGATGCGTTAATAACTTGTGGTACAGAGGACTCTCTTTTAGCAAGCAGAGCCACCAGCTATAGGGGATTTATTTGCAAAAGAAGACTTTTCAATAAAATTAAAGGAATAAAACCACTACAGTTCAAAAATTAAAATCAGTAAATCAGCAGGATTACTTTGTAATATGATTTGCACATGCTAATCAATTCTACAGGTCTCCATTCAGTTTTATCCAGGATTTTGAGGTAAGTTCCTAGAGATTCCAAATCAAAGAGTACAAAACCAACACTCTTTCAATGTACAAACCAGAATATAGTACTAAATGCTTTGTATTTGTGTGCCAGAAAGTTCTGGACAAATCAAACATTATTTCAGTGTGGATTTCTAGTAGCTGTACACACTGATTAAAGTATTCAAGACAGTCTACATGACACCTGCTAGTATGCAATAGCATATTTTCTTTCTCTGCAGTTTATTAAGGTGTTTGCATGGAAAACACTGACTGTTCCAACAGCCCATGAAGGAAAACCATAAATAAACTAAAACATAATACACACGGACAAACAAAATGTGGATGCACTAAGAGAAATAGAGAAGCTAAAAGGTCAGAGTGTTGACATATCATCATGCATACTACCTGTGATTATCTGAAAACAATGTGAAAATTCTTCTCAATTAAATGAAGACATATTGAAAATATAAATATTTATAAAGGGACATTGGAATTCCTAGAATGGACTAATTAAAAAAAAATTACTCCAGCAGTTGCACATAAAATTTATTGACAGAAGTTCCACTACAGCTGAGCATTGATCACCATGGAAAAACACAAAGGTATGCAAATAATGTCGAAAGCAGGTTACTGAAATACCACTGCTTCCCGCTTCTTAAACACCTGGCACAAGATTAAAAGAAAAAAAAGACAGATGAGAAGCTAAACTGTTCAGTGAATATATGGGTCCCTGATTTAAAAAAAACCAAAACAAACAAAAAAAACTGGAGGATAGACTAAATATTCTAGGTTGTTCACACCAGCTCAGAGTTTTTTCCCAGAATATACGAAAATTAAAATAATTTATTTAGATCCTAAAATACTGGCTCTCTGTGGCTACAACTGGGCTCCTTTTCAGAGCCTGGCCATGAAACACACATACATGCTACTACAATTGCAATATAATACTACATGTCTTAACTCATAGTGATTGCACCTGAGTGGCCAATAGATTCTGACGTATACACTTTGTAACCAGTGTGATTCCTCCAGATAAAGGCACTGTGATTGATAGATCTTTTAACATTTTTTTTTTCAAAAGCATGTAATTTCCAGACTTCCATCAATATGTGTTTTGGTAAAATACTTTTATTTCATACCTTCTGAAATGTACTAATTTGAAATTCCTTCATTCACCTGAAGATTATTTCTTCATGCTATAATGAAAAAATAAATGGGAGTTCTAGGCCTGAAGAATGGGTCACAGAAGTATTTAAATAGTTCCTGGATTTCATTAATTCACATACTCTTGTTAGTGAGCCTTTTGCTTTACTATGGCAACACGGCCTCTTTCCTGCTCCAGCTTGGGTCTGAGAGTTCAGAGACCTGCCTTAACTGTCTAGGCAGAAGAAAAAGTGACATGGGTTGATATCACTTGTACAGCTCCTGTAGAGAGCAGGAGGCTTCCTCAGTCACCAAAGTCAGAGTAGCTTCAACTCTGCAAAGAAATATCACCAGTTGTAACTGCTCCCAGAGGGACTTGACTTTGGCTGAAAATCAACTCTATGAAGTGCTGCTCCTAAAACACTTCTCACCTTGCCAGGCATACTTTTGCTGCTAGGTGGGAAATTATTTTCCACCTGAAGCAATAACTGAACAACATAGCAAAACCTTCCACCTAAAGGAACAAAAAAAACCTCAGCAAAAAACCAAACATTCCCTACCCGTTCCCTCCCTCTGCCTCCACCCCAGTGATAAACATGTCCAGTGCTCCCAAAGGCATGTAGCTCTGACCTTGGTTTTCACCACAAATGTTTCTCACAGGTCCTGGAGACCTCTCAGACCTCAGCCTGCACTCAGGGTGGCTTTGAAGAGCATCCCCTCATGCCACTGAGTGCACTCAAGGGCCAGGCAGAATTGACACCTTGAAAATACTACCTCAAAGGTGCTCTTAGGAAACACTGCAATAAGATGGTATCAAAAAAAGCCCATAAGCCCTAAAAGGACTTTGAAATTTTGCTGTGAAGTGGAAGATATTAAACAGTCAAGTTTGCAATACGTGTGAGTCAGGAGCCTGACAGCTGGTAGACTGGTAACTAGATGACATGGCCCTACCATAGACAAATATTTTACTGTTCTTCCTTTGCCTGCATTTACACAAGGTAAGAGGACTGTGTTTTCTTCCCAGTACAACAAACCATCTCTCATTAATTTATCCGAAGGCAGCAGCCAAAGGCAGACTCTGGCATGCAGGCATGGACTATGTTACAACAGGAATGCTCGTTGCACATAATGCAGAGTATGTTCTTTGCGCTGTCACAGTCTGTCACAGTGCCACTCTCTTGTGTGATGTACCCATGCATTCTTAGTCTAGAGCTCAGGCAACCTCAACCACTTGTTGAACAGAGGCCACCGTTGATTTTCTTCTCTGTGGTGGTTGGGCATACAACTTCAGGAATTCACAGCAGACTATGTGAACAGATTGATGCTGATCATGCATGTCCATACTGTCCAGACTCAATTACATGTGAGTATGGAACAACAGTGAGCGGCACCTTGAGATTCAGCCTTCAGTCCTGAAATGATCTAGAGAAATCTGGAACCTGTACAAGGGTCCTAAGAGCCTGGACACTACATGATTCAAAGATAGGTTCATTAGCTACAGTGAAAACTTGAATTGACTACTATCTTAGAATTTCTATGTTTCAACAGATATCAATTAGAGGCCACTAGCAAACACATTTTTCCTCCTTGGGTCTCAGTCCTCTCATCTTCAATAAGAGCAATCACAATGCTACCTTTGGAAAATGCTCTGAGCTTCATTAATGTTAAGAGACTCATCACTGTTGAAAGAGCTAAGTTAGATGCAGCACAATCAGAATTTAGGACAAAACTAAATCCAGATGGTTTTCTGATGATGCCAAACAGAAAACATATTCTTTTCACCTTCATTTTTACTGTCCAGGACCACTGAAGTACCTGTACCATTTCCCTGTGATTAGCCTGGGACAGGGACTGAGGAGTTAATAATCTGAGCCTTCCTTGAAGGTGAAGCACTACCAAGATATGCTCTCAAATAAGACATAATTGGAAACCATGCTTCTATTACAAACTCTTCATTTAGGGAGTTGAACAGTAATCAGATGTCTTCTGTTCACTTTATGCAGCCCCTGGGCAAATTGCTCAGATAGCACAGCCTTATGTGAGTGACATGCACATGACATTCAGCACCACCTATCATTCCCCACATTCACCATGCCATCAAACGGTCTAGGACCTCCACAAAAATAGCTTCTGTATTAACAGTTTGGGTGAAACACAGCAAAACATACATGGGACTGATCAGTAGAAGGAAGTGTTTTTGAGGTGTTTGCAGTTATAGTGCTATTCCCTTCAGCTAGAGCAGACCTGTGGTGCCGAGCCTCATCCCCATGGCACAGCTGTGAGCAGCAGGTGAGCAGCACTGACAGCAGTGAGCCATGGAGTGGCCAGGGGCACTGACCAACCACAAAGGGAGCAGAGGGCACACAGGGGCAATGCATGAACATGAGGGTATAAAAGGTTGGGCTGAAGAACAAGAAGGGCAGATGCTTGAAGCCTTCTGGTGTGGTAAGGTGTTACTCTGTAGGGGTGAATACCTAAAGCCTTCTGAAATTATATGGTGATGCTCTGTGTATTGCAGTTGTCTCAACTGCGGCATGTTCTGTGACAAAGACCCACAGCCAAGTAGCTAGCTTGTAGCTAAGAAATCCACCTGAATTCCCTGGGTACCTGATCCACCTGGGGCTGGGGTCTCTGCTATCTCTAATTGATTAGACCGCAAGTTTGCAACTTAGCCATTTTCTCACACAGAGTGCACATCAGCTCACAGAAGAGACCACTGTAGATTTTATGCTTTAATCCTGAATATTACTTGCTACATGTTAATATTAATTACACATCTCCAGGGTTCCACAATGTATCTGTGCTAATTGCAAAACACAGATTCATAGACTCTTTAAATTTCTTCCACGAATTACAGGACTGCAATACAGCAAACTATTGCAAATACTCTTTGTAGTTTTCCCAAGTTATGTTATTCCTAGAACCAAGTTTTCCATAAAATGTTCCAGTCATTTTTGACAGGGAATTGGCTGCATTGGCATATTCTATCCTAAGCATTTACCAGGTGCACCATGAAGGCTTGCTTCTAGCTAAGTAAAATTAAGCCAAAATTAAAAAAAAAAAAAAGTTAAAAAAAATTGTAAGGTGTTTACTTTATCCCACTAGATGCTAGAAGTAAGAAATTTGCTATCTTGTATCTGTTCTTTATTGTCAATTCATATGCTTTGGCCATTCTTAAATATTTGCCAATGGCTTTAGTTAACAAAATAACTTTAACTTAGTATTTGTAATACTGTAGTTATTCCCTACAGTAATAGATTATTTAGGTAACACTGCAAATAGAGAGGGAACCTTATCTGTTAATCGAAGACAGAGCTGGCACCAAGAGTGACCTCAGTATGCGAATATAATGGACATCTAAGATGGTGCCAGCGACTCCATGTTTTCCTGTGTATCACAACCTCCTGTCTGCTCTCCCTGGGAAGCATTTAGCAGAGGAAGAGCAGCCCCTGGCTCAGGTGTGGGCAGCAGGCAAAGAGGAGGAGCACAGCAGGCTCACAGACAAGAGGCACGGCCACCTTCCTGTGCCCAGGCTGAGCTGGCAGCACCTGTGCCTCTCTGCTGGTTGCTGGAGGCCGCTGGGGTGACATGGATCACTGAAGGGGTGTGTACGTGGGTGATGTGGAGCCAGCAGCTCTGGCCTGGGGCCAGCAGGGAAACTGCCGATGTCAGGGATTTGCAGAAACACAAGCTTGGTGGAAGAGACACAGAGGATCTTGTCCTAAAGGTCATAGCGATTTATTTTTTATACTGAGATGTTTTCAACAACATTTCTGACAACCATTTAAAGAACACTGCATCATTCTCCTCAAATCTAAACTGAATTAAGAAAGCAGTAACTCTTGGAGGTGCACTAAAATAACAACCACTGGCATACCAACAAAAACTGGTAGAAAACAATGTACTACTTTGTAATTTAAAACACTATGTATTACTTTTTTGTCCTTTTCTGATGATCCTTGCCAAGAGCTTCACCCTGAACACTCTCACTCACAAGAAAACCAGGGCATAAAGGATCATCAAGCCTTCTGACTAGGTATTTCAGGATCAGCTCCTACAGTCCTATGGCAAAAAGTAGGAATATTAGTGAATCAACTCAGATAAATTGCAACAATTGCAAGAATCCTGACCCTAAAAACTGAAACAGTCAATCAAGTGTCCACTCAGTGCAAAGGGGTGTGCCATTGATAAATCTTTTTAAAACAAATCTGATGGCACTGATGCGTATCATAGTGAATCAACTCAGAAAAATTGCAACAATCCAGCTGAAATAAATAAGAATCCTGACCCTAAAAACTGAAACAGTCAATGAAGTGTCCACTCAGTGCAAAGGGGTGTGCCATTGATAAATCTTTTTAAAACAAATCTGATGGCACTGATGCGTATCATAATGCAGGCATCAGAATCACCTGAAAACAAGCTCAATGTAATGACTATGTGCTGTTGACTTTTATTTTTGTCTCCAGGGAATAGTGTTTACTTTGCTTTAAAATTTATATGAGTCATTTTGTTATGTGCCTTTTTTTAATTAGTCGGAAAGAAATAGCCATTTGAGAAAGAGAGCGGAAATCAATTCTGATTCGATGCCGATAGCTACTGTGCGATGTAAACTGTGTGTTCTTTCTAATTAAATGTAAACACGTGCAGTTCTAAAGTCCAGCAGTGATGACAACTACTAGAAAGGATTGCCTAAGACCTGGTCAACTGATCCTTGTGAACCTTTTGTTCATACCGTAGGCGAACTTGTGCAATCTGTCTCAGGTGAACGCCAGTTGTAACTGACTTTATTTTAGGTCATCTTCAGAGAAAAGACTTGACAAGAATGTGGAGAGCTCTGTAATACCTCCAGTTACCCATTAACTATGTCCTTCTGATAGCTAATCAATAGCATTGCATGGAGCCAAACACACGGCACTGAACTGCCCCTCTTCCAAAAGCCAAGTCTTGGTAAATATTTAATGGCAGTAAAGGTGTTTTGACTCTTATCAATCTGATATGTTAAAGAACTCTTGAAAGAAACTTTATCTTGCTTCTATCTGCATAAATAATTTGTTCGGTTACAATTTTAGTCTTATGCAAAACCACCAAATTTAATGATCTAATGCTTTTAAATCAACGCTTTGGACAGAGAAAATGTAGTTTCAATCCACATGTCACAATATAAAGAAAACCCAAAGTTTATTTCCTTGATAAAATGCCAACTAGAAATATACATCAAGGAACCTAGCCCTTTATACTGTACTAGTAAATACTGTGCCAAACTCGTTCAAAACCTGTTATACAAGTGCACATTTGAGATTTTCTTACAAAGCTTCAGTTTCTGAAAAATTCTTAGCTCTTATTCACATCAAGATAACATAGGATTTTTAGCTTCTTTTCACAGGAAAAAAACCCCCAACTCTAAAATAGTTATACTAGGATCCAGAGAATTTTGTACTCATACATTGAATATTCCCATCTCCAAGTGGATATATTCATGTGAGTTTCAGTAAGCATGTTTCCATTTTCTATTTTTTCTGTACAAAGCTGCCTGTCTAGATCCCTAACAAAGAAACTTTTGTCCCGATCCTTTCACATCATGCAGAGGTATCCCTCTGCTACAGCCAGGTAGGATCCAAACATCACCTTACATACGCAGACAGGCTTATTCCATGGCTCTGTGCTAATGTCAGAGGATGGAGGAAACCTCTGACTCTCTCCCACAGCACAGTCCAGCCTCTTCTGTATGATCCAACTTCAATATGAGCCTAAGTATTTTGAAGAAACCGATTCAGCAATGGATCCAAGCTTTTTCTTGGAAAATAATCTGGGAGTAAAACATTGATAGTGTTTCAGTTTCCAAAATGTGAATCACCATAAATGTTTTCCCAGAAGAATAACCATTACTTTTCCCCCAGTGTTTACATGGCCTCCTTTGTGCTCTTGATGCCATTCAATAGTCTTCAAAAATAAAGATCACAGGAATAACTCCCAAACACTGGCATAGATAAAGTGAACAGCCTGAAGTTTTCTAATCACTAGTAATTGCCTCTGGTGAAAACACTATTAATTAATATCATAAAGGCATATAAATTAATCAAGCAGTGAAGTACATGACACCATTTAGAAATGATCAGCTGAAGAAAGCTGGTTACTAAAAACCTCAGAAAATCTCTTGTACTTAATACAATGTTATCTTTATAAATCAGACATGATCATGAATTTTATGGCTGTCCTGATTTGCTATTGTGATCGCTTGGCTTAACTCCTCCACTGAATCAGAAGAGAAAGAGAAAAAACTGTCTTGGACCCCAAGCTGGAAGCCAGCCCTGCCTTCCAGCATGGCCAGGAACATCCAGCTGAGGAAGAGAAGAGTCTCTCCAGGAGAAGGCAATTAGAAGAATGTGTTTCAAAGATGGAATAATTGAATACATATGGTATTTTAGAGAGGGATGATCTCATGGATGAGATGAGTAGCCCTAAAGCTAGAAAAAGTAGCCCTAAAGCTAGCCCTCAGTGTGACTAACCTGAGAAGGGGAATCACATGGGGCTATGCTCCTTGTCCCTACTTTCTTGCTGAATGATTCAGTGGGTTAAAAAAAATCTTTCAGTGATTAAAAAAAAAAAAAAAAGTAACTTTTAAAATTTGAGGATACTTCCTTTCCTATCCCAAGAAAATAAAACAGAGTTTTTGAACAGTTTTGCCTGAGCTTACCCAAAGGTGTTACTGAAAAAATTATGCAACTCTGAAGAAAAGCAAACATGGTGTACTGTGCTCCAGCCCATGTCCAGCTTTGGTCACCAGAGTGCCAGTAAGTGAGGTACTGATGAACTCTAGGTGAGCGTGCCCAGCACATTTTCCCCATTTTCTTGGTACTCTACCCAGCAACATGAACTACTCTGCAATGGCTGGTGACTCACTAGGAGCTGCAGTCTGAAATCTGTCCTCCCTGTGGGTAAAGACACCCAAAATGTGGACTTTAATGCCATCATGGCTTCTCCCATACAAAAACGCACTTGGCTTGGGGATTGCTGTGTGGATACACACTTAGCAACTCACCTCCTGAACGCCATGTAAATGACACAATGGCAGCATATCACTACTCAGTAAGTCATGTCTCACCTAGCTGCTGCTGCCAAACCCTTGCTCATATAAATCATACAGCTCCATGGACAGTTAAGCACTATGAAACAAGGCAGTTAAAATGATGGCTTAAATGATAAAGGGAGCGCCTGGGAAATTTAATATAAGGGAAGTCTGCTTCCCTATTGTACCAAAGCTTACTGAAGCAACTGGGCAGACTTGTCTGGGCCATTCTCCTTAACGTGAGACAAGGGCACATGCTAAGGGAATGATTTAGTGGATTGGGGATAAGAGCCCTGTCTTGAATTCCCTCTTCTATTTCACGTCTTCTGTGTGGTACTGAGCAAGTCACAACACGCAGAACTCAGCCTGCCATGCTGAAACTAGGAATAAAGTGTCTTTCCCTAGCTAATTTTCTTTAAAATCTAAGCTTTCGGGGTCCTGGATTTCTTCTTACTATCTACATGTCCTGCATCATGGAAACCTGAGGCCCAGATTTGGTTCAGGTCTCAGTGCCAATTATTGTTCATGGAAAGACACTAAAGAGCTAATTAACAGTATGCATGCATTAACAATGCACATCAACCTTGTTAACCTCAGCAGACAGATCCAGGTTTGGGAACTTAATGGAAAAACAGTTTTTCATAAGTTTTTGCCTCCCCATTGCAGGTTCAGCTGCCACTGTCACCATGGGGCACAGGCAGTGACAGAAGCCTCCTGTGCTTTGTTGATCTGCCCTGAGCACAAACATCCTTGTTTTCTGAGATGTTCTTTCTTTCCTCCCTGTGAAAGGGGCCATCAGCTGGATATGGCACATGACTGGAAGCCAAAACACACAACTTTCATACCTCTTGAAAAGCAAGAGATTAGACTCTTGGTGGCTGCTGGAGAAAAATCGGTGAAGACAAGCTCTCAAGTGTAGGGGTTGGAAAGAGGCTATAAACATTTTAAATCAGCTTCCCTCACCTCTCTCCTCCTTTACCCTCATGAGTTTTGACCAGTGAGATATTGAAATAAAATGTGTAAAAGCTTAATATAGTTGTGCACTACAATTTAGCTTGGTTGAAGAGGAAAACAACATTTTTCACTTTATGACACAGGATTTCACAAGAAAAACTGCAGTTTTTTTCTTGCTTTTTTTTCTTGATGAGCAGGTGAAGTGAAAAAGTGTAGCAGGAAATATAGTGGTTGCACTGAACCAAAGAATTAATTATTTTCTCAGGACCTGACAAGGAAACTGAATGAGTACGAAAGCTCTTGTGAAATCTAGCCAACACGGAATTCAACACTGTTCAATTCCTTATTTATTTTTTGAACAGGACAAGATAATTATTGGTATGAATACTGCCTACTATGCTTATACATATCCAAGAGATATTATATCCTCCTCTGATATGAGCAGTAACATTGCTCAAGAGGGAAAACTAAATTCCTACATCACAACATTCCTGATTCTACTGTCACAACTATAAAAGTATAGTAAAATGACTCCTTTGGTACAGACAGTAGAGAAGAAGAGCTAAATGGAAGAATATGTATTTCTCTATCTCCACCAAAACTCTGAGGATGGAAGTCCCTTTTATAGAATATTATTGAAACAAACAGAACATTATCTTATATGAGTCTGGATAACATTAATATCCTGCCTACCTCAGAAGCAAAAGAAAGATAAATCAGATAACATGAACCTTGTTATCCATCCTTCTCTGCAGTCTTTTTGGTGAGGGACAAATTAACAGAACTTCTTCCTCTTTGGTGAAAGTTCCTCCCAGTTGAATCTTCTTTAATGATAGTGGAAGCCATTAGTGCATTTCCCATTGAGAACCAGAGGAAAGCCTAGTGAAGACTGCTTTGAATTTATTTGTATCAAGAAATTAAAGGCTGTGGCCATATGCAGATGCTCTTCTGGCTGCCTAGTATGACTAAGTACTTCCTGGAAACCTTGCTGTTTCTTTCTGATCTCTTGGAATGGAAGACCAGAAGAGAAAAAAAATGCAAGAAAATGTTACTTAATACAGCCAAAAATAGGGGCAAGAAGAAAACGTTCCTTCAAGGATAAAAAGAAACAATAAATAATTTAGATGTTTGAAATTTTGGCCTCAACCTTGCTTGTTTCAATGACCACAGATTGGGTATGACACAAGTCCTTCACGGTATATTTTCAATACAATGTACACAGTTGTTACCTTAATGAGATATGTAAGATCAGAACCAATGAATCAACACCATGATATGCCCCAAAGTTATTTTTTCGTGGACAGCAAGTGAGCGGATGTCATTCCTCTGTTTAATCAGGAGTTAAAGCGTGTACAGTAATTCCTTATTTTCACAATATTCCTTCTGACAAAGATAACAACCATAAGAATGGCTCCCAGCTGGCTAAACCTGACATACAGGTTTTGTTAATAAAAAAATGCATGACTTAATTAATGAAATGGATCTATTAAGACTGTCCCCCAATCAACCAGAGTGGCCCCACCTACAGCTGAACTTCACATGACCTATCTTATGCAAAAAGAATTGTAATAACTTGCACTGGAAGCTGCTATAGAGGAAAGGTTGCCATGAAGACAAAATATGACTTAGAAATGCATATAATGCCCCTAGAGGAGAAAGCTTAGTATTTTCACTTTTACTCAGTGTTTTCCTTTACAGTGAATAATTGAAACCATTTTGCTAAACTGTGTAAAATTATTTCACAAAGAATAATTACATTTGATCTATTAGCACCTGATACTATCTATTGTCTAAATTGCTTGCATTCAATCCGTGTGTAATGTCAACAGTATTAGCGTCCATTATGGAAGAATTAGCTGAGCAAAAATAATTTTTAAATGTTTGACATTCTTGTACCCTTTCATACTGTTCAGAAGAAGAATCATTATACCAACATATTCTTGGATTTTTTTTTAAGGCATGTATTTATTTAAGTCTGCAAACTCAGGGTCCTTAAAATCACAAACAATTTGCCTGTTTTGTTCTGGCAAGCATAAATCTGCAGCTATCTAGTAATTTTACATTCTTCTCTGTTCCCATCTAGCTGCCCCACTCTAACTGGCTGTCCAAATTCATCTCCATCAACTCAGACAGGCTCAACACCTCCTTCAGAAAACCAGGTTTCCCCCCCTCCCCATCATAAAGAGCTGCACTGTTACAAACAGAAAAAAAAGGAATGCTGCAGTATTTCTACAACAAAGGTATACATACATTAACTTGATCACACACACACATACGTGCCCTAAACTGAACTAAGGCAACAGCAGATACCTATTTTTTTCTCTCTTGCAGCCTCATTCCTATTTCAGAGATTTCCAAACTCATGCTTGCCTTTTAGCAGAGGAAATCCTATGAACTGTTTAAGATTACATTCTCGCTGAAAGCAATGAATGCCACAGTCTTCTCCAGAATAAAAAGGTACTTTCTCTCCTTGGAATAGTAACTTTAGAGTAATTTGGAGGAAGCAGGAGAAACAGTTGGTCATTAAACATTAAATGTATTAATGGGGCACTCACAGTGTATGACTCATCTGGAAAAGGCAGTTCTGTACTTGCATTTCAGAAGGACTGCTGCAATACAATAGCCACTGTGATAAATTTAGGTTTATCTCACTTAATATTTAGCAGAATCTAATAAAGAAAACTTAAATCAATGCACTTTCCAAAAAATGCATGAGTAGCACTATTTACACCTTACAGCCAGAGGAATAGAGAGGCAAAGAAAAAACATTTCAAAGGAGGCCCTTAATTTCCACTCCCCAAATGGAGACCTTTAGGACTTGGTGTTTACAAATTACAGGGACTTGCAACTCCAGATGAAAACAATGACTAATCAGAACATACAAAGCAGGAATCCTTCAAGCACTTCAGCAGCACATATAAAATCATCCACTTCAGACTCATGTTGCTCTTGAAGTCCTGCTCAGTTCTCTGGAAATCTCAGACCTGCGAATATGGGTGAAGCACTTGGCAGCAGTTGCTTGTTACATGGCATTGTTGGAAATGGAGTTTCTGCAGAGCTCAGAAAAATGATCCAAAAAAACCCCCAAAAAACCCCGACTATACAGGATGCTGGCTTGATTAGTAAAAAGTCTCATATGATGCCCTGGAGTAGAGGGAAAAGTGATTAAGGTAAAGTCTAATAGATTAGGAGATACAAAGAAAGAGATAATTCCTAAGGGCAGAAATTCTGTTTGCTCTCAAGACATTGTGAATTTGTCCTTTATAGTTTTTTTTTTACCAGTCCTAGTTGTTCATGATCTATAGAGCCCTATAATCATATCACTTTGATGAAAGCTTTGTGCATTTCCTTACTCTGAAGTTCTGACTCATTTAGGTGATTAGAAGGCAGAACGGTAACAGAGATAAAATAACAGGACCACTTCAGAGCATACTTAAGTCACTGTGAGAACTCTCAAGTCCAAGGTAAATATATCTGTTCATAAGGAACTCTAGAAATGGAGACACTAAGAGAAACAGGCATGTGCACAACATCCTGGGCTTTTACTGTAGACTTTTGTCTTGTTTTGCCTACTTTGTAGCTAATGAGCACTTAGCTTTGGCTGAGGAAAAAAAATACTTTGCAAGAATCTGAAGAAGAGAAACAAAATACTTATGTCTAGAGCTAGAGAAAAGATGACACAGCTCAGAAGCCATTTGCAAGAGCAGAGTACATGACAGGTTTTTCAGATGGTGGACAAAAAGCTTTGGGACGCAGAAACCAGATATTTTACAACAAATGAAATCCAAAATCAGCTCACCAAAATAATCAGAACCCAGAGTATGATGTATCTTTATCAAAAACCAGTTACATCTTGCTTATGTTTACGATGAATAAAATTCACTGGCAGTTCAGGTGCAGGCAAGGTCTCAGAGTGAGATTCTGAGAAAAAGAAATGCAGTATGACATTCCCAGAGTAAATATGGTGTGTGTGGGGAAGAACTTCAGTTACCAGCCCCATCAAGTCCTGACAAAAGGAATGTGAGAGCTGTTCCCAAGGTGAAAGAAGACAGGCTGAACAATGTGGCTAATGGGATCACATTGAGCTAATGGGATCACCACGACTTGTTTTACTTCTGTTGGTGCATGTCAAAACTCTGATGTGTTTTAAAATACATTCTACAGCAGCAGGCTAAATCTTGAGGCATTTTGGAGGGAATTTACATATCTTCATGTTTTGAGCCTTGTGTAGAAAGTGTCTACTGGGTAAGAACATTTCAAGTTCAGAAATTTGCAAATATTAAGAGCAGATTCTCTTCTGTCAGACAAAAAGAAAAAAAGAAACAGAAGGCTCAAACATGTATCTTATTAAACAGGCATTTAATGCTGCTTTCCTCACATAAATCTGCAGAGGTTACAGGCACTTCACACTTGCACAAGCCACAGTTGCTGTGCTTCACAAGCCAGGTGTAGACAAGAGAATAAATGCAGCCACACTGTAGCACCCAACTATACTATCACACGTTTAGAATTGGCACGTTCTGACAACACTTGGGAATGCTGTAAGTAATATTACTGGCTTCTAAAAACTCTGAAAACAGGTTTGATGCTCTTGATTATTGTATCCTGAAAAGATGTTTGATGCTCTTGATTATTGTATCCTGAAAGTATTCTAGAACTGTCCTTAGTCAACTCATAAGCATTTAAAAATAAAATTATACAGGTCAAAATGATTCAGCTTTGGCACCTAGAGTTAAACTATTGCTCCAGAAAATGACTGGTTTTTCAAAGGGGCACTTGAGGGTCCCTTCCCAGCTCCCTACATACAAACTCAGGTGTCTAAATTTACATATATGAGAGTGAAAAATTGGGCCACACTGTTTAACAGGCAGATCTGCTGGGAGGTCTCTTGTAACCAGATTTTTTTAAAGCCTCATATTTATTGGACAGATACTGGCCCAATTCCAATCCACAACTGCAAATCCAAAGAAACAGCTCAGAGCAAACCAGCAGCCTTATTAGCCTTTAAAGATTTCATTTTCAAGAACTCAAGACCCTTTATTGACTAATGAAAGGTTGGGTCCCCAAGCCCATAGACTGATGTTGCTTGGAACATATTTTAATAATTTTGGAGTGCTAGCAGCCATCTGTCTAAAGAGCTTTGATCACATAAATGCACTCTGAACTGCAGCTCCTTCTGACTCCAAACCCTGTCCAAAAGCCAAAGGGAACCCGCAGGCATGGCAACTTTGAGACAATTCAAAGCCTTGCAATGTGATAAGGCTGCTTTTATTATTTAGCACATCATTAGATTTAATGACACCACAGATAAGAGATACACTAAAAAGATACCATTGTCATCGCCTATCTTATAACAGCAACATCCAACTGTGACTTTGCTTTGTTTCTACCCAACACTTGTTACTTACTATGGTATTTTAAAAGAATAGTTAAATGAAACAAAAGGATTTCTTTTCCTGCTGCAAACATCAGAAACGGTAAAAAAATACCTAACCAAAAAGAGAAAAAAAATTAGGACTTTGTTTTTTTAATACATTCCTGCTCAGTTAAAAAAACCCCAAAAAATCCCACCCCTCTCCCAGAAAAACCCAACACAAAAGACAAGCAGAGAAATCCCAAATAATCTACTGTATTTTTAGTTTAGACTATTGACTGTAAGGCAGATACTGCTTGCACATACAAACTTATTTTGACCAGCATTGAATACAAATTCACATTGAAAAGAGAGAGATCCATTACAGTTACAGCACAATTCCCAATATTATTTCCTACTTTTGAAACAATTTGGCCATCTCATAGCTTATTTTGTGGTGATCAGTATTTTTGTTGTGTTGTCTTGTGACTGACTGGTACAGACATATTCTATTATGGAAGCAATGACAGTGTAAGGCATGAAGAAAATCTATTTTAATTACCAGAGTCAAGAAATTGCTCTCAAAAATCAAAGCATAAGCCCTAAGAGAGTGGTAAAAACTGCATAAAAATATCTCTCTTGATGACTGGAGAGACACAGTGGTGGAACCTGTGTGACAGAGCATGATTTCATTTGCTCCAAATGTCAGCAGCCTCAGGGAGTTCAACTCTGAGATTACAGTGCTTGCAGGTTCCTCTTCATTCTGAGATCTCATTCTTGGCTCTCTTCCTCTAGAGATTAGCCACCAATAACCAGGAGAAAGTTTTAGTGTTGCACAGTATAATACTATACTTTTCTATCCACTAGCTGTCATGCCAAATGTGACTAGCTAGCAGTGTGAAATAAATAAATAAATAAATAAGAAATAAACCCTGCACTTCTTTGTCACTTATGAAAACATTTTCAGGTGGCCATTCTGCAATGGTGATACAGCACAGATTAAGATAAAAGAAGATGAAACCATAACATGAAGTGGCTCAGGTAGTGGAAGAGCTTCTCTAAACCCTTTGTTATCAAAGAAAATACAACACTGATGATTCACTCAGTGTAACTCCCTCCCTCTCCTTCTGTGACTTTTCCTTCCAAACTCAGAGCCATAAAAGCTCCTCTGCTAGTGAGACAGCAGCTCCATACCACTGGTTACATGCCTGTCCTGTGGCATCAGGAAAAAGACAAGTGGCTCTGTAAACAGCTGCTTATAAAAGCAAACTATTACTAACATGTCACACTTTACTCAAATACCTGAAACTCAGAACTGAGCAAACCCCAGCAGGCCCACTTACTCACTGGAAAACTGTGACTGAAGCTTCCAAGTTGGTCTCTACTCTCCTAAAAATGACAGCTTTCACACCTATGCTGGAAGAACTACCCATACCAGACAAGTAACACATCATTATGGAATGCTGGACACAGGTCAAAAACCTTCCAAAACACAAGACCTCTATCACATTTGTTAGAAAAGCGGCTAGTGAGTGGGAAGTTAAAATGGAAATTTTTCCAGTAAAAGGCATCAGCATGACACACATGAATCAATTTAACAAAAGCTCTAAGTTTAGATGGAAATTGAATAAAGAAAATACCTTACTCTCCACTTCTCCCTTTGTAAACAAAACAGGTGGGCAGCCTTCTGTTTTGTGTTCTGTGACAGGCAGAGGACTTCTGCCACCTGCATTCTTAGATACTCCCTAACATTTTTCCACTGTGAGCAGTGTTAAATGCAGAGTAAGAAAAGCAATGTTATGTCGAGCACTGACTGAAAATTGCTCATGTAGAAAGTCTTCTTACCAAAGATTTTTTTTTTTTAATTGGGAAATGTAAATTCCAACACAAAAAAAATTTACTGTCTTCCTGTGGCACATTTCTAAGTGGAAAGTTTTCTTTCACCTTAGCATTTCAAACTGTAATGCCATTTGATTTTAGTTCTTCAGTGGAAGAGAATTGAACTGAAACACATCAGTCATGATTTTTCAAAATTATTGAAGTGACATTTTAACATAAAAACATGTCCTGTGAAAAACCAGCATAAAATGAAATGGCATTTTAAGTCCTCCTGACAATGTTATTACTATATTTCTAAATATCATATTAATAACAAAAGAATTCCCTTTCATACAATATTTATAGGGCAAGACAAATTCTTTTACACTTTTAGATTTTCTTCCTAACTTCTCATGGGAAAATCTGTCTTCCAAATAGCTCTTATTACACACACGTTTTTCCTGTGTTTCTTTAACTTGCTCTAGAGAGGGCTGCTTCTTATTCTGTGTCTGTTTTCCTTCTCTCATTTTAAAGCAAGAGTACCTGCATTTTCATAGTCTCTAAAGGTGTTATGCAAAAGGGTAAAACTTCTTATTCAGTTTATACAAATAAAGCAGCTGAAGCAGAGTTTAGTGATGTGATCAATCTATATTCATTCAGCATTTCAACATTTCAGTGGTAGAATTAGAATATGTAGCCTTTGTCCACACACCCTTTCTACCAGATAACAGATTTCATAATCCTGCATATACTCTTTATAGATTGTCCAATTTTGATTTTGTGTATTCTTACATTGTATAGAATAGATATTAACTTTAGTGATCTCATAATCCTATTTTTTACAAGTATTCCTACAGGAGTTTCATACTTTGTATTGCTATCTACTCCAAACTACCAGTAGCAGTCAGTGGGTTGATTGCAGGTAGTTCTTCCAGAGACTTTAAACCTTCCAAGAATTCAATTTTATTACGCTTTAATGGCTTTGAAAAATGGTTCCTAGACATCTCTAACTATGTGCTTATTTCAAAAAAGCACAGAACAAAGTTACACCTCCCAGACTTTTCAGCTCACTGAGAAATCAAGGAAGTCATAACAGAAAATCACGTAGAGCAGAGGTAAAAAAGAAGGTGAAGGAATCAGCCAGGCAAAGGACAGCTGTGAACATAATGCCAGTAGGGCCCTGTATACAGAGTCGTGAGACCATATCAGCATCCAATGGCAAGGAATTCCTTTCTGTCAAGCAAATTGTTGCTCTTAGAGAAGAACAGAAACTCATGTGAAAAGGCCCATCCCAGCAAAAACGACAAAGTAAATGTTGTTTTAGTTCACATTACCCCACGACCTCAAATAAGTAGAGAAGTCAGCTCAAGTCTGGTGCAATACAGTGTAAGGACCTGTGGAGCACTTCTAGCCTTAAAGTACTTGGCACAAAAAGTGACTGGTTGGTCCTCAACTAATTTGAAAAATTTAAGAAACTTTGCCACTATAACACCCAGCAGCAGAAGCAGTAGTGGCATTAGCGCATGGTGCAAATGAAAACTGCATCACAGAACGTGTTAGGCGCTCCAGTCCATATTCATGCTGCTTCCTCAGTCCTGCTGCTTAGTGTTTCTATTGGCAAGGCACCTCTGAAGGCCAAGAGCCAGCCCCTGGAAACATTAGGCACAAAGATTTCATAAAGTGTAGTTCAGACCAATCCAACAGCAGCACAAGGCAATTTTAGTGTACTACATTCTGGTTGCAGGCATGGCGTGACGTGGTTTGTTATTCCATCAGGTGCCTTGGATCTTTGACAGTTCAATGCTTCCTCTCTCTTAAAGCTTTCATAAATCACTAAAGCTGAGTTAGAAATTGTTTTGCCATGCTAAATTTTTTTCACAGTGAGATAGGAAAACTTTTAAACTCAATGTCAGGGCAAGAAGCAAAATATTAAAATAAATTTTTTTTCTGTGTTTCTAAATGAATGAGAGACACAGAAAAGTTAAAGAGGATGCTGATGGCTAAAATATTTCATTGGAGGGCAAAAAAATGGATACCCATCAGCCCCCAATAGGTTCAGATACTGCTTCGCTTTTGCATTGCTTGCCAAAGTGCCATTGTAAACACTAAGCCTATGGTACATACTGGAGTTTCTCTCCACCGTCCCTTTTCTTTGCAAATGGTCAAATACTAACTGGAGAATGGATGTGAGTCTGGTCTGCCATGCTCCAAAGAAATTTTTCTATCCATACATTTATTTCTAAAGTCAGTCTCTCTGACTATGTTATTGTTAGAAAGTTGAACAATTGCACAAAGTGAGACAACAATAAATTCCAAGCTGGAGAACAAGAAGTCTGGGAATGGGGCAGGGACAGGAGGATAATAAATTCAATAAAGTGTGAAATACACAAGGATAACAAGGGAGTGCTCTGCCTTTACTGCTCACCTGCACCAAGCCACTGAGAAATACAGCCATCTCAGTAGCACCAGTAAAACCTCATGCAGCTGCTTTCCAATGCAGAGCAGCTCACTGATCCGTCTTCCCCCCTTTGGCTGTCTGATCCAGTTCATGAAACAGCCCCCAAACCTTGGACTTTTATCTCCTGTGACACCAGCAAGAGCTGTGATTGCACAAGCAATAAAGTGACAAAAGAAAGAAGTCATAGGGGACACAGGGGCTTACTAGTGGGAAAACGCTTATGAGACTACAGAGAAAGACTCACCTAAAATCCCAATTCTTTTGGGGCTGCAGCACCTCACTGCAAAGTGGCACAAAACAGAGGAAGAGAAGACTGAGCACACAGATTCCAAATCCCAGGTCCAAATAATCAGGGTGTTGGCTTCCCTCACTCCCACAATTTGACTAAAAATTCACTGAAACCTCCATGGATTGCTGGGAGAAAATTTGGTTTTAACCAATCTGATTTAAAGACAGCAGTGTTTCTCCACCCCAATTTTCTACCAATTTTAACACTCAGTTCAATAAACAAACAGAAAGACAGTCCCTGCCTTTCTTTTGTTATAACAAAAGACAAACAAAAACCTTAGTGTTCCCTTACAGATTCATTGCTTTCTATATGTTTGGCTGGATCAAACTGGAGCAGGTTAGGTTCCTCCAAAACATGTATTACATGGTCTCCCACTGCATATCCAAGTCCCTCATCTCTTTGGTATAAAAAAAGAACCTCTTCTGTGCTTGTAAGTGGGAAATTTAATTAGCTGAAAGTTTATGTTTAATGTCAGGTGTCTGAAACTCTTCAGTAAAATAGAAGTCTCTGCTGCAAGAACAGAGAATACTTGAAACACAACTGATGTCCTCTCCATGATCCAAAACTGCTCTTCAAAAAGAACCATGTGGTTTACAGTGATACCATTACTTGGTCATTCTTCTTAATGACTGTAATTACACCATGTTATGTCTAGTACTGCAACTAGTACTGAAACAATGACAGCAACTGCCAGAACAGAAGCAAGCAGACAAGATGAAAAGAGCAGGAAAATGAGTCAACGGCCATAACTGAAAAAGTGAGATAAAAAAAAAAAAACAGGTAGGAAAAGACCAGTTCTCTGAGGTAAACTGCTGGGACAGGTGCTCAAGGCAGTCAGCTATTGCTTTAGAGGAAGGACTGAGATCACCACTCTGCACTAGTGGTTGCAGCTTCACTAATCCCACTGTAAATGGGTTCCAGTTCATTTCGGCTGAGAAACTGGATGTTAGAGCAGCCCAATCTTCTGCTACACATTGTGTTGCCCTAAGGGAAATCTGGACTGAGAGAACTCTGAAGAAGACTGAGAGATGGTAGAACAAACAGGCTGAAATGTTTGAGCAGGGGTCTGTCAGAGTACAAGAACCTGACTATTTAGGCTATTGCATTCTGACTTGCTACTGCAGTGGCTATGAATATTGACTTTCTACTAGAAATAATTTATAGTTTTTAATAGCCCTTAAAACTGAATGAAAGCAACATTCTAACAGCAAGAATTACACCATTCTATATCCATACACAGAGTCCATGGAGCATGGCTGAAATGGCACCATGTGAGTATTATATTCCATAACATCAGTCATGAAACTATAGAATGGAAGTAAATTAAACACACACAACTGTATCCAAACCTTGAATAGAAAGTCTTTTTATCCAGGACTAGAAATAATGGCTATTTATGAAGAAATATGTTTCTTCATCTATTTCTCCTGTTACAGGGCGATTCAGTTCTGTAATTAAGATGAGAATTGAGTTTGCCACTGAGTCTTTAAGTTCTTTATTTGGGGAAACAATAAAGAACCTTCTTGATTTCCTACTTTCACATTTATTGATCTCAGTCTTTAAAAAAATGAACTTCCATGTCCTTTTAAAAGAGACTTTGTGGGAAAAATATATGGACTTCCATAAAACCAACTGCTATTTAGACCATTTGTTTGTGCCATTTAAACATGAATTCCAAGTATTCCAGTTGAAGTATTGTAAGCATTGAAACTTGTAGATTTAAATTCTGTTAAATCTCTTCAATAGTTTTTAACTTATAAAGTGCTACAACTGGTTAAGGTGCAAGAAAACTGCTAGCATTGAATGCAGAGAAACTACCCATATTAACTGAAAGTTTGAATCTAAAAATACTTATTTCAGGTACCTGTACTTATTAGTACAAGGAGCCTTACAGAAGTTAATCTTCCATTTCATTGTTGAGAACCATCATATAACTGTAAAATAAGGCATCTTTTTCACCCATGCTCACCATAACTTATATATTCCAATTACTTTGCAACATTATACTGCTTTTGACTGGGATACAGTGAATTTTCTTCATAGCAGGTGGTATGGCATATATTTTGGATTTGTGTTGAAAAAAGGTGTTGCTAACACATGGATGTTTCAGTTATTCCTGAGGAGCGCTCACACAGAGTCAAGCCCTTTTTGCTTTTCATTCTGCTCCAGCAGTGAGCAGGTGAGGGGTGCCCAAGAAGTGGGACAGAGACACAGCTGGAACAGCTGACTCCAACTGACCAAAGGTGTCACACTTACCATATAAATCTAGGGGAAGAAGGAACCTGATTATAAAATTGGACAGATCACACAACTGAAAAATATGCAAATAAAAAACTTGTGATGATGTTTAAACAACAGAGGTATATGAGAAAGAGGTAGCAGGAGTCCCATGTACTTTAAAACTGGTTATTTGGATATAGCCTACTTTGGTCACTGAGAGTCTTATGATTTGCATTAATCTCTAGCTTAAAGAGCACTGTGTATAAACAATTATATTAGTAGGACAGAAACTCTATGCTATTCCTAACTGTTATGCAAATTTTAATTTCTATTATGTATTTTTGAGTTAGCATCCAGAAAACACAATTTTGTTTTTGAAACTTAACACAGAGACAACAGAAGAAGAACAAACAGAAGCACAGAACTTGCCAAACTTTATTGTAGCCAGCTTCTTGTTCCTTATGTATCTGAATTAGCTTCTTCCTCCTTTTTAATTCCATTTCACTTCTGTGTCCCTTCTAAAGAAGAATGAAATTGTTCTGGGATATGCTTTCTTTTCAGAAAGTCAAAAGTCAGAGGGAAATAAATGTTTCTTCATTATATCTGCAAAAGCTAATTTAAATTTTGGGTTAGGCTATTACAGCTTTCCATGAAGCTACAGTTTCAGTTGGGATTTGCTTTTCACTTCACCTGAAAACAAGTGTGGTTTACAAAACAGGCTTCTTTCACATTTGGAGGGAAAAAAAAATTGAATGTCTTCAAAGAGCAGCAGCTACCAGCTGAGAGAATTGTAGAATAATGAGATTGGAAGTGACCACTGGCTGCCTCCCGTCCAACCTAACTTCTTCTCAAAGTGACATCAATATGAAACCACACCATGTTGCTCATTACTTTATCATGTTAGGCACTGGAAATCTCCAAGGATGGAGATGGTAAAAACCTCTCCGGCAACCTGTTCCAATGATGGACAGCCTCCATGGAAAAAGTTTTCCCGTGTAACCTGTCTGAAATGCTCTTGTTTCAATTCAAGTCAGTTGTTTCTCACCCTGTTGTCATGGAGCACTGTGAAGAGGTTGCCTTTCTTGACAACCTCTGCCCAGACTGTTAGGCTGCCATTAGGTCTCCCTGGAGCCAACAAAGAAAGGAATATTTTTTCTTTCCCAGGCTGTACAAGAGCAGTACCCTTGGTCTCTCTTTACATTGCAAATGCTATGGCTTCCTGGCTGTACCAGTTGCCCTCTGTCAAACTTTCTCCAGTTTATAGATGTCTTACTTTTACTGGGGACCTTAAACTGGATGCAATATTCTAGATACCAAGAATCTTTCCTCTGGAGAAAATAGAAGGGGATTTTATTTTTTACCCCTGAAGGTCTCCACTTTTTTCCCTCCTTTAGGCATGTCTGTGTGTAATTACTTCACACATACAGATATTCTGGACCTAAGTATCTCTCCCCTGATTTTGTATGATCAAATGATACTTTGCTTTTCCTGGATTATGCTAATGTTAGTGAAAGTCAGATTGGTAAAAAAATGCACATTTTAATGGTATTGTTTACATATGTATGCATACAAAATAGTTAATACACACACACAGTCATTACTTTTGTGACCAAATCCTTGAAATGTTATTGTGTGTTAAGGCACAAGTAAAAGTGATGTAGGTATCACTTGTACGCATTAATGGGAACCTCTAGGTAATTTTGTTTGCTTTGTTGTTGTTTTTTAATTTTTTTTTTTGTTCTGTTTTGTTTATTTGTTTTTGTTTTCTTAAAATTGCTTCTTCTAAGTTAAAGGATGATGTAGTGTCCTGGTTCTGACCAGCACAGGGTAATTTTCTGCAGTAGGCAGGAGGGAGCATGGCTGTGACCCAGAGGATATTCCACCTCATGACATTTTCCAGTTGGAGGGAGAAGGGAGTCTTTTCTGGGGAGAAGGGGCTCCTTCCCATTGGGATAGCATGGCTGTGGTTGGGTTGGGATGAGAATTGTGCATGTGAATCACTCTCTCTTTTGTATGCTTTTGTTATTAATATTGTAGCTGTTACTGTTTATTTTGTTGTCTCATTGCTGTTTCCAGTAAATTATTCTTATCTCAACTCCTGAACTTCACCTTATGTGCCTCCAGTTCTCTTTTCCATCCTGTTGCAGGGGAAGAAGCTGGAGGGAGAAGGGGGCAATGAGCGAGTGGCATGTAGTTTGGAGAATCCCTCATTAAATTGGGGAGTACCATTCCTAAACCAAGACTCATAGAAATCTCAGTTAAAAAAAAAAAGGAGACAAAGAATAAAGTAGGAGAAATGCTTTTTGTAATGCCAGGGAAGACCTAAGAGCAAAAGGAGAAGTCACCAGATGAGCCAAAATTCTCAAGCCCTTGTCATGCTGGGGCTTAAGACAGAAAATGTAAGAATCTGGTGAAGACCTTAAAGAACAGTACGCGAAGGGAATGTGCACCTGGCATTGCCACATTGCAGTTTTACAGTTCTCATGAAGATTGGAGCATATGTGGAAGCCTATATTTTGCTCACTGGGGAATTACAAAGTCCAAAAAAGAGCAGTAACTCTTGGGAATGCAGTTTTGAACAGCAAATCATAGAGCTAACTCACTTGGATCAAAGCAGCAAACTTCCACCCCAGTTCAAAACAGACTGTCTAAAATCACTCCCAGTGCTTATTCTAGACTACCATAGTATGGCAAGCACCATGAGGAAATAAGAAGACCCAGCAGACATCCATACATGCGTCCCTTCCACATATAAATCAGAGTGCAAATTTTCATTCATTTGGGATGGCTTGGGAAATGCATTGTCTACCTTGTTATTCATAATTACACTGGCATCCCACCCTTGGCCTAGTACAGTTCCCAAACTTTATGCACATGTGACATTCTTTTCTGTCTCCCTTGGCATGTGTTTAAAGTACTGTCACACTATTGGATGACAAGGGCTGCAGATGTCCACGTAAATTAAAGGAAACTGTAACCAAAATGTCAAGAAGTTCATAAGAATCCTCATAATGGTGCAATTAATTTCTAATCATGTCAAAAGACAGGCCTGAGAAATTAAATGTTGCTGCTTATGCACTTATAGGAGTCCTTGTTGCCTTTTACAACCCTTTCAAGTTCGGCTCCAGATGGCCTCTGGCTTTTCAAGTCATGTCTTTGTATGCTTAAGACAGTGTTTCCATACAGAGAGGTTCTGATTCATAACCTGAATGTCTTAAGTATGGAATACTTAAGGCATTCAAAACCCCTCTGGACCTGGGCAACCAGGTCTCAGTGGTCCTGCTCAAGCAGAGCTGGACAAGACAGCCTCCAGAGGTCCCTGCCAACCTCAATCAGTCACTCTGTGGGTCCACTTCGGAACACATCAGCCTCTAGAACAGTGAGATAGGTAGGAGATAAAATCTTCTACTTTAGATGTTATAACTTGTATAAATCAGTAGCAATACAAAAGTTCTTGCCCCAGGGGATAATCAGGTGAGCGCTCCCACACCTTCTGGATAGATTTTGCAAATGCTGTCAACCAACTTACAGTGAAATTTTGACTGTTCAAATTAACATGGTACATCCTACTGCTGATTCCCGCAAGTCATTATTGTTAATATTTCTGGGATTTAAAGCATTTACAAAGTAAATGGCTGTTGCTGCCTACTACACTTGTTAAACATTGTATGTTAGTGCAAATTCGACAGGCTATGCCAAAAATGTAAGTCAAAAATCAGTGAAAAGTCTCCTACAATGTGTACAGATCAACACAAGCAAATTCTTAATTTCTAAAATATCAATAAAAAATTGCACTTCAGTTTTTAAATTATTCAAAAAAAACCCCATTTAAATGAGTAATAAGGGCACCATAATAAATTCTTTCTAGCTTGGTAAATCATACCATAATTTGTGCACACACTAAATGCTGACCAAATTCATTAAATGCAATAATCACAAATTGCTTGGGGTTTCTATTCACTATTAACAGGCTTTAAATAAATGCCTATGAGATTTAGGAACAAAAGTTGTTTTTGAAACTTCCCTCCAAGGTTTTAATAAACTTAATGAGAAGGGAAAACTTGAAAAACCTCTAGAAACCTGAGTATTTTTGACTTTCAAATGCTGAAACACTGAAAACATACACAGTTCTGCTACTGCAAATGCTTTTTAGACATAAATAACTAGTCCTCTTTATTTCCAATGAGTATAGTATTCACACTAGATTTATTATTTACCTCTGTAGCCCACATCCCTCATCACAGACATTCAGCCTTCAGATTCACAATTTTCAGCTGTGTTGATGCCAATTCTCCTGCCTTTAACCTGCTGGCAGCTCTGTATCTCCTCTCACACAGGAGGTCAGGATGAAATGAGAGCTGTAACCCAACATCACTCCATAAAACAACCTAACTCCTTCACTAGACCACACAGAGCTTTTCCTTAGGGACTAAAACCCACTGATCCATGCAGATATTCAGTGCAGCCCACCTAAATTAATGAGAATGGGTATTTTTCTCATTCTCCATACTGCCACAGAACATAAGGCATTAAAAGGCACATATATTGGGGTTGAGGAAGAAACGGGTATTTTAGAATTACGAATTTATTATTCTAAAATCTATATTGACTAAGTTATGTATGTGCAAACAATCAGGGAAGAAACAAGCATTTATGTAATCTGGTTCTTTTGTCCATGTGTTTTTAAGTGATCACATTGCCATAGCAAAGCTTTTTAGTGTAAAAATCAGCCACCACTGACTTTTCAATTCCCTTAGAAGAAACTAATACAAAATTCAGGCTATAAGAAGGGGACTCCTGTTTCAAAGAGATGGTTGGTGAGCAGTAGAGCAGAAATGCAGGCTTTGATTCATTGATGTATTCACATTTTTCCAACAAATACCTATTTGATAAGGCCATTTCCTCACTCAGTCAGACATCATACAGAAAATTTCCCCTATGAGTCACTCATTCATAATAGAATCAATCATTTTACCTGTAATAAACACGCAATGTTTGGACTTCTTCCTCTAGTTTTTTGCACTGTTGAAGAGCAGCGTCCTTTACTTGTTGCAAAGCTATCAGTTCTGCCTGTGAAATGATAAACAACCGATAACTAAGTTATTCAGAACATCCATACTTTTTTGAAAACACATCAATCTGTGCAATAATTTCAACCATTATAATTGCAAACATAGAGTTATACTGTTGTATGTAACATAGTGTTCTGGTTTAACCCCAGCCAGGAACTAAGTACCAGGCAGCTGCTTGGTCACTTCTTTCTCCTTCTTCTCACTGATGGCATGGTGAGGAGAATCAGGAAAGAAAAGAAAATCAAACTTGTTGATTGAGATAAGAACAGTTAAATAACTGAAACAAAGTAGAAGATAATAATAATAATGATATTAATATGAGTAATTGTAATAAAAAGGAGAGGGACAGAGGGAGATAAATCCCAAGACAGGCAAGTGATGTCCAATACAACTGTTCACCATGTGCTGACTAATGCCAAGCCTGTCCCTGAGCTGTAACTCACACCCTTTCCTGGTAACTCCCCCCATTTTATATACTGGGTGTGATGTTTTATCACATAGAATGTCCCTTTGGCCACTTTGGTCAGTTGTCCTGACCATGCTCCCTCCCAGCTTCTTGTGTACCTCCTCACTAGCAGTGCAGGACATACTGAAAGTCCTTGACTTGGGGCAAGCACCACATAGCAACACCTAAAACATCAGCTATCAACATTATTTGCATACTGAATCCAAAACACAGCACTGTATCAGCCACCAGGAAGCAAACGAGCACTACCCCAGACTATTTAACTCATATGAAATGTTCCTTCTTTTTCTAGCATTGAAATGTTTCTATTTTTTTCCCCCTAGCAGATTCATGTTTTGAATGGCTTCTCCCGTGTAAGTTTTTCGAATACCTAAGGTCAGAACTCTTCAACTCAGCCAAGAGTTTATCAGCAAACATATTTCATATGATATATATGCAGTATATATTCATATGATATATATTGCTATACTGCAAAACTGTTGACCAACATATAGAAAGTGCAGCAAGGCTCTTGGCCATGAACTACTGACACATGACTCTGGTCTGCACATGGCTCCGTAGCTGTTAAGGGCAGCAGCCCCTGGCTGATGTTAGCAGCGGAAGAGCTGCTGGATAACCAGGACCCTTGAGCAGTGGCAGGCAATGAGGCAGCAGGGACTCCAGAGGCTGGCACTGACAGCTCATGCTGGGATCTGGGTGCATTCTTACCCAGGATCTGGTTTATAGAGGGATGAGGGAATCCTTGAGCAATCACCATCATCTCCCATCTGTGAACCCCATCGGACACTCCCCCTCCCACCCTTGATTCACACTAAAGGGAGCGTGACTCACGACCATAATGGAAATTGCAGCACGTGGCTTGCAATTCAGGAAGGGAGCCAGCCCCAACAGTGAAAGAGGAGGCAGGGAGAAATAAGCATTCATGCATATTTAATATGTGTCTATACCTTAATCACCAATAATTTTAAAAGTCCAGTTTCAATAGCACTGCAGGACTGCCTTGAGGGCCCAGGTACCATATAAATAAATCAGTGAGTGATTTATTGTTGTAACAACAAATAAGATCAGGCTTCCACAGCAATTCCTTGACACATGAGCCTGAGCATTGGGCTGTTTTCCAATGTTTTTAATTCACGGTGTAAGTTATTAATTGTACAAATTGTAAGGCCCTTAACCAAGTGGTACATGTGTGAGAAATGCCAACTGTGGATTCTGCCAACTCTTCAGGACAGTGTTGCGGAAAAGTTTCTTAGTAAATTAAAGACCTGTTATATGAGCTACAAACCCATGAAGGGAAATGCACATAGTTCAGCCTCTAAGTCTGCCAAACTCACTGTATAATCATGAACAACTCTGCCTGTACGCCTCAAAATCTCTCTCCTAAAACAGGGCTCCTGCTTGCTTCTGTTTCCTGTTTGTCTCTTAAGACTGTAAGTCTTCAAGGCAGGTGTTTTACTGTTTACTGTCAACTCTCAGTCATCTATGGGCAATTCATTCTGCTGGTTGATTAATCATGTCCTGGATACTTGGCTGATTCCTGGCAAATTTTATTGAACACCGCATTGCACAAATGCAGCTACACAAGCAGTCTCTGAACCGTGCTGCTCGGTGGGTCGTGTTGCACCCAGGGTTTTGCACTGCCCAGATACAGGACCCACTGCAGTAATTGCTCCTGTGAGAGAGATCCATAAAGTTTTAACAGGAAGTTCCCTGGTGAATAAAAACTTTCTTACTATATGGGGGGGCGTTCCTTCAGCTTTAAAAGCAGAAAGCGTTAATGTTTAACATCTGAGTGACAGTGGTTTTGAGCTTCTGATACTGAAAACAATGTACTGCATGCTGGCAAGCCCTAACTTCTGTCAGAAAGAGGTTAAAATCCTCTGCAGGTGAGCCTCTTGCCTGGTGTAGCTTGCTGCCTTGCAAGCAGAACTCACAGAACACAAGATGTTAGCCAAACCAAGCTATTTTCTGTAATTATACTGCTCTGTAGGTGAAACAACATTCTTAAAAATTGGAAAACACACTTGAATCAAAGTAGGTGGTTTGTTCTAGAGGCCGGTAATTAACATCCTTGCCAATTTTCAGTGTACTGTGAAGTGTGATTGAAATGGTAGACTGGAAGGAAATGTTTGCAGCTGACACACCTACTCAGAGAGATTAACGGCTAGTCTCTTTGGAGAACTATCATAAAAATACACCTAATGTTCCACTTGCTGTTCAGGACAAGAGTCAGAGGCACTAGAATCTTAAGACCATTATTTATGTCAGTTTTTCAGCAGAAAAAACTGCACTGATTTGACTGGGTTTGCATCTGGGTTTGTACCAATAAAAATATCAGCAGAATCAGGTTCTTTGGATTAAAAAAAAACCCAAAAACCAACAAACCCAAGAGCTACAAAAAGTGAAGGGAAGAAAAACAGACATTTTTTAGCCTCCTCAGTAACTTCCAGTGGAGTTGATACTAGGGAGCTTCAAGAGACCAACAAAAATCCAAGCACAAGAGTCTCTGTGCACAGCATGCAGCCATGCGACAAAATGACCCATTGTTCACAGGCCTGAAGGGTGGTAAACACAAATAAACGAGTCAAATATCCTCCCAAGGCAGAGATGTCTTCCTTCACTAGAAGAAGGAAAGCAAAACAGTGCTCATCACAACGTTAAATTGCTAACTAAAATAATGGCATCTGCTCTACAGTAAAGAATTTGGAAGACTCCTAAATGTATATTGAAATGCATCCATACTGCATATGGCAAAAATCCTGCATGAGCTCACCTCTAGTAATAACAATAGCTGCTTGAGAACTTTTTAACAAAATATTGTTCCTCTGGAAAATGTCAAGCTGTGGAAATCAGAACTTTTCACAGAAATTTATTTGTTTTGATTAAATTGTTTTGGAAGGTAGGGTAAAGAAGAGGCAAGAAGAATTACATGCAGGTTCCTCTGGTGGTGGTTTCCCATAAAAAGGCCACTTTAGAGGTGAGCTTGGTCACCTTTTGGTATAGGTGTTACTCTCAGCAAAGCTCCTTTTTAACCCTGAAAGGGTATGATGATCTCTTGGATACTGTGAAAAATATTTCTGAAGATTTTGTTTTGTCCAGAAGTTTTTACACTTTCATATTTGGTTTAATGTGGATAGATCCTTTCTCATTCTCTGTCCCCCTATCCACCTTACTGCAAAGGAGAATTGTTGTTGCATTATTTTCCCATTTTTCATTTTAGCAGTTATTTGGTGAAAATTTAAATTTTCCAATTAAATATAAAATCTAATCGCTACCTATCAAACTTAAAATAGCTGGTCTCAACTAATGAAAATCTTGGTACTGATCTTTTGCTGTTGCTTTTGCCTCAAAACATTTAAAAGAACAATGTCATGTGTTTTCTTACCACAAAGTCTGGGAAAAATACAAGATATAAGCAAAGGAAAACAGAGGATAAAACTAGTTTTTATCTTTTCCTAATTCCTCTAGGGCAAACATGAGCACTCTCAACGCTAATCTGAATTGAAAGAGGTAAGAACACACAGCCTCCTATGCTGTCAGGTTCTCTCTGGAACCTCGCCTTTGTGTGAGAGATGGCTTTTGTAAGACTTTTCAATATCCAACAGAAAGGAAAAAAATCCAATTAACTTGACTAATAAAGTTTCATAGCTTTTAAAAAAACTGATTTATTTTCTCATGCATTTATACAGAACATTACATATATATATATATATATATAAATATATATAAATAAGCATTTACTTTTCCTTTCAGAGATAGGCTAAATAAACAACCTTTTCTGTTGCCTCTCACTAAACAGGCTCTTCATTACCCTGATCAATTTAAATGCATCTCTCCTCAGTACTCTGTACTCATGCCAGTGGAAACCTCTTACCTGACACATTCTTGTACACTTTTTACTCCCAGTCACCCTCCAGCCTGTTCTGCACACTACACTGGTATTACCCAGTTGACAGTGGAAACTCTTATTCATCCTGAAAAGATAATACCTTACACTTGGCACCGAAATTCCACCCCGCTGCTTTTGTTTTTCCAGTACTTGAGGCCATCCCAATCTTTCTGCAAGACAGCTTGAACCTACTTTGCATTAATAATATCTCCACGCCTTATTAAAAACAATTCCCAGCTCTGTATCATCAAGCAATTTTGTTGGCACACTGCTCCTCTTCATGCCAAAGGTTCTCAATGACAGCATTAAAGAAAACTGGTTCAGCACCAGCTGGTAAGAAATTGGAGAGAAATTCCACTAGTGAAATCCTTGGACCTTAACATTTCTTCCTTCAAATCTGTTTGCTGCTGCCTTCCTGCTAACTAGTTCCTTATTGCCTTTGACTAATCCCTCATCTCCTTCATGGGTACATGACATTTTGCAGACAGACATGAGTTAAACGTGCCCATTCTTCCAAACAAGAGACGCTGGGTGAACCCAGCGAGCAGCAAGCAGCATTTCCCACATTAAGCTTGTACCTGCTTGTAAAATAACAATATATGCATTCCCCGCTGTAATTAATAATTTTCCATATGGCACAACCTACAAGCTTACGTGTCAGGTTATATTAAAGAAGTTTCCTTGTCTAAATAACCAGTTATCATATCAAAGAAGAATTCTTGCATGATCGTTCTTGTGTAAAAACTGTACTTTAATTCACTCTTGATGAATCCATGCTTTAAAAATATTTTCCTTTCAAACTTACTCTGAAGTCTCACAATAAAGACTAACTGGTCTACAGTTGTCAAAATTATATTTTTTCCCCTTCTAAATATAGATGCTTTCCCTGCTAATTCCCTGTCATAGCACATGGCCTCATAAGATTTATTAAAGAACTTTACAATCATTCCTGCAATTTCAGGTACCAGCTCTTTCAGAGCTGGGGATGGAAACCATTCATTAACCCAATGCAAGCACAATAATCTATTGAACAGCTGCCGTGTACTCCATTTGCATACATTCACTTCTCTTAACCCTTATCCTCACAGCTGGCATCTTCATTGCCCAGTGCTGAGAGAAACAAAAATTAAAATCACACGCTTTTAGACCTAATCCAGAATTACCCCTGATCTTCATGCCATTCTCAGACCAGTGGCATATTTCCTCTTTCCTTGTTCTCATTTCAGTTGTTACACTATTGATTGTTTCAATTTCCTTTCCAAGGGTAAATTTAGCTTAACCTCAGGCAATTTTCATTTGTCTCTAGATCTCCTGTTTTCTAAGACCTAACTTCCTTGCTTAATAAGTACCCTTCTTGTGGACAACGTATTTGTACTTTATTTGCATGGAAATTATAACTGACTCAGTTAGAATGGGCACCCTTTCTACCCAGTACATCTTCTCTTGGCTTGACTGAGATACACATTAATGCACGAGTTTAATGCACTATTCCTTCACTCAGTAATAGTCACTACCAGCCTTTTGCTTTCTACTGACACAGGATAGAAGAAGGTTGTGTGAGAAATCTGAGGAGTCTCCAAGTTAATTTCTACAATTTATGGTCTCAGTCATTTACATTTGGTAGAGCTGCAAAGAGAAAAGGGGAAAAATGGCAGTAAAGGGGAAAAATGTCAGTCTTTCCACTCTAGGTCCTATGTTATCTGGAGTCTGAAATAGAATCCAGCCTCAAACAGACAACAGAGAATTGCTCCTATTTCTTGTGAGGAAGAAGTATGTTTCTGCTGATATTAGCAGTTTAGCTGGATAGGAAGAGCTCAGGTGTCTTCTCAGGGCAGCAGGAGATTGGGAAGGCAAATAAAGGTTTCTTTCATTCTGAATTAGAATAAACAAAAAAACCCCCCCAACTCTGTAAAAAAAAACATTTAAACTGAAGAAATATTTTAATCTTACACTATTTTTAATGCTTTTACATTTTACACATCATGTCAGTAAGAGAAATACATACTGCCTGATAGAGCAGGTCATGTTGACACATATGAGATCCAACTTCTAACCGTTCTGTTATTTTTACATTAGCAGCTGCTACTTAGTGCAGATTACAACAGCTCATCTTATTTTCTATATCAAAGTGTCAACATATCAAACTATTTCACCAACAATACAAGTAGGTAATGCTTTGATCTAGAAAGGAATACAAGCGCTTGTCTCATTAATTAGGGGATCAGAGGTTTTCAGGGTCAAGAAAAAGACTCCAGCTAACGAAAGGACTGAAAATGGCTAGCACTCTAATAACACACTAAGTAATCTCCCTTTTTTTTAAAATCATCCTCCTGAAGTGTCAAATTGTTTTATTACAATACAAAGGGGACACATTGACCTAGAAAATTAGATAAAATGTTTCAACTTGCATTTAAATATCAGCTGGCCTTGATGACTTTAAAAATTAAAAGGTAAAATTAGAACTTACTATAGTAATTGTTAGAAAATTTTGACACACCATGAAATACATAACTAACAAAAATAAGTCCAAATTTAAAATAAAAAAATTAAACGTTTTACTTCTGAAGTTTGAAATGTAGGTTTCAATATTCACCAAATAAAACTTCTGGAAGATAAACTGAGCTGGAAAGTCTTGGAATAGTAACTGAAACTATTAGAAATTCATGCAAAGTTGTTTCTCAACACACAATTTTCTAACAGAAATAGTTTTTGTAAACCTGTCTTAAGAGTAAATGGAGCAACTATTACTGATCCCTGATGGATCTGCGCTGCTGTGAAGGATCACTACAGCTAGAAAAAATACAATAAAGAACCAGCTGAGGGTTATCTGTGTGTGCGAGTTTCAGGGTAAGGGTGGCAATTGTGGAAACTCTTAACAGACTTTAAGTTGCAGCCCTCACCAACCCTCTGCCACAACCACACCCGGGTTGACATACCCTTTGGGCACAAAGGAAAGGTATCTCAACAGCAAACATGACCTTTATGAGTTTGCAGCAGGATGAAACAATTAATCATAATATTTTATTCTACAATCTAATACTACTGTTGGTCCAAATAAATAGCTGTAATGAAACTTTTTTTTTTTTTTTTTTTAATAAAAAGCATTATCTCACTGCATTGTGAAGATACACTGGTTTAGATGGAAGTATTTCTGAGGAATGTCAGACAGGATTTCTGACAGAAGAGAGAACTCCTCCCCAGCCTTGTGATTAGATTATTTGTTTTGAATGCAGAAACCTAATGCTGACTCCCAGCTTCTTGCACTAACTCACTCTGGGCAGCCTGGTGGACTCCTCCCAGTGAGACTGCTTCCCTGCTACAAAGTCATGTGAATTATCCATGGTTCTGGTGACTATCATTGTCTCTCTTCTCTCTCTGTGACTGACAAAAATATTTTTTTACTAAATGGCTAAGTATGTGAAAAGCAGATCCAAACAGGGATACATCATGGAAAACAAGATGAACTCCAGAATTCAACCATTAAAATGTTTGAGGGTGCCAAACTTGGATCAGGGAGCTGAAATAAGGGCCTTCACATAAATGATGTGAGAGCATCAACAGTGAGTTTTTAACCTGTATGATTTTCATTTACCATACAAAGAATATATTAATGTTTTCTTTTATTGGAATTAAGAATTTTAACCCTGAAATCTTCTTTCTAAAAGAAAAAGTTTAAATGTCATTTTCAAGAAATACTGTGCTTCACCTCTATCTTATGTCACCTTCCTCAACTCAGCCTTTACGCCATCCCTAATTTAATATTTTTAAGGAGTTTTTTGGAAGACTTGTAAGAGATGTCACTATCTAACATTTCGACTCTTGTCTCCATCACAACAAATTCCCTAGTGAGAATACATTATCATACCAGATGAACATTGCTTGCATGGTTGTTCATTTCTAAGAGATCCTGTTGTGACTGGGATGTTAGCAACAGGTCACAACAAATTCTACACAGATTGTGCAATTAGAAGAAAAAAAAAAATCACCAAATACCTTTTGACTGCCCTGAGAAAGAAAATGAAAGAATACAATAGCATTTTTGCTGAGACTAGATATGTATCTGGTTAATTTTATGACAATAAAAGCAAACAATATCATTATACCTGACATATGATGCCTTATTCTTGTAGTACGTGGTCACACCACATTGGGAAGAAGCTCACTGTACCAGCAGTATTTAACAAGTAGTTTGCTCCTTTACAAGCACATATTACAGGCCGATTTACCCACAGAAGTGGGCCCATCCCAGGAGGTGTTCAAGGCCAGGCTGGATGGAGCTCTGAGCAACCTGGGCTAGTGAAAGGTGTTTCTGGTCATAGCAGATGGACTGGACTTAGACGACCTTCAAAGTCCCTTCCAATCTATGATTCTACAATTCACCAATTACCACATTATGTAAGAAAGTATCTATATGAAATGCCCATGATAAGTTTCAGTGAGAATTAAGGATTTGATCATCTAACCTTAGATATGATGAGACAAATTTTCTTCATCATCTGCAGTATTATTCTGTAATATGCTATACATTTTCCAAGCAGTATACTGATATACTGAAAATTGCAGGGAAAATTACCCATTCAAAGGACAATCCAAGACACGTGATAAGAGTGTGAGACTAATACATGGAAGCATTTTATTTTAAAGAATTATTTAGGGAGTGAGGATGATTCATTTGGAATTCTGCCCTTGTGAGGTTGACACAAAACTGCAATTGACTTCCCAGGGTCAAGATTTCATTTATGGTTTCCATTCTTTTGCATATATAGGTTAAAAACCCCAGAGATACCATCATACATGCCTACTATGCATATGGATAACTACCTAATGATATTATAAGTCTTATTTTAGGTAAGATATAGCCATAGTGAATGACAAAAAGGCGCCTGAAAAATTCAAAGGATGACAGCTCCAAAATACACACTCATAGCTGGACTGGGCTTTGCACATAAGTACGCCATGTGCAGAGACACTGACCTTTTGGTAGGAGGGATTTTATTAAGAACACAAGCTGGGGGTGCTTTAAAGAGCAAATAGATAGGACTCTATATACAGGTAGGTAGATACCTGACTCACTACTAAATCACAATGTACACTGTGAAAAGAACATAAAAAGAAAACAATCAAGAATACTTTCTTTTAATAGAGAAAGAAAAACCCATTCACGATTGTGATTTCTGCACAGCAGTCATGGCTTTACAATCTATATGAAAATAACACATGTAAATTAATTTCTTTACTTCTCAGATTAAATACCATTTACAGCTGAGGACCTGTGGAAAGGAAATATATTTCATGTTCTGTAATTCAGGTTTGGCCTTGGTGACATCACAAACTTTCTTTCTCATCTAAAAATCCATTTGGAAAATGCAAATTCAAATAAACAATGAAAAAACATCAGCAGTACAGAGAAACTTGTCTTATTTGCAAGTACAATAAAGGATATCGTTTTGGGCATGGTGTAACCATTTACCTCTTCATGGCTCTATAGGTAACTGGACTGGAAAACAGATACACCCCTTTAAGACATATCAGGTTACCAAATATAAACTTAAAACAAAGGATAAAAACTGTGTCTGATTTACTTTAATACTAGTCATGTTTCTCTCAACTCTGAGAGGTCTGACTTCATACCATGAAGATGATTGCACTATACGTGAAACTACTGGCAATCTTCTTAGGGAAAATCAAGAAGGAAACAACTGTGTAAGCTGGTGCAAGCTGAAGAAACCTTCCAGGTGGTGTCTGAGTCCTACTGGCAGGTTACTCTGGGAAAGCTTCAAATGTCAGCACCCATGATAAACCCATTGTCCACAAAAATTTGGCCACCTATGATTTGAAGTCAGTATCTGCCACAAACAGCAAATTGTCAGCACATGATCCAAAAGGTAATGTCATGTTGTCTCAGAAGCTTTGTGGTAACAAAGACCCTATTCAATAAAAACAACTTTACCCTCAGCCCCAAAAGTGTCTTATCCAGTTTGGGGCGGAACTGAACTGGCAGAATAACAGAAAAAAGTTCATATTACAGCCAGACATGTTTTATCTGTGCAGCAGCCAGAAACTGTGTGCTCTCAGGGCTCTCCATCTGGCACATTTTTGAGGCTCCACTAACAGACCCCAAACTAACCACATTACCCAACCCTCTACTGCTAAAAAGAACAGACCAGAAACTATGTTCTGACCTTGAGATCTACTGACATGACTTTATTAATGTTAAAAAATGGTCAGAAGTTCTCTTCCATTCACCTTCCTAGAAGGAAGGGCTGCTAACACCAGACTGTCAAAGGGCCATAGGTCCTAGCACACAGTACGGTTCAAAAGCATCATCTGGGAGAGTGGGTTAAAACCATGCCAGGGAGTTCTCCAAAAGAATGCATGAATAGTTGCATGTCATTGTGCAAGTCCATGCCCTGATCCTATTTTTGTTACTAGTCTATGTTCAGATAACTGGTCTTATAAATTAATAAGGGCTTAATAAACTTGATTAAGGTTGATAAATCTGACTTTCTCTCATGCCCAGTCAGCTGGTGAGGCACTCAGCTGTTAAACAGGTATCACCCGCATCTCCATTTCAAGGATGTAGGAGTAATTCTTTCTCAAATCAAAGGCAAATCTTTCTAACCTTTCTTCATCACTCAGCCTCTACTGCACACACCTCCTTATAGTAAAGTCCTTGGCTTTGACCAGCCATTGAAGATGTCTTTCATTGCTGTTTGAACTTAGTTGCCCTTGTCACCTCTGATTTCAGTGTGACACCAGTCCAAGAGAAACAGTCCAGCTGAGACACTCTGCAACATTTCATAAAGCTCTTTACGTAAGAAAATACGTCACTGAAATAATTCATTCTTCGTCAGAGGGGAAACACCAGCATGCAAGGCAGTAACTTTATGGAAAAGTAAAGTTACTTTATGCTTCAAAGATTGTAACAGACGCTAAATGACAATACTCTCCAAAATAAAACATTTCACATGAAAAGACAGAATGACTGTTACCTCCTGATAGACAGTACTACCACAGAAGGCAGCAGTGTCTAACCACATTATCAGAATTTAACTAAAATTCTTTCATAAAAGCCATGAGTCTGTAGAGGTCTATAAATATTAATTGGTCCAGTTAAATTATTTTACTCTTCCAGGATTTGTAAGGAAAGGCATGCAAGAGATTAAGAGTTAATGTTTGTCACTTGACCTTGTGGTCTTCACCTTATGACAAGCAGGTATGCATACCCAAATTTATCTGATATTTTTGTATACAAAGAAACACAGAATCAAAGTGCTGAGTTCAGAAGCAATTGTTAATCTAAGAAAAGAAAGAAACCAATTATTGAATAAAAGTATCTGTTATCAGGAAATTTAGGAATAAGAAAGAATCCATGAGTATGCCCCACACTGACATACACAGAGCATGAATACTAAGACACTCTCAAATGCAAGTCTGTTAGTACTTCTCATTTTATATCTGAAGTTCTTATCAAACAATATAGCAAGACAATTTGAGTTCTTTCTCCAGCTGGATTATGTCATGCCTAGCAGCGCTGGGAAAAAGACAGGAGTTCCATGTCTGCACTTGAGGCTGGCTGTAGGCTTCATGACCTTGAGCTACTTGTGCAACTGGAGTGACCATGAATTTCTGAGACACTGTGAACAAGCCACCATCATGTCTCCTGTGATGCAAGCATCCTCAACAGATAGTTTAGAACAGTTTCAGTCTCTATTGTTGCAATGGTAGCTGTGTAAAAGAATCAGTCATATTGAGTCTGAGTAGTTGATTCTGAACAGAAGAACTCCCTCAATATTGCTTTCTCCACTATCTTAACAGCAATGCTTTCTACCCAAGTATAACTCAGAGTAAGGACTTAAATTAAGAAAAGCAAATAGAGGTGTTTGTGAGAACATACATTAAGTCTTTATAGAAGACATTTGAGAATAGCACAGGAGAAAATTCAATAGAGGGCACTTTCCTATTAAATCAGCAGACAATGGATCCATCTATGGTTTGTAAAGGATGCTATACTGTTAGAGAGATCTATTGATACAGGTGAGTTAGCTTCACTCAGGACTCAAAAGTATGTTCTGATACTACAGATTTCTGCTCCTTTCTGTTAAAAATCTATTTACTAATTTTTTATGAGGTAATCATATTACCTTCTAGTTAGACTTCTGCTCCTTTCTGTTAAAAAACTATTTACTAATTTTTTATGAGGTAATCATATTACCTTCTAGTGCATATCTATTCAGTTAGATTCTAGTAGATCTTTGCATTGGGCAAAACCATTTTTTTCAGTTTCTATGTACATTTTGGTGTTTAGTTGCTTGAATTTCTGTTGCAACTCAGACTCAACTACATTTCAACTGGGAAAAAAAGTAATACGTAATCTTTGGAGTAAGGGAAGTCAATGAGAAAAGGGATACATTACCCATGATAATTTTCTTAAAAATTGTTAACATGTGAAATTACATAATATAATCCACTGAAAAGATAAACATTTTTCTCAACTATCAAATCTTCCAGCAATTTTCCACAGCATAATCTAATACAGAATGTTTATTTATTTCTTCTTATTTGTGCAACACTGAAAACATAATTGTGATCAACAAAGATTGTTGTGTACAAAAAATCTTCATACTAAACCGAGACAGTAAACACTTATCTGTGCTATCTTAAAATTTTAACCAATGCTTTTGTTTTTGTTCATTCCGAGTATATATTCTACTTCTGCACCTATTAGTCATTTCTCAACTTGAACACCTGTTGAACTAAACTCGTCTTGCCAGAATATTTTTAATTATGCAATCTGTATTCTGTCAATGGCAAGCACTTGAGCAGAATTTCTTTTATACCTTTCAACATACCCAGCAGACAAGAACTCAGTGTACAGAAATATTTGCCAACTGAAATGTTAGTAAAGCAAGTTTAATCAAGTGATCTTGACTAACTTTTACCAAAGAATTACAATTTTCATCATCAGTTTATCACTTCAAAATACCCCTTCAAATGCTATTTCTTAGAAATTTTTATTTACTCAAGTCTTTCACACAATCTATAATACATGCCTGACTTGCATAATACTTCAGCCATAGATCCATTAATGCTTGAATACGTTCTTTTCATGGGTAGCACAATGAATGCCAAATTTGTCTCTGGCTTTTAAGAAAATTTGGTTTTTGCAGGGAAAATCCTAACCCATTGAAGCCAACAGAAGTTCACTGTTGACTTCAATGGGATTAACATTTCCCTGTATTTGTATACATGCATTCTCTCTATTTAGTGACAAGTATTCCAATTACATGTGTGCTGTACCCAAGGATAAGTCTAATTAAGAGAAATGTCTTTGAATTAGTGTTTGATGACTGATACTATAAACGTAGATATTTAGACAACCATTGTGCAGAACCCTCTCCAATTCTGCAGCAATAAAATGGTGAGATATTTCTGCAGTGCAAGGTGCCACCTACCAATTACTTTTAAACTAAAAAACATGTGGGTCTCATCAGAGGAAAGAAAAAAGACTGTCTGTACAACAAATTTTGTAAAGCATCTGAAGAGCAGTAAAAGAATTCTTAAATAACCATCACTTTCAGAATGATGACACTTTTTGGGGAAGGGGTGCAGAGCTATTAAACTCATCCACAAACAGGGAAACCCATTGCTTTCTTTTGGAAGCTGCTGGATTGGCAGCCCTATTGCAAAAGCATACTGTAGTAGATTATCCCTGTTGTATGAGACTCCACAAAATGCTTTTGATCCATTTCATCTTGCAACTTAGCAAAGAAATGTTGCAATAAGAAACAGCACCAGAGATCTGAAAAACTTAAGCTCTGGATTACCATATTGTGTTGTCCTGCCATTCAGTGTGTCAGACAAAGGCAGTGGTGTTCAAAGTAGAAAAAGGAAAAAGAAACTGGTCACAGAAAGTGCTGAGAACAGAGTAAATAATATTCCTCCACATCCCTACTCTTTCATAGATCTGTTGTTAAAAGAGTTGCAGCAATTAGGCTTTTGTTAATTACCAGCTGTTGAAACAGATGTGTTGACTGTCCTTATTAGCCAACAGCTGGGATAGGAGAACTATTGATGCTCTCTAAAATCAACAGCCAGCTGCTTTGCAGTAATTATCTCCTATGGATAATACAGGTGATAAAAAGCAGCAAAAAGGTTATGAGTTTCAATAACCAAGGTACTGTTATTGAATATTACTGGAATATATGGTTAATTTTAGAAAATGGGTAGAACAGCAAATTGCTATGTCTGCTTCCTATCTGCATTGTGTCAAGGTCACATCATATGCAAACAGTAGGGGGAATATAATCAGAAAAAAATCTCAAAACACTACAATTTTTCTAATTTTTAAGCCTCTTACTTATTTTTAATGTCTTGCTGATTAAGAAATGCTTTCTCTTTCAGGTGACTATGACTAGATGTCAGTCATTATTCACTCAGTTCCCCATATGCCTCTCTTTCCATTCAATTTTACCATAAATGACTTTGCAATGTGCAGATGGCTATTCCTACCTGTTGGGAAATTTTATTATACAATATGTAATAAAGAAGTGATTAAAGAGGGGGGCCATCCCTCTAGAGAGTTAGATTCTAGTCTCAGGCACGTAATCAAATCCTAAGGATATTCACTTCACTTCTTGGAATTAAGTTTCCCTAGCACTAAAATGGGGGAAGTATGTTTATCTTGATCGATCACTTTATGATTGATGACTTTAACATACTATTTAAGTGCAAAGTAATGCTTGCATAATACATTACTGTAACAGTAGAAAAACCCACATGCTTTTCTCATAGTGCTATACGTCAAAAGTTATAAAATGAATAGCTCTTTAAGAAGGCCAGGACTGGGAGCTACAAGAGTAAGTAAGTCCCAATATCTAAATGGATATAATATCTAAATGGAATATACTAACATAGGTAGTCAGATAGTTTATATTTACTTTTGCTCCTGCTTTGATTTATATTTTCTCATCTCGATACCCTATTCAATGCATTCAAAGAAAAGCAAAGCAGAGATTTTAAACCATTTCTATTAGCCGCTCAGTTCATCTCAAGCCAACAAAAGATATGTCTACAAGAACCTACAACCATGTCTATTCACTAATTAGTCTGTACTTAAAGACACTGCCTTACTGAAAGCAGGGATTAAGGCTGATTGAATACTCTGCCTTTCATAGACCTCCCTTATGTCTCTGTTGGGTCATCATAAGCAGCTTGTTCTCTGAGCTTTAAGTAAGGAAGCTTGAAAATCAGTTCTGGGCTCATCAGTAGGCACTGGAGCAATTAAGAGGAACTATCAACATTTTAAGGGACACATGAAAAAATTAACTAACCAGATTTTTCAGTAACAGGGATGAGTAAAAACATATCATACTCTCATGGTAGCTATATTTTAAGAAACATACACTGGGGTGTACACTCTTATTTTGAGATAAAGCAAAGCAACGTACTTCTCTGTTCCCACTTCAGATTCAAAAGGAAAAAAAAAAGTCATTATAGTGAGAAAATCGACATGGCTCCTTCAACACACATACTCTCATTTATTATCAGGAATCCACAGCAAGTATGCTGAAATAAACAAAAAAACTAAGTAGAGTTGTCAGTTTCCTACTTTTGGAAGAATGATAAAAATAAATGAGAATGAGAATGAGAAAAGGAGAAGGAATGGTTTTAAGCAATGGCTTTTAATTTCCTTTTCATTCTCTCCTTAGTTCTCCGTCTGCTTCTCTCTACTTTTTCAGTGCTTTGAAGCCGTTGCACTGGGTTTTCCCCCAGAAAGCAAAATTTGGCTCTTTGCCTTTTGTTTGTCATCCATGAATGAGTTGGCGGGGGGGATTGGGGACAGAGGAAAGTTTTGGTCTCACTCTGCTTTGGTCTACCAAATGCAGTTTTAGACTATGCCAATGAGGATAATTTGAGCAATGACAGAGCTCCTCTGCCTTAGGGAGAGATCTGAAGAAAAGTTTCTATCCAATGTGGACAGATAATTCAGGATAGAATTAGAAAATTCTTCAGAGCTGGTGCTCTGCATGGATTTCCATGGCAGAAACTACCACAAAGCAAGCAGGAAGTTGAAGCCTTACAGATGAAAATGGTGATGAGCATTGTTTCATTCACCTCAGCCAAGACACACTGAAGGGAATTTTCAAACTGCAGGTACTCAGCAAGGGCCTCTGCTGCCTAAATCCTCCAGTAGAGATGGCCAGCTCAGGCCTCTGAACTGGTCACAGTTGGAAGTGTATCTCTGCAGAATTAATCACCAGTCCCCTCTCTGAGAGCAGAAAAGCACCTGAGGGCGTGTACTGTGTGGCCACTGGCATGCTGACAGGGAGCTGAAAGCACCTGGACTTTGGTCCCGTGTCTTGCAACAGTCACAGCCTGGTAACACTCAGTTTTGACTCACCACCTAATTACAGCAACACTGCCCAGCTGAAAAACAGACCTAAGATCTGAATTAACACATGAATCGAACACTTTCTGTCTGCTGAGCCGTTGTGAACCTCCCCTGCACCGGGGCCACAGCAATCTGTCCCAGTGAACTTAATCCAATATATTTCGGTTTCTTGGTATCTATCTAGATTTTGCTAACAAAACCTACCATGCATAACCATGAGCCAACGCACAATGTGTTTCCCTTTGTATTTTGTTTTAAAATAAAACATCTAGAGACAGCACAGGCCAGTTCCCAGAAAATGTAAAGTTGAAGACTGCTGGCCAAATAAAAACTTTTCTGCTATCTCATAAAATCTTTGTAAATGTGACAATCAAGCCCTCAAGAAAATTCACCTGGCAACAGCTGCATTGAAACAAAGTTACTGCAGCAACAAGTAACGTCACAGTGTTAATAATTGACATGGAAAGAATGAAAAGGTGAGGAAGGGATAAAGAGGACAAAGGAGAGATTTTAGTATAAACTTCTGCTGGTAAGTAATCAATCAAAATTAAGATTGAAAGAGTGGTATGACTGTTATATTGAAAACTGAAGCAAGCTTGATATCTTGGGCTGCTGAATGGGGCTTGTAAAACTCCATTTTCTGCAGCCTGATTTGCAAAATTTGACAAACAAATCCCCTGCTGATTTGAATCTACTTTCATTCAATTCTCCCCAGAAACTAAAGCAAACGGCAGGAACAGCGGCTTCTCATGTTTGCTGTATGCAGGAAAAAGAGTCATGCAATGCCTGGTTCTGCAGGTTAAGGCACGAATTAGCAACACAGTGGTAATGAATGAGTTTCTCCATTTACATAATCTAACAAAAGACCACTCCCCTTGGAGGGAGGAACTACATCCTAGAGACACTGTTTAGAAGAAACTGGTTCTGATGACTAAATTATCAATAGCCTCAGGTGAAATGAACTGCCGTCTTAATATCCACCACTACTACTGCCAGAGGTCAAAGCAGCAAGAAAAAGTGGTGAGATTACAAGTTAAAGAAATCAAGATTTGTTTTCTCAAACCACATTTTTTCTGTATTTCATAATGAAGTCCATAATGACCAAATTTGGATTTTTATATTAAAAAATCACTGTAAATTATCACTGTTTCATTTATACCAATATTACTTTGCCCTTTGGCTCAGAATCCTGGCAGCTGGTAAAATTCAATTGTTTTCTACAAAAGATATATCCTAAATTTTATTGAAGTATCAGAGTTAACAAAATGAATAACTGATTTAGTAAAATGAAATAGTTCAAAAGAGCAGACTCACAAAATTAAGGAGTTTGCAAGTTCAGGCCCAGAAGCTACTGTTTTCCAGTGAAGTCTCAGTTCATGATCTGTGAAGATACATGAAGTCCTACCATTACTCAAAGATGGAAATCCAGCTGTGCTCCACCTCCTGAGGGGAAAGAAAGTACTAATGCCTACCAGCTCCTAGTGACTTATCACTAGCTGCTCAATGAAGATGCCATCAATATGACTTTTTTTTTTTTTTTTTTAAATCTAAAAAAATTCAAATAAAATCTTCCAGCAAAGCTTTAGAAACACAAACAATTAAAGATGAACCACAAGTGTCAAAATTATGTCACAGGAGTCTTTGCAATTCACTGGACTTAATTACTTAGAGTCCAAAGCTGCTTCCATTGACGTCAACACAAGTTGTCAGAGTAGGGACAAGGGGTTTCAATCTGGTCTAGTCACTAATAAGTTGTTACTGTTGGCAAGAATTAATAAACTTCATCTTTCCTATGAAGATTAATTAATTTTTCAGGCTTCAAGAAAATGATACTTCTACAGTCAAAAAAGCATTATTTAATACTTGGGCTGTCTGCTGAGGCCTCACAGTGTGACACAAATTTAAAATATAACATATTATAAAACTTAGCTTTCTTTTTAATTTACTACACTGTGGTATTCTGAAAAATCCCGTGAACTCTATCCAGCATCTAGGTGGTATGTAACCTTCCACAAAAAGTCTTACTTTAACACAAACCAAATGGCAGTTTGATTGCCAGTTTCTCTGGAAACAAGCTGTTTTATATAAAACAAAATGTGTATCTCTCTTAGATAAACTGCTAGGTCAGAGTCTGTAATCAACAATGGTTTTTCAGTCCTAGGCAACTACTCCATTGAGAGGGTTGCTAACTAAACTCTTTGCTTGTCCTACCCTCTTTGAAAATTTTTATTTTGTAGATATATTAATTTTTAGGATCTCTTGTAACTCTACTTATATTATATTTTGGAGATTTATGATCAGGAATAACTGCTTCTTAGTAGCTATAAATATAATTGTTATTGTAGTTATAGCATTTAGGTTGAAATATTTGTTCTACAAACACTGAAACTAACTGATGGTATCTACAATAAACTTCACAACTCAGTAAAAAGCCCACAGTAATTAAATATTGATTGACAAATTCAAAGTATATTTGATGACACAAGTATCTTGCTATATCACTATTACTGCATGGAACTAAAGCATTATTGTAACAAAATGGAACTTTCCCAAAGTTTGTCAAAAATATAGTAATTTAAACTAACCATTCTTAATCTTTCCTCCAGTATAATTGTAACCTACACATCTTGCAGCTGGAAGAAACACTTCTAAGGAATAAAGATTAAATGAAGAATATTGATTAGATATGTCTCCTAGAATGACATGAATTTTAGGAATACAATTTTATGAAGAACACTTTGTTAAGAAGGTAAGTAATGGCTTAATGTTTTTACAAACCAGAAATGAAAGGACAACATCAGGGAATCTGTCTCAAGGCTAGCCTCATCTCCTAAGCATGAATCTAAAAAAGTAGGTATCATTAGCAACTGACTGAACAAAAAGAAGGACAAGAAACATATCCCTCCATTTCCAGGGAACACATCTTTATTTTGTTTCATTATAAAGAATAAAGGACAAAACCATGCAACCTCTCACTGTCAATGCCTTACCAAGCTCCTAACAGGAGCCCATTCAATATCCCCACCTTAAACAGTTCTTGGGTCATTTGAAGTGCAAGGGGCTATAGTTCACCAACCAGAGTCACCTCCATATCACTGCTGCATCTAGAACACACAACCTCTCTTTGGTGATAGAGGAAATTAAGATATGATCCAAATTCAGTAGCTCAATTCAAATGCAATGTTAACACACTTGAGGACTGATTTAAGATTTATTTAAAACTATTATAAGTAGAAGAGACACAAAGTATTTTGTACAGCTAGATCGTAATGCTGTGGTATATACGGCCACATGCATCTGAACACAATTGTGACTGAACCTTTCAACAGAGACCTATGTATACAATTTATACAAAAATACTACACACACAGAAATGATGCCATTTATCTCCCCTTCCTTCAGCACCTGAAGTGAAGTGGCACTTGCAAAGATTATTTCACGTATCATCTGCCTTTAGTTTAAGAAAGGACAAACTGCCTTGTGGTGATATATCCCCCTCTTTGTATTGGCTACAAACGGATCCCTGATAAGTGACAGCTAAAGCTGGGTGAGCTAACTCCTTACTTGGCAGAACATTAATAAGCTCATGAAGTCAAGTACAGAGACATTAGAAAATACCAGAGGTAAGGCTACCAGGACATACACATCATCGTGCTACTTTTAACTACATGGTCATTTTTTTTGCAGACATCTGTCTAATTGTTGCACACAGTTGACATATACCTTGGCATGAATCACCACTGTCCAGTGAAAGAGCCTGTAACCTGTTTATTCCTGTTTCTTTTGTTGCAGCCAATGGGACGGGACTGTAGTAAGAGAACAAACATGCTTCATATTTAATGTAGTTGAATGCTGATCAGCAGTTGTGGAATGTATCTGTCCTTTGGTGATAGCACCTTAGCATGAATTTACTGAAAGTTTTCAGAGGGATTGATAGTATGTTACCCATTTTCTGACTGTGCAAGATAAATCCCTTGTGCCTAATCTGCCAAAATTCCCTGCACTCACAGCTTCAACTGGAGTGAATGGGAGACGGAACATAAATGCTATATAAGGCCTTCATAGCAGAACTTAGATGAAATTTCTGAAAGCTTCAACTGCACTGAAAACAATTTAGAGGAAAACTGAAATATAATTGGTATCCACAGTTACCACAAGTGAGAAAGTTTATTTCCAGCGTTTTCTGTCTGTCATCCACAACTGAAAAACCAGGCAGATTTCAATTCGTGAAACAGCACATCAGTGAAAGAAGGGACTGTATGAACAGGACAGACTACACCACACAAGTAGGAGGCTAATCTTCTCAGTTGGAAACTAGCTGGAGCAGCCAGGATATTAAATCAGCAACACAAGGAGAGATTATTTGGAAGGCAAATGAGGTACATGCTCAAATTCAGCACCTAACGAGCAAGTTGAACCAATGTGGCAAAGAATATAATGAAAAGAATCTCTTCCGTTGTTTATGCTTTGATCCCAGGAATCTGGGTAAGCAGCAATAGGAAGCTCTAATTGATGTGAATAAATTTTATATAACCAATATTACTAAAATCTGGTGGGCAACTGGCATGTTGAAGTCCCTGATTAACAGGAAGAATAAGAGAGGCAGAATGGAAGCAGGATGCCTTAACACAGCCCTCCCCCACCATGCCATTATTCCTTTTAGAATGATCAGTAACACAGGACCACAGCTCTTGAACACGTAGAGGTCAATATGCTAACTAAAATAACTTAAGAAAGACTTACTGGTCAGCTAACTAGGGCACAGAACAAGATTTTCTTCAGCACATTTTTATAATCTTTGGAAAGGAAAAGAATTATGCTACAGGGCCAGTTTAGGACACATATTCTGTGAGTCCTTAGTGGACAATTATAAACTAATATCATACACTTCAAAAACCATATATTATTTATGAGCATGAGGTAAACAATCTCATTATAAAACTAGAAATATCAATCACTGAAATGGATATGGATATCTATTTGGAGATAAGTGATAATAAACTGATTGAATTTCACATGGGAAAAAGCAACCAGAATCTTTACATGCACAGAAATACTTAAACAAGTATTCAAAGTACTTGAGAGAAAAAAGGATAGCAGGATATCATAGAAAACTGGGGAATCCTCTAAAGGTGGCTATAAAGAAAAGTGATCTCACAATCAAGTAAAAGTACAGCTCCTTTTTGATGCAGAAAGTAAATAAAGTTACAACAAAAAAAAAAACCAAAAAACCCCAGGAGTGTTCAGTATATATGCTGTCTGTCTTCAGAAAAATCAGGATGGTATAGTTACAGTTGACATAGAATGAATAAGAACTTTCAGCTTATTAGAATCTAAGGATGGGTAAGTTTTACATTTACAGATTCAGACAATTTTCACTTTAGGTGTTGCAGTGTTAAAATACTCGGACATTCCCAGACTAGAAGAGCACTAATAATGTGTCAATAGGAAAAAAAAAAAAAAAGACTACTGGGATTAAAGCTGGGCCATATGAGTGAAAACACTGGTTTCAATTAATACAGATTTCAATGAAAGACTATAATTATTCCCAGTCAACAAATTTTTGGTATAATAGGTCTTGCCACATAAATCTGATCTCCTTGGATGAGATTAGAAGAGGATATTGCAGAGTGATGTTTGGGCTTTCACTTGTCAGATGTAATAAATTGATAAAAAAATAACTATGCACCATCAAGAAAAAATTCTTAAGTGGGCTCTGAATGGATGGAAAGTTAAAAAACCCACAAACCCCCATGTTTCAAGAGGCAACTGTCATTGAATACTACTAGAATACGAGCAAGGTTGCACAGGTATCAGTACTAGCATTCTCTTATTCAACATATCCTTCAACAATCTGGAAACAGGTAGACAAAGCTAGAAATGTTCTTGAACATAAGGTAAGTAAATAATGATGATGAAACAATGTTTTGGGTCACTTGGTGGGGTATTCAAATCAAGGGCATTTTAATAAAATCAAATGCAAAACTGAGTCCTAGAACAGTGGACACAGGCTACTCTAAAAAGTAAGAGCAACTATATTCTGAAAATGCTGACTCTGATAAAGACATGAGACTTCAATACAAGATGACAGTATAATGCTGTGGAAAAACTGGGAAAAAGCATCTCTTTGGTGTATACACAATAAAATTGTATCACAATGAAGCAATTAAGATGACTTGACGTTACGTATGACACTGAGAAACAAAGAAAAAAATGCAATTGTGTCCAAATTTGAAAACAAAAGGATGATAAAAACCTAGAGAAGATGTGGAAAAGAGCCACGCCAGTAATGCAAGCACTAGAGAAAAAGGCATGCAGTGAAGGAATTTATTCTATTCAGATTATAAAAACCCCTGAGGACATGTGCTAATTTTGAACAAGTATCAGGAATGGAATAGTTTTATGTTGCCACTGATTCTCATTGTCCCTTGATAATTGGACAGAAAATACAGTATGTAAAGGAATTTTTAATCAGGTTGAGTAAGGGAAACTTGAATCACTGGAACAAATGATCAGTGGGAAATGGTGGTCTCTCCACCTCTTTAAATTTTTACACCAGACCTAGATATCTCTCTGGAAAGCAGGTTTTAAACCCCCATAAGTTCCTAGGCTCAATACACTGACAGCTGGTGAAATCAATGACCTATGATATTCAGAAGGCCAACTAAATGACATAAAAATATCTTTTGGTCTTGGCCTTAAGTATTAGAAATTTACAAATGATAAATATTCTGAAATGTAAATCTTATACATCTTAAACAGGCATGCAAAATTTGTGGGTACTTTTGACCCTGGATTTTTCATGCCTTGATTTCCTCACACAGAACAAAGGAAACATTTCTGCAATAATACATTAAATCATTGTTTATTAAGCCTTTGGTTTCTGTAACATTGAATACTAGAGAAAATCCCCATGATGGTTGCTCAAAATTCTGTTTTCAGGGAAAGGTTTGAACAGTATCCAGTAAACAAGGGACTGGCACACATAATGAACAAAGAAGATAAAAAAAATATATTGATTGCCTGTTCTCTGGATACTGTGTGGAGCAGGAATGCTGTGAAATAAAGCACACATGATCCTGTAATGAAAAATGTTAACATAGTGTTTCAGGGGAAAGGGAAGTAAATGAAGATGCTTGCTTCAGAAATGCCAGAACTGAGGTTAACTCTTGATTAACTGGTTACCTCAGTGTAGCATTTTGCATGTATACCAAATAACACTGCACAATTGCGCAAATACACAATACTCGTAATAATTGTCTTCCTGAAAGGAAGGAAAATGTTCTGATGACTAACTTTGCTGAAAGCAAGGCCATTTGCTTGCCCTATCATGCACTCCTTAAATCCCCTGCAATTTGTCAACTTTGAATGCAATATTTCTCCAGAGGCTACCAATGAGCTCTTCACATTTTGCTCATGTCATCCGTTTTCCATTTGATTAGTGGGGACCTGAAGTAATCTTTCTGCTTCACAGAACAACTAAAGCCAACACACAGGAAAATAGCAGTATCTAGGTACAGTTCTTAGGGACAAAGGTCTTTGGGGATGGTCAGGGTCTTGGTGTCTTAGTGAAGTGGCTGAGAGAGATGAGGAAGAAACAAACACCCAGACTAAAAAAATGAAGGATAAAGTTAAGAAAACAATGAAGAAACATAAAAGAAAAAAAATTTTGAGAATGGGGAATAGAAGAAACCTACATGATGGTGAAGGTATGGCATAAAAAGTGAGAAGACAGAAGCAATAATTTGTATGGAAATATGGAAGAGAAGAATGCAGCTCAATGTACTTCTCAGAGGTAGGTCAAAAGATGGAAAGAGTAGAACATACATGCAAGAACAAAACCAAAGATAAATATTTATTCATATCCAAATTACTTTTGTGTGACAGAATTTCTGTGATTTATTTTTATATTTCACTTTTATGAACCTTTCTGTTTAAAAGTACTTACTTAAACAACGTGTATCTTAAACAACATATTAACCATATTAAATGGGATATTCTTTTGAAGAAAAATAAGTGATATTCTAAGATTTGAAAATCACTTCTCTGACTTTAACGTATTTTAAATGATTTTTAAAATGTTTTTTCAAAGTCAGAAATACCACTGAATGAATGTTTGACCACAAAAGTGAATGAGCCTAAAACTTTTAAAGGTAGCTTTGGTGCCAGTATCTTTTCAACATCAACTTAATTCAAGTGCCACCTCTTTTATTCTTCACTACTCCCCCCAAAACTGCCAGAGATCAGTTAGTGTTCATGCCATTAGAAACTAATGAAAGGTACAGACTTTAATTTGATAAGTTAAAACTCCTTCAAGACCTAATGTCATCACTTTAAATGTAGCATAAAAAGAGTAATGGAAAGAAATGATTGAAGCTCTTCATGGCTGTACTAGCCTTGATAGATTTAAAATTTGCAGATCCGCTACTGGAGGCAGTATTTTCCTATATAGAACAAGAATACCAAAATCAACCAACCAACCAAAAAGTTTATAATGACATTAAAATGTTTCTAATTCCATGGGCAAAAGGATCTCTCTAAAAACAGTGTAAAAATGAAGTAAGTTATTCTGTACCAGCCCCTCTATCTCCCAACCTCATATTTCTACCAATGTCCACATAAAATTAATGTATTCTACCTATACACTCTACAGCATTCTACTGCAATACCTCCAGCTCACTCTGTGTAACTTTTTTGGTCCATCATTTGGACAGTAGTGACAACCTGTTGCACTGCTGCCTTCTATGACACAGTAATGCCTACTGATAATGTTTGCCTGAACTTCCCCTTGAGTGGGACATTAGGAGTTCCACAAAAACTGGCAATTGAGTAGAAGACAGAAACCCCTTTCTGGCTCCAGTCATTATTCTTCTGTCAGATTTTGCTGAAAGTAGCTAAAAATCAGAAGGTGAAAGAAAAGGACTGCATAGTCATATATCCCTATTTTCTTAGGGAAATGTAGCTAAAACCCCCTGTTTCCTCAGTACTTTTTCTAAAAAAATTATCTTTATTTTTCCATATTAAAAGTACATTAAAATTAAAGCATGTCTCATGCACTGTTCTCTCGAGAAATCATTTCTCTCCAGAAGACTGAGATCTAAAGACCACAGAAGGCTTCCAGTCACATTGGTACACAGAAAAAGAACAGAACAGTGAAAGGTCATCAAGAAGATGAAGATGAGTCTCATATTTACAAACCAGGACATTTTTAAACAGTTGTTTCCCATGGATTATATACACAATTACTGAAAACATAGCCTAATGAGCATACATGAACATCTCCATCTCTTCTCATTCATGTTGAGAGTCTCTGATTGAAAAGTGAAAAAGGCAGATGAATTTTTGAGTTTTTACAGTGAGTGGAAGACCCACAGTTTCTATTAATTAAGTATATATATGACTAAAGACTTTGCAGGGGCAACTTCCTGGACAGTATCAGAGGTAGCAGCTGATGTGTTAAAAAAGCAACTTCCCAAAATCAAGCGCTGAACAGAGAAACCAAATCCACTGAATAATGTTCACAAATAAGAACTGAGTTGCACATCTCACATATTGACACATTTTAAAAACAAGCCAAATAAACTGTCTGGCTTCCTTCCAACTGCACCTTGATTAAGACCAGGTCAGACAACACCATGTGGTCCATGTAGAAACAGACATTCCTCCTCTGAGGATATCCCCAGAAAACACAGTAAAATGTGGTGCTGAAGCTGATGAAAGTACATCCTACCTTTAAGATGTTTCCTTATCCCTGGATCAGAAAGGTGTAAAGTGACTAAAAGCAAGATGGTACAAGCAATCTTGCCAGCACACAGGCCTTGACAAAATGAAGTGGGTGGTCAATGATATTTCAGTGGTAGCAAGATATACAAGACCTGTGGTATCAAATACACTCTTGAGTAAGATGAAAAAACTCAAAGATGAAGAGACTAACTTCTGCATTTGCCCCTTTTTGGCTGTATTGTCTTAAGACAGAAGATTTCTCTCAATATTGATGCTGTTAGAGTATAAGAACAGAACATGTGCAAAGTCTGGCAAATTTAGGAGGGATCCCAAAAACCTGTTTGCAGACTTGCTACAAATGACCACACAAGCGCTATATGAAAGTATTCCCAGGAAACATGCTAGTATCATGTGTTTATAACCCGAACACACTAACACTAAACAGAGACAGGTCATCTATGGCTGGTCTGAACAACCACGTGAACAAGTGTACCCATTTGTGTACAAATCCCTTGAAGGACAATTGGTCTACAGCTGACATAATTATGACTTCTTGGATAGTTGCCTGATTTTGTCTTACATTTGTAATGAATGTGGTATTTCACTGGTACTGTAATACTAAAACTAGATGGTCACAAAGATATACCGAATAAATATATTTCAAAAGTGCAATTCCATTTTTTAAGAACATTCAAATTTTAACTGCCAGAAAATGGCTGTCTTTAGTTTCACTTTTATTTAACCATCAGCCCTTAGAAGGAACAGGGAGTAATTTTAAGATGTAAAAAAGGGAAGAGACCATCAGATTTATAGAGGTCCTGAAGGAGATCAAGATAGGAACTTAATGGTTGTTTCAACAACCACAAGTGGGTTAGATACCTAAAAATCATTGAAAGTCTTGAGAGGTAGGTATCTGAACAATTTAGACATATTTTGAACACTATCTCCATATTTGTCTCCTTCTTATCAATACTGCAGTATTGCCTTCAGAAAAAGTTATATGCAGAAAGCGTTTTCTTTGCCTTTCACATTATCCAGCTTGATTTTAAAACATATCCACACATAGCTACACCTGGTAATGTAATAAATGTGACAACTTTCTTATCTTTTATAAATATAATTTAATTACCTTTGGGGCAGTCTGGATTAAATTCTGTGAACTCAGTGTATCTCCTATGCCCCCCATTTCTTAGCCAAGGTACTGGCTTACGTCCTTTACTGGTATGAAAGAATGCTACCCCTGTGAGGATTTCTGTGATACCACTATGCAGACACTTGGGTGAGGATTTACCTCACAAGCTCTTCTCTGTGCTCAGAGCAAATTCAGGTGAATATCCTACAAATCACCTTGTAGAATCACTGAAAAAAGGGAATGTTAATGCCCTTATTTTTTGAACACCTTCCCTTGCAGTCCATTGGGAGTGTGCTGTGTGATTTTCAGGAGCCAGCTTCAGCAGGGCAGGCACCCATACTGCTGCTCCTGCCCCTTGGGAAAGCCATGGCAAGGTGGGTGCCCTGCTGTGTATCGCCCAAGAGAGATCAGTCTGGTATAATTTCTCAGATTATTAGAGGTTCCTGATCTGAAGAGGATTTGGCACATTCCCAGTTTGTTTTGTCGAGTCATTGTGTTAGACCAACCAGTATTAAATGAACTGTGCTCTGGTTAGGCTATACATCTCGGTCAAGGGGCTTCACATTGCTGATCCCCATACACTGACTTTGAATCTATTAAATTCACAATTCAAGAAAGAAATCAGTCTAAGGGAGAAATCACCTGTGCTCCTGTATCAGCACTATGTTTTCTTTGATTCTCTTTTGCCTTTTTCCCCACTTTCAGGAAACAAAACCTAACCTGTATGGCGTGATTCACAAAGAAAAACAAATGTAATGATGAAACAGATGTATTTTTATAAACAAGAATGGAACATATATTGTCTGAAGTAGAAGGCAGAAGAAATATTGCATCAATTTTAAAAATGCTAGAAAAAGCAAATGAGGGTTTCTTAAAAAAACCAAGAAAGTTCATAAAGCATGAACAATTTTAAAAGGTAGTAATAAATAAATTTGGAACAGTAGTATAAAATATGCTTCTCATCAGATGAGTATCTTAAATATTGACCCACAAATGATTTTCAAATTTCAAAGGAAGCACTGAAATAATGTGATATCTTAGTTTGTCCTTATATAATAAATTAATATTGCAGAAGATTAATACACATCAAACACGAGGATTTTATAAAGAAAAACTCTACACAGGAGAAAATTGTAAGACAACCTTCTTTTTTTTTCAGGGAGGGTAGCAAAGGCAGGGCTGTGAATAGTTTTTTATTCTTTTTTCATTTTTTGCTTTTAAAGTAGAGTACTGGTAAACATATTTCTAAATATTGGAATGAAATATCACTTTTCAACAAAAATACTGATTTTTGTTATTATTTATCAGTATTATTATTTACCACAAACCAACATTAAGCTTATTTTATTCTTACTAGAAAATAAGATAGCAAAGATAAAAATATGCTTAATAGATTAGGAAAAAAATATAGGCACTATCTGATAGACTACAAAAATCTAGAAAAGTTCAAAATGTTTTCAGCTAGGCACAAAAATGCTGTTAATGATTAGCTGCATAACAAGAGATTTATCTCTGTCTTTTTTTCCTTTCTTTTGTGTGTGTGTGTGTGTTGCAAAGGCAACACAGACACATTGCAGGTCTGTCTGTGCCATTCTTAGGCCACTTTCAGGCCGATTGAGAAAAGCTGGAAAGTAAACACAGGTGTTTTAAAACTGGAGCGCTGTCATGGACAACCACAAACACCCTTAACTCTGATGTGGCAACGCCTCTTTCCCGCCCTCTCTTTTTTAAAGCATTACCCAAAAAGAACATGTCAAATGTTTCACCTTTCACCACCTCAAAATAACTTGGAGCTTATAGCATTGTTTGGCAAGTCTCAAGCAAAGAGATCATTTTTTCATTCCTTTTCAGATATAGCCAACTCCAAATCAGTCACATAAAATAAAGAGCCATTCTATTTCTAATTAGTTTATTTTCAGTGTCCGCTGAATTACCTGCAAGCACTATGTTTCAAGTTGAACATTTCCTTCCTCAAATGTAATTCAGGTTCCTTGTTTTCATAATTGAGTTTCAACTAAAAAGACAGTGAGGGGATTTTGCAATAAAGAAACAAGATTTAATCCAGTGGATAAAAGAATAAATAAAAAATTTAACAATAACAAAAGAGTGCCATAAATCCCCCAAACCAAAAGAATAAACCTTGGGTTTTTTTTTTTTTTATTACTCTGCAAGAATATATATAAAACTGAAAAGGTACTTGCTTGTAAATTAGCTGTTCCAGAAAAGAACATATCCTGTTAACTGCCATGAAGTACTGACTAGAGAGAGATAAAGTACAGAAAGCAAAGCAGAACAAGTCCCCAGAAATTATGCAGCTCCTACTCACTTATGGAGTTGGGGAGTGTGGAGAGAAAAAAGTAATATATTATCAAAAATGAAGCTAATACTGACAGTTACAATTTAATTCTGAAAAACTGTTAAACAACACAGAGATGGGCTAAAACTAACAACCCTAGCAACACTCCTCACTCCAAAATGCAGAACTGGTTTATAATCTAAATATCAAAATCCAGCTAAAGCAAAAATCCTGAAATCTTATACTCAAAGCAGCGCAACCCTCAGAGCTGTACCAACAGCAAATGTATTTCAAAGGTACAACATTGCTGAAAAGTTAACACATGCCAAAATCAGGTCTTACTTATTGTAAAGGATGATTTTTCTTTCCAGCCTCAGCCTTCAGATTCCAGAATGATTTTCTTTTTGACGTAGACGCTTACACACACCCCGGTTTCAAAAACCAGACACCAGACTTACTGTGTGTTCTGTGCTCCAACTTAAACAAACACAAACGACTTCATAAGACAGACAGCGCTCACGCATACATTTATTTATGTTAGGACACAAGTGAGATGTTTCTGTTTTCCAGATTTTGTCCACTGTGGTAAAGAGATGGTGTAATTTATTAAAGGATCTGTCTGAACAGCTTGCCTCATCCCCTGTTAACTTCACCAGGCATTCAAGAGAGTTCACAATCTTATTAAACAGGCCTCAAAAGGTGACTTGCAAAATTGAACTTTGTACTAAAAATCTGTTATCACTATTTCTTTTAAGCCATTTTATCTAATTTTTGACCCAAATTATGAACTACTTTGTGTTCTTTTTTAGTGAATCTAAGCAAGAATACATTTAAAGTTTGGCCAAGAAAATGCAACCATAGCAAATATAAAGCATCAAACTTCTGCCAGCTGCCAGCATCACTCGCAGTGCTGTGCATTACCTAACAAATACTTAGAAGAAATCACACACACACAAACACACTTATTAAACTACATTATTTCGCCTCATTTGTTGCTATTTCTGGCATCTGCATTAAGCACACATGACATGAAAATCATATACCATTGAGACTATTACACATAATAGACAAATTAAACCAAACAATATTATGTATAAATTACCTTGTTCATTGGCTTGCTTTAGAAATACCTTCCTGCTAAAACAGGAGGGATTTATGCTTGGCAAAGCAACATAGTTTAATCTGATCCATTAAAAAAAAGTGCACTAGTACAACAATGGAGAAAACCATTGAACATTCTCGTAGCAACAATACAGAGACAGCTAAAAAGGGAGAAAAAACCTTGTTGAAATAACTCTTTTTAAGTGCAAAAATGTCAACCCCTAAAAAGATGCAGCAATAATGGTGTTGTTTACCTGCAGGTCTGCGAAGTCTCAGAAATATGTTTTAAGCAAACGAACTGAGTTGGGGGAACTTTATCAAACCACTAACTAACTACCATTAAACAACAATGACAGATTTATCCCTCAGCACTATGGTGACCCTCTGGCCAAAAGCTAATTTCTCATTCCTCTGCTCTTTTGTATTCAAAGTTATTACTCAGTCACAAAACAAGATGATTTTTAAAACAAAAAACCTGTGTCCCCATTTTGAGACAGGACATGTTTTCATCTATGTCTACTTCACAAGACGTTGTGTACACTTAGCTTTGGGCAGTTATTTCATGCAGCTCTGGAGAGGAACTTCTTTTTTTTGTGTGTGTGTGTCTTAAAAAACCAGGAGTAAATATACTGTAAAACTATAAAAAATACTAGCAAGCTGTAATTGTGACAAGTGAGTTCTACTTTTATGAAACGAACTGGGAAGCTGATTTTGTTCTTTAAGAAATGGGGGAAAAAAAACCCACAAGAAGCTGATAAAAAACTGATTCCTGATCATCTGACTTTACTCAGAGAAATAATAGGTACCTTCCTGCGTGAGGCTTACTGGATTAGGCCCCAATTTATAAAAATGTTGTTTCTGGACTCAGACCTGCTATTCTACGCTTCAGGACAGAATGAAGCTTTTAGAGCTTTAAATTCTAAAGATAGGGGTCAGAAAGGAAACAATGTAAGAGTGTGAAATAAATTTGTTGCTGCTACATCAACTCTGCCTGGTAATTTTTCTCTAATTACCAAAGAAAAGAAATATTATGTCTGATGTAACTTTCTTCGAACATAAACATATCTCAGCAAGACTGTGAGTCTTTTTCTCCTAAAAACTAACTGGAAAAACAAAAATATGAGAAGCAGACATTCCTTTGTGAGGACAAAGTTAATAAAACATTTTATCTGGGAAGCAGACATGATACAACTGGAGTTTGAAGGTGAACTCAGCTCTAATATTTAAAATTTGACAACACTTGTCAAAAGATGTTAAAATTGTTTTGTGGTCCAACAAGTCACCCAGCAAGAATAATTTTTAAGCAGCTTTTCTTTTTGTTTCAGTTAAAATTAAAATCCATGCTGTGTAATCCTTGGAGTCAATCTGTAATTAAGAGGATTTGAAGAGAGACCACGCACTGCATTAATGATAAAATTTAATATCTGTTTTAATACTCTAACATAAGAAAAAAACCCTAAGCAACATACAAAAAAGCAATCATCTCCCTATTTTGTGTGAATGCAGCATACATACACCATTACTATGTGTAGCAGTGATGCTGTATTTGATGTCAGCTTTTTGTTTATAGACCAAATGTTTCAGGATTTAGCATCTACAGAGCTTAAAACATCATCTGCTTGAAAGCTGGCACCCAGATTTAACAGGCTAGATAAACAGATTTTATTTTATCTAGTTTGGAAAATGAGTGTTTTTGTTGTTACTGTTACATAGCAATTCCAAAGGGAAGGAGTTATCAACAGCATTTCCCAGGTTTCAGTCACTTGCTTCCCAGCCATTCAGCCACTGTCCTCCAACACCTGCTGCTCAATTGTAAAAAACAGGAACAGATAACCAACTAAAACCAGTCAATTTTATGTTATACTCTTAAATGGTTAAAATCTTTAAAAAAATAAAAAAGAAGAAGAAGAAAAAAAGATGCTTGGTATACTAAGTCTCTCCTTCAGACTATGTCCCAGGAAAAGGTTTGAAATCTTCAGGTCTTTAAACGCATCTAGCTGACAACAAGTAATGTATTCAAATAATTTACTGAGAGTAAGCACCACTGAAAAGTGGAGCAAACAGAGTTCCATTTTAAAACTAGAAACCTGTGCTAAATAGTTTCATCTTTTCAGAAGATGGGGTGAAGGCTTACAGATCCAAAGAATTCATTAAGAAACATAGCTAAGGTAGAGATGATCTTAATGAGCTTTTGTAGGGAAAGGTTTTGAAGGGATATGTTTATCTATTGTCCTGAGAAAGGATAATAGATTCTTGTTAAAATGTCTCCTGGCCTCAGCTCTTGTGAAAGAACTAGCAAAGCATCAAGGTACTCTCACCAGATACTGTTGTATCATATAAGACAGCTAGTTTATGAAAACAAATTTTAACAAAATTTCCTCTGATCTCTATTTCTTACTAGGCCATATTTGTGTATAATAGCCTAAGGCTTCAGAGATTTGGGACATAGTCCCATTAAGTGCACGTGGAATTCACAAGCTTCAAGGTCAAAGCAAGAAAAGCATAATTTTTTTCTCGAAATTTAGATGCTACAACAATAACTACTACTGTCAGCAGAAGCACACTGCAGCAGTCAGTCACTGACATGTGCATGTGCATGGAATCTGGCCCATATACAGATATACACAAGATCAGTTTCAGTGCTTGGAAACCTCGTCCAAATGCTACTTCTAATATAAAAAGTAGTTGAAATGGTATTGATTTAAAAAAAAAAAAACAACAACAACAACAAAAACCTCCCAATATTCAAAATGTGTGGTCAAATTATTTGTAAACAATGAACTCCATGTGTTAGTCATACCATGACGACCAGCTTAATAACCCCTCCAGCACAGCAGGTATTTATTTAATAAACAAACTAGCATTGAAATTATCATCTTGACTGTGTTCCATAAGGAAATGGGGAATTTGTGAAACTGTATGGAATCTAAGTATGTCTAGTAAAACTGTGAAATATGACATCTGTTCTTCAGTGGAGAATCAATTCTGGAGATGAAAAATCCAGTATCCATCAACACAGTTCAGAAAATGAAGCCCTTGAAGATTTCTTTACATATTGAATCTAACTAAAAATGACATTTTGGTCTTTGTGTTTAATTTTAAATTGCAAATTTGGCTGCTCAGCAGCTTAATACAATCACTAATACACATTAATACCATGTTCAAGCAATGTGATATACACCTACTTACTATTACACAATTGCATTGGTTACTTCAGCTTCCTACCCAAAGTTTAAAGACAGCTCTTTTCTCATTTTAGCCCTCCTTTCCTTTTTCTTTGCAAGATATATTTACCTTACCATTAAGAGAGGCTGAATTTTGGAAGTAACAACACAGATGACTGAATTTTGGAGGCACAAAAAAAATCAAAGTTTTAATTGCAAACACATTTTGAAGGAGAAATCAGACATTTTTTGAGGTTTTTCAGTGAACAATTCCTTTTTTCTGCAATGGTAATGAACAATTTTGATTCAGCTACATGACAGAGCTAGTCATGCAGTGTTTCTAAATATTAAGATAAACCTAATATATGCTGAGTTGAAATCCTAATACATTGATATACTTCTGCTGATAATAACTTTATTTTACACATTGCAAGACTTCAAATAATAAAAAAGCATGTCAAATCATATGTCCAGTTCTATCTGTGCTTGTGTTAATCCTGAATAGGTAGTACACCAGAGTGTCTGCACAGGGCTTTTTAAGGTTGAGGTCTGGAAACCCAGAATTAGCAAATTATCACATTTACTAGTTGACCCCTAACATAGAGCTCACTTTGCTAAAGCTGCCTCCTAGAGAAAAGCCCAAGTCCAGATACCACTCCAAAGCTCATGAGGAAAGCTGTGGGCATCTACTGGAAGACAGATGAGAATGATTTTACTTCATTAAGCTGACTTTCATAGAAGGAAAAAAAAGTTCACAATAAATCCTCATCCATCCTTTATTTCTGGTCCTCAAGCATGTTCCTGAAGAACTGCATATTGCTCGGGTAGAACTGCACACCTGCTGCACAGGGGGAGCACATCTCTTCCTCTTGGCAACCTGAGTGTCTGAACAGCAAAGTTCACTTTTCCATTACACCTCTGTTTGCCACACTCATGGAAGTCAAATCAGAACTTTCCTCTTATTTATGGGCAAAAGGGATTTTCAAAAGCCTCCCAGTGATCAAGGAGCACAAGTGCACTAACATCAAAAATGTGCCTTTGCACCAGACTAAATTAATAGATGGGAATTAAACATGACAGGCAAAATGATTTCTGTCTCCTCTGAGTAAATGATGGCTAAGCAGCAGGCTGCACTTTTCAGATATAGAGACTTTTGAATTCATCTCACTCTAAAACCTGAAGTTGCTCACCTGGGAACCGGAGAGATTTCCAGATTGCAGTAAAACTATAAATAACAGCAAACATGTTGGACCTTGAGGCTTCTGAATCAAGGCTAGTCTGCAGCTTTAAAACCATACCAAGACATAATGTTTCAGTGTCTTCCTTCAGTATCTGTCCCCCTTCTACTCTGAAACACATTTCATATGATTTCTTGTATACAGAATGCTAGGAAAAGGTCCTCCAATTCTGAACAGGTATTTGGATACACTTAAACGTACTAAGACCAAATATTCCTTCTTAGTAAATACCAAAATTCTGAAATGTTTATATTGATCCTTTATCCTATCCTTGGTTTCCTGTACCCAAGATCTAAAGTAGATTCTATCAATTCTGAGAGGTGTTTCAGATAAGGAGGTCATGGATGGGTCAGAGCAAGACCTTTGGTATTTAATGACCCTGTGGCTTGTCTTTTGCACAAGAGCTTAGGTTACTACCTTTTATATGTTTTATTGAAGGACAAATAACTCGCATGTCATCATGCATCCAGGCTCAAGATTTTGTTTACAGTTGCTGTTCAAACAAAACAGGATCATTTTCCTGTGCAGCATAGAAAATGAAGAGTGTATGGTATGACACTGAAAAAAATATTGAAAATTAAGATTTACAACACTTATTTCTGCATGCATGGATAACAGAACTCAGATGGAGCATAATTTAATAAATTTAATATAATACCTTCAATAATGGAAAATACTTAACTTGGCTAAATGTTTTTGGTACTTTAAAATTTTTGGTACTTTAAAAAATGCATTATGGTACAATGCTGATAGATATTTTGAAAGCTGTGCCAGTGCAGATTAGGCATAATATTAATAGAAAGTGATGCTAAGGCCACCTTTAAATGTAGCAGAAAGAAGTTACCTTTTTATGTAAAAAGTATGTTCAGATTCAGAATCTCTGAATTTAGTTTGGAAATGTATTTTATAGTATCTGAAAGTGGCAAATGAAGGAAGGAATCCTAGTTTTCTTATAGTAAGTCTGATACATTAGGATTCATGATAGCTTTAGAATTAGATGAACATATGGCCTTAATTCCTGATCCATGTAATCCTGAAATGAAGGTCCATACTAGTAGGAAAGTAAAATAATTTTTTTAATAGCTGTTTGAAGTGCAGCAATATGACACCTCCTCAGAACTTAGAAAGGTTCATAGTAGCACTACTGTTGACATCCTATCAGGCAGAAGGAAGGGAAAAATGAACCCAGGATTGGGGTGACAAATTATACCATTGGAGATAGTGACAAAGATTATAACTACAGTTAGAGTTTCTGATTTTATCAGAATTCACCTTTCCCTATGATCAGAGAATCATCATAGAATCATAAAGGTTGGAAGAGATATCTATGGTCAAGTGCAACAATTAATTCAGCACTGCTAAGTCCACCACTAAACTATGACTCTAAGTACCACACCTACACAGTTTTGAATAAGCAGCTTTCCTAACAAGACTGTGGTTTCTACAGTATGTTTTGCTTATGTATCAGACTCTGTGATTCTAATTTACAAGATACTGATGAATTTCAGTTTATTTTAGAACACACCATTTTTTCATCACAGGTTTAAGGAGATAAGGAGTAAAAGAGCAGGTAGCAGACAGCTTCATAATTGGCTACGGGATGCCTGTATAGTTTGTTTCACCTTCAGCAACTTCACAACATCTCTTTATTTCAAAATACATATTTCTAGAATACATGTATCTAAGATCTGACCCAGGCCCATAAACTGTTTCAGTTTTGAGGTCCTTTAACGGAGTTTAGACAAAACCCTAAAAATGCTGCAGAACATTGAAATGTGGCACCCTTCAAACTGTAAGACCATGTGGTAGTGTAACTCAGTAAGGAAAAAGCTACCAGAAAGTCTAATGCATCATACAAAATGGGATCTGTTCTGCTATAAGGAAAAACAGGTGTGTGAAAGTGCTAAGTATTTCTAAAATGCTAAATTAATATGCACAATTTCAGACTGATTAAATAAAAAACATGGATGAGAGGTTCTTGTTGACATGGTCATAAAAACCATGAAAGAGATGGTTCTTTGCATACCAGAAATGATGAAGTGAAAGCAGCCTAATGACTGTGAGAATGATAGTCCATATATGATCACCTGCAACGACAATACTGCATTCCAGGAACCTGCTGCATTAATCAGAAATAATACTTCCAGTAATCAGAAGCAGAACCACTGAATGACCTTATGGGAAGACAACTTCCCCCTGTGAAATGGAAGCCAAAAAACAGAAGACTCGGCCAAAAGGTTTGCATGACCACATCATCACCAATGAGAAAGAGGGCTGTATGTGGTATATACAAACAGTTGATGTTCGAGATTGTCAGGAGTAATCTTGTGCCAAGAGAGATTTGAAGGCTGTCAAATAAAAAGCAACAGACCTGCATGGAATTGTTAGTGGAACACATGAAAGCTGGCATCAAACACCAAATGTGAATGAGTAATGAATTTCTTAATGGTTAGAACTGAATCAAAGTTCAGTAAACATACTTGCTGTGGTTAAAAGATGTTCAGCAACTATTAACAGGAGAGAAGAAAGACACTCCTCAGGCAAGGTGAACAAACCCTTTGAGCCAAGACATTGCTTGTTCATTCTACCAAGATGCATTCAGTGCCATTCTTGGGCAGCTGTTTACAGCAATATGAAGCATGCTAAAGAGGTACAGTGCTCTAGACATGCATTATTAATTATAAAGATTCAACTCTTGTCAGGATGGACAATTATTGTTCACTCCTATCCATATATTACTTCTCTTTGAAATGATTCTGTAAGACTTGAGATCACAGTATGTAAGAAACACGTTTGGTCTTCTTTTATTTGAACAGAGTTCAAGAAATCCTGAGTATCTGCTGTGCAGAGAACACTGTATACACAGGGCTGACACGCCAGATGGTGCAGTCAGTGAAAGGACAGCCTCAAAGGCACAGGAAGGTGGCATGGCCAGTGCAACCAAGGAAGCAAACACAAAAACTTGGGTATGTCTATTTGTTTCCTTCTATTTGAAAACAACTCAAGGTTTGAATGCTTTCAAAATTCTGGCCTGCACCAATGATTTAGTGAACCAAAAGCTGTACAAATGTCCCTGCCATCTATCCACACAACCACTTAATGTCATCAGAAGCTGAAAATCATGCAAGTACTAACGTTACCAAACATAATTTCTTTTCAACTCCCAGGTAGACATATAAACCAGATTTATCAGACTCTGGAAGCCAGGCAACTTCACTCCCAGTGAAGGGCAAATGTCTCATAATTTTATTCTCATGTTTTCCATCAGGGAAAAATATTGTACTATTTGCTTATGGCACATGTAAACAATTATTCTAACTTTAAGCTTCCTACACAAGATATATTTGGTCAATGAATACAAATGTCTATCAGTGCTAGAAAGCTAGCTACCAGATGTGAGGAGACTAAGAATGATACTGCATTTGTGAACAACTTTCTGTCAAAACCCACATAACTAAATAAAGTCTACCAGATAAGCTTGATGGCTAAAAAAAACCAATTAATAAAACTGATCACTGATTGTGATACTAGTAGATCAGATTTCTGATTCATGATCAAATACATACACCAAATAAATCACTTTCTGCCTATAAGGGATACACATAAGCAAACTGTTACACACCTAAACTATATGACAGCAGATGAAGGAGAAACCCTTTGAGGCATCCCTTGAGGATCTCCAGCCCTGAATGATGAAATTTGGCTCGAAAGAACAATTGGGTCCAATGAAACTTCAAATGACTGCTTTAAAGACCAGTAAACAAGTGCTCACATTTTTTCCACTGGACTTGAGGGGGAATGTTGGTCACTGCAGGATTATATGAGTTATTTTCTCCCTCTCCAGAAATAGTTAACTTGGTGGGCTAACTGTCAGTCTGTAGCAACAGCTTTTGGAGACACTGTAACTTAAAGAGAAATGAATACAGAAAATTATTATGGAAGTGGAACACAGACAGAATGACTTCTGCAGGAGTTTCTGTGGCCTCATTTTAGCATTCATTTATGGTACAATGCAACAGCTCACACTGATATCCTCTGAGGTGTATGGTGTTATTTAATAACACCAAGTCATAAAGTGACTAATCATTCTTCTAGCATGGATAAGAGCAGAACAGACTTGTGTCTAACCTCAGTGACATACTTTAAGACCTTGTGATTAAGTGTTTCTGGGTGCAGCAAAAGCAAAGGCTCTGTTCAGTGCAATTAAGATTGCAACTGTGTCTACCCTGTCTGATAAAGTGTCTAGGAAGCAGCAACGGAAGAAAAATGTTTGTGCATTCTTCTTCATGTCCAGGTTGTCAGTAGCATGCTCCAAGTTCTACTAGTCTTTTATTTTCACCTCCACTATGCAATTAAAAGCAATTCAATCATTAAAACTTCATCAAACATCCACTCTAAAAATTAATAGTGATCTCATATCCTTTATAACAAGTTTTATTGACAGGGTAGAAAATTTTTCTGTCACATGGCCCAGGCATTTAAATGAGGGCACATCCTGTGTTAAGGTAGGTACTGATGAGAGAAAGGAATTCATTATGGCTTTCTACAACCTGAACAACTCTCCTGAAAGCTGAGTAAGAGGAATCATTCTTAGGAAAAGAAACCAAACTACTGAAACATCTCTTGCACAAAGTTAGAAATTCCTGCTTACTTTGACAAATCCTGTAGTATTTTATCCCCATGTAAGTAATAGGAGGAATAGCGTGAAGAACCTCTCAGGATTAGCTGTAACAATGTATTATTTGCTGGAGATAACCTCCAAGAAGCCTGTTAACGATTCCCATTGGTCCTGAAATGTTCCTCATGGTCTGAGATACAGACCATAAGTAAATCCAAGGGCATAGCTTATCTCCTCTTACTGAGAGACAGATCTGCTATCTACTTCACCCCTTCCATTTCCAATATGAAGCTGGCATTCTGTCTTCAAACACACCTACAAAATCATTTGCAAATGTGACAAAATTCCTTTTTTCTAGACAGCAGCACACGACATCCAGGATGAAAAGCATGATTGCTTTTGGGTTAACTCCACAGAGTGAGTTCTTGAGCTGAGCTTTCATAGGTTGCTATTTTCTTAGATACAGAGGGAACAATGAACACTAGCCAGAGGAATTCATAACAGAATGTGTGAGAAAAGGGTGGATTGTCCAACATACAAGTATTGCTGAGGTGCCTCATTGAAAAAAAAACAACTGAAAAACAACCACTCTAAATAATAAGCAATCTGTACCAAACAATAACACCATACTGACAACTGGATCAACAGCAAGTTTTAAACTCTTTGCAGTGTCTAGTTACTTTGTGGCTAGGAGCTGAAGGAAGGTGGACAACGCAGCCATTCATCTGTTAGCTAAAACATACATGCTAGCAAACCAGCAGCTGCTCTCCATCAGCCACACAGCACTGCAGGAACTACAGCACAACAGCCACAGGAGCTGAAGGTGGCAGAGGGGTGCCCTGGATGTGGCTGAGCCTTGACACATCCCAAACTCACATTCCAGATGTCCAATAAATTAACTTCATCTCCGCTGCCTCATGTAAAACTATTGAAATGAATAACTATTGAAATTATTAACTATTAAAATGTAAAATTTGTATGCTGAACTGGAATTTGAATACAAGAGATTGAAATCTCTTGGTTAACCATCACTGATTCAGACAAGTTTCCCTGGATTTTATTTCAAAAGCATGTGTCTTTGTTGAAATCAGAGGCTTTATAGCCATAAACCAGCTCTAAACTTATTAAACTTATGAAACTTCAGCTCTGAAGCACCAAACCTAAAACCAGTCAGAGTTAGTTTTTGTAAATAAAGGCCACATCATCTGAAACAAGGACTTTTTCCCCATAGTTAATATTGTAGGAATAGCATGTGCTTTTCAATAGTAGCAAATATTTTATACTTCATGTTAAAGCTTTTGAAAATCTTTTTAAGCTCTTATAACATCAGAATCTCTTGTGATGATGCCCTTCATGGATGACAGGTTGGCCAGTCAGCTAAATTTGTTTCTGTGGTTGTTGTTGCCAAGTAGGTATGGAAAAATGGTTTCTACTCTAAGAATCTGGTAAATTCTGGGAATCAAAAAGAACTTAGTAAAATTTATAAAAGGCATCAAGGAATACTTAAATTAAGTATTCTGAAGTGGCTTCTTCACAGGCATCATCACTGGAACAACTGCCAAGCTGCTATGCATTGAGATTTCCTGCCCTTGACCTGATTCTTACATGTCAGCAGAAAACAGATGACATCAGGCACAGTTGCTTTACAACACTACTGCAGACAAACTTCTGATGGCTCCTTCAGGTCACTTTCTTGGCTCTAACTCCTTTCTATTCTTAATAAAACTATAAAAGCATGCAGGATAAATTCTAGAAAAAAATCACAGCTAAAAAGAAAGGCCGACATTACAAAAAAAAAAAAAAAAAAAAAGCCAATCATAACAAAAGATGTAACATCTAAACTGGCCTGAAGGAGATTAATAACCCTTACAATGACATCATAATTGCATGGCGCAACCTCATTTAGGCAGTAAAGGTCACCTGATTTGTATATCACCATGAAATAGTCCTCTTCTTTTCAAAACTTTGTCTTGAAGATAAAACTAGTATGTCTTTCTGATCTTTAAAGTAGATTAATAGCTGGTTTGAGAAGAATATAGTACCGAATTAGAAATTACAAAATAGAGAAGGCTTGTGGAAAAAAATAAAGTTTCCTCTCTCTATTTCAGTCAAATCCAATTAAACATTTTTCACGAAATTTCACATTAAGTGATTGGTTTCACAAGAATTATTTCCTATTCTCCTTCAACTCAGTAAAGAAGGCATGTACACTGGCAAAATTTTTATTTTTCTTTAGAAAAAATGTATTAGTGAAAACTCTGAATTTGAAAATTACACACTACAAAGCTTACAACAGTAAAATGAATGAATATTTGAAAATAATGAAGAAGCAGCAATTCTTCCACTTGTCTATGTTTAATTGAATCAGTTGTTTCTGTGTATTATGGGAATACATTTATCAGAATCAGTAGAGACCAAATGTTAATTATGAAGGCCAAGAAAAATGAATAATCTCACATATAGACCTTGACACATTAGAACTGCAAAGCACTCTCAGATCTTATTTTATGAAAATGTACTAAGAGCGCAAATGTATAGACCCTTAGGAAGCAATTATCCCTAAAAGATTTAGCTATAATTCAATGTGAAATATAATAAGAGATTTTAAAAAATGGTTTCACAAAGAAGAGGATTATTTTACTTTAACTATGGAAATAGAGGCCCACACGCTTCTCTGCATGACCTCTGTGCAGCTGTGGGCATTGCTTGGAGGGAAGATTTGAAACTGGCCTTTTCAGTCAATTAATACAATCCCCTATGACCAATACGAATGTTACTAAAAATTAGGGGTGCCAGTTTGGCATTGTGGGGCTGAATGGCCCACAATACTGTAATTAATTTTCTATCCAATAAATACATTAAATATGGAAATTTTAAATTACATACTACTAACATGCACACAGAGGTTAGTTAAGAAGAGCTGTCTTACCAAGATGTGCAGATGTTATAAGGTGAAATAGCATGTTACAATGTGCACTGCATGCCTTCTGTGTCATATGTTTTATTTGTCACAGTATCCTCAGGAGTGACATGGAATCTAAATGTGTAAAAACCAAAAATCTGCAAAAGAGTGGTTATATCATCCTTGTGATTTCCAGATCCTGAACCTAGCCAAATTCCTGCCACCACACATCTTCCACAGTTATAAAGTGTCTCCCTGCCTCTTTGCCTCACTCCTGACTATGGATGGCTACTGTCTCAGAGAAGGGTGGCACAGCCCTGTGAGCTGATATACTGAAAAAATAAATCTGAAAGCTTGCAGATTATTTTACCTAATAGATCCTAACATCAGTGGACTGAAATAGGTTGCTTGTGGATTGGTCTTATGTTTTTTTCCTTCCAAGCAACTCACTACTGTGAGATGACTTTAAAAAGTAAAAAAGAAACAAGAGCTATTGGGTTTTGTTCTTAAGTGTATTTCAGGGTCCCATAGAGGTAATGATCTCATCTTTTATCACAGACTTTCACACCATCCCTAATCTATCTGATCCTGATTACTTTATTTTTATCCAGTTAAGATTGCAAATATCCCTGCACCACCACTGATGTTTACACTTCTGTTACTCCCTTAAGAAAATCTAAAGCAGATCAAACTCCTCATCCAGAGGATGCATCTTTTGCCAAAGTGAATCAACAGATTGCCTCAATGTTAATTAAGTGTAAGAGAATAGGGAAAATTACAGGTTTTTTAAAAAAACTTCCTTGATACAAACTGTTCTGGAGAGACTCAGAAGAAACACCTGGATTCCTTCTGCTGGACAGGTTAATAATACATAGCATAGTTCCCCAGTTTGCATGTGGAGGTGATTAAAATAAAAGTAATTCCTTGGATTACGGTGACAATAAAAGCCGAGTTGATATTTACCCTGTACCAGAGAGACAAAGGATGTGTCCTATTTCTCTGAAAATGCACAAATGTCCAGAAGGTGCTCTGCAGTGGAGAGGGGACAGGATGCAGGGATGCTTGGGTCTGTACCTGCACTCTGTGTGCAGCCTTGCAAGAGCTGCTGAGTTCATACAAGAGGCAGGAGGTGACAGCCAAGAACAGGAGGGTTTCACAGGGGAGGTGTGTGACCTGTCACAGGGCTCTGGCTGGCTATTTCTTTCTGTGGGAGCTGTGCTGCTGACAGCAGCAGGAGCACCCCAGCCATCTACAGCCAGCCCCAGAGCCCTGACCAAACCCACTCCTAAGCGAGTCACTGACATGACTTCTATCCTGGAAAAAAACTAGACATCAGTTTTCCAGGCTGTGGTTACACTAAAAGTGGATGACAAGCTTTTCATTTACATGAGGTCAGGATGCATGCTCATGTGCTGTATATCAAAGCTAACTACCACTGGCAATATTTCACTGGGGCTTTTTAAAGTTTTTGAGGTCAAGAATACAACCTGGCCTTTAAAAAATATTCCAAAGGACCCGTCCTCACTGTAGGCAACAGTAATTTGAACTGAGACAAACTCTATGGAGCTACAGTATTAAAAAAAGTTCAACTTCAAAAAAATTGAAAAGCGGTCTTTTTTCCTCCCCAGACTCTCATCTCTAAGAGACTATGATCAATTAACCTTTAACTTTGAAAAATAAAAAAATTCCTGTGACAGTCAGAAATGAAATTCTTTAAAGATTAGGTGCTGGGAGAGCAATATCAGGCTTAGAACAAAATCCTAGTAACGCTCTGAACTATCAAATCACTTCTTGCTCTGAAAATATAATTATTCTGTAAGTGTTATGTCAGACAATATTAAATGCAAAAAGCGTAGCTTAAATAAAACTTTTTTCTAGCAGAAAGGCTCTCTGCACAGTACTTTCAATGACACAGAAAAAACAAGACAGCATGCAATTAATGAAAAACAATATTATGTTCAATAAGTAGCATGCGTGGCAAGCACTAACTTTTAGTGACACCAGATTTAAAGCAATGCTGTTATTGCAGTCAGAAACAGCCCTGAACATTTAAAATCTTACTGAGAAATGTCAAACTACACAAGGATTTACTTTTATTCTTATACTTTGCTTTGGTCAAGTTGTTGTATGTATAATGATGTTTCCCAAATAAATTACAAAAAAAAATAGAAAAATGGAGGCAGAGGAAAATCTATCTGTAAGTGAGATACCTTTGGATCTTACTGTCTAAATCAAACAGTTTTAAAATGACAACACAGTATAAAGAGAATAAGTTCTGTATTTGTATTGTATCTCCACTACCGATAAAAGAGAGTTTTAAGAATAAAGTGGCTGAAGAGGTGTGCATAATGCTTGCACATCTTACCTGGCACAGTCTCTTATCCTGGCTAGCGGTGAGATTGCAGGCTATGTAGCTATCAATTCCACTGACATTACAATTTCCCTTTCTCAAAGCAGCAATAACCTGTCACTTTACACCGTCCTTTCTCTGACCCTCTCCCTCCTCTCTGCTCATTTTTATTCTTATTGACAAGACTTATTATTCCTCCTCCCAATTCCAAGTAGCTACCCTTTTGCAAATAGTAGTATCAACTATGTGGTCACTAGTAGTATCGGTCAACAATGTTATTAATATAGCACACACTGCTGGGAGCAGATCAAACAGCCATGTTTTAAAATATTAGTTTTGCAAAGGTACCACCAGGCAAATAATTGCAGTTTTCTTCACCTTATGCAATGTAATATTGCAAGACAGATCTCAAGAATTTAGTGCTAATTACCAGCCCAATAATTTGGAGGATATGTTATTTTTTTTTCTTGCTTTCAAACACAAAATAAAATAAAACCATAACAGAAGGGTGCTGTATCTGTGTTTAAAGAAGCAGTTGTTGGCAAACACCATAGCTCACTTCTGCCGAAATGTACACAACTGATATATGCAGCCCAGAAAGCTGGCACCAGGGGCTTACAACCTTAATTTGCCTGCAAGAAGAAATGGAGATTTACCTTCAGAGCACGTTCTTGATTGTTTTCAGCAGTCATATGTCTCGTGTTGTTTGCTGAAGTCTGGTTCTGCTCTTTCAGATGATGAAGCTCCTGCTCCAGCCGTTTGCACTGCAACGAGGAAAGAATCCCATTAAGTAGAGGAGTGTGGGCATATTTTTTTTCAACAAGCCAAAAGACTTACTGTAAATAACCCCATCACCATTTCTGCAGTAGCAAAAGCATCAGACAAAAGCAAGTTACAATCCCAGACACTACAAAAGCTATGTTTTTAAAATGTGTATCATTATTCAGTTTCCTCCTGGTCCAAAAGTAGCCAAAACCGCTATGTATCAGATGAGATATTTATCAAAATGTTGGGTTGAATTTCTGTTCCTAGTTATGCCAATATATGGCTGGATTTTGGCTTTTATGTATTAAGTAAGTAGATATAAAGGAAAGAATTCATGTTTTTTGAAATGCAAGCAAATGAAAGACCCTCCACCCAAATCAAGGATCCAGCGTTTTATTAGAAAATATAGATCAAATTTTTAGACTTGTATTTTTCATACTAAGAGGTTACTATAATTCTCCAAGATTGTTTTATTTAAATATTTAACTTAATGACAAAAAATGAGAAAATTAGCACTTGCAACAGTGTGTCTATACATGTAGACATATTGCTGTCTGCTGAGCATTTATTTTAATGAGTAAAAATCAGCAAGTTAAAACCAAATTTTATTTTGCTCTTTTTTACATTAACTATAAAAGGTCTTGCCCAGTTCCTTGGTTTGAAAGAGCAATTAGTTGTCTGCAGACAGCTCTTTGCCTTACAAAAAAACCCCTGTTCTACAAATAAAAAAGAAAAAAAAAAAGAAAACAAAGCAGACAAAGTACCACGAAGACATATGGGAACAACTGTTAGAACTCGGGAAAAGCAGAGTAACAGGAGAAGCATCTTACAACAGCATATTACAAGCCAGTAGTTTAGACATGATCACCAAAACCCAAAGCTAAGGAACAAAATGCAATTATGAACAAAATACAATTTATTTATAAAAATAAAATTTAATATATACTTTCTGAAAACACTAGCCAAAAAAAAAAAAAAAGAAAAAAAAAGAATTGTGCTATAATGCCTACGTAAGCATTGCTGTCTCAAAAGATGAGGAAACGTCAGTCTCTCGTGGTGTCTTAGTGACTGTGGACGAGACAGAACTGAGCTTCCCATCATATATTTGCACCCTATTCCTGAGCAATTCAGTATACAGGACAATGAAGCCTGGCTTCATTGTAAACTCTAAAAAAAGAAAAACTGTGAGACAGAAAGCTTTAGAATAAAAAAAATTACAAATGAGGTTCAAGTAAAATAACGAATGCTAGAGAATCCTGAGACAGAAATTTTAAGACATGCCAACACATACAATTCTTAAACACAAAATAAGACCTAAAAATATACTACTCATCAGGTATCCAGTATAGTATATAAACCAGAATGATCCAATGCTCTATTTGAATAAATTTTAAACATTTGTAGGAGCCCAAAAGTACTATTAAAAATTCCATTCACATATCTCTTGTTATATTTCATTACTTCCGTTAGAAATCTGAGCTTATTTCTAATATTCTAATATTTCCAATCGGAATACCCATTTTAAAGGCAGCGAATTTTTCTGGCCTAGTACATTCTCTCAATGTGTGTTGTAAACTTCCTTAATGTAGTTTTAGTTTTATTGCAAGAAGAAATACATTTTCCCATAGATAGGGAAATACAGAAAAAAAATTAAGATACATTTGATTGTAAGTATTTTCACATACTTGAGATATTTAATATCTGCGTTTATACACACACATACACGAAATTACAAATCACAGAATCCCAGATGTAACTCTTTTTCCATGTGTATGTTTATCACCCACCCACCCACACAATACACACACATACACGAAATTACAAATCACAGAATCCCAGATGTAACTCTTTTTCCATGTGTAGCATGAAAACTATGTGTTTGCAGATGTGAAGGTGCTTCCAAAACTATTGAAGAACTAAACAGAAATTACATATTATTTTTCTTTAGCAACATTTTTTTCCTTGGTTTATGTGATCTAAACACCATTTAAAAAAATCAGTCTACCACTGCAGGCACTATACATTACATCATGTATGATCACCAGGACACCCACTTTTCTGCTTTGCCAACATTCTTCTTCAAAACAGTGTTTTGAAATCCACAATTTGACAATAACACAAGTTTATGTAGAGTAGATATCATTTAAAAGACTAAAATCTCAATTTACCTTTAAAACCTGAATTTATAATCATGTTATTCTATTGATTCCAAAAGGCATGTAAAATATTCTAAGAGCAAAACCTAGCTACATGAATACATGAAAAAAGATCTTGATGTACAGAGCAGATTGTACCACGGAGAGCATGGGTGCAATCTTAATTCTGCTCTCCACTTCACTCCTGTGAATACAGGACACTGAATTAAAGAGCAGCAGTGGGACTCAAAGATCTTGCAGAACACAGAACAAGTAAAGTACAGTAAAGATGCAACACAGGTTACACAAAATGGATAAACCTCCCTATCAAGTCAACCTTGACATGATTAAATTTACATCAAACTTGGGAACATTTTGTAATTTCTCTTTCATTTCATTTCTACTGAGAGTGTTGATATCCAAAAAAAAACAAACCAAAAACAACAACTCTGGGGTATTTTCAACTAGTATACTATTTGAATTCGATTTGGGACGTCACTGAAAGGAATGGTGATCTAATTTGACCTTTGCACCTATGTGTTTTACTATGTTGGAAACAATGCATTAACAGAAGATATTCTGATTTATTCTTGGCTGTCTAGGAAGTAAAATCTTCAATTACCCTCTTTGTGAAAGCATTATAATAATAGTCTTAAATAGCAATACTGTGTATGTCTCAATAAAATTTTATACTTTACAACTTTGATACCTGAGCTACTTTGAAAATATTAAATAAGCATTCTAAAGGCAAACACTCCTTTTCATAAGAGCAGAAGCATGTGAAATTTTAGTGTAACCTTGCAGTAAAGAAAACTTTTAAAAATAGAATTTAAAACAATGCAGCCCTTCTATTCATTTGAGCCAACATTTTTTGAATTCTGTGTCACTAGTTGTTAGCAAGGTCCAGTAAAAATAGATGTTCTTTAAAAGAACATGTGTTTTTATTGGTTCACTCCAGGCCTCTAAAATGCCAACAGCTGCAAGTAAGAAACTGAATTTCCTTCTAAAAACATATATAAAAATACTTTTTGGAGCACAGTGAAGAGAAGACATCATCCAACTTGGTACTGACAAAAAGGAAATGTTGGATGTATCCTTTTAAGAAAGCTGAAAGGAAGTGTTTAATTTGAGACACTATGTCTAAAATTTTATTATCTCAAACTTGCAAAAATTTACACTTGGGAAAACTTCAAACAGACAATATACTTTGCGCAACACAGGTTACCTAAACATTGGATCTGAGGTTTAATTGTGCCCCTAAATGCAAATTCCCATGAGTTCAACATGTTCTGAAACACAGGCTGTTAACTGAGAAAACTGCTTCTCCACCAGAGATACTTTGAGTACATCAAGGAATATGAGAGCAGTGTGGACACGTCAACGAGAAAGTGTCTTGATCAGAACACTGATGACTTTGCTGAGTAAAGGATATTAAAGCCTCAGAAATGGTAACATAATTTTATAAAGGTATCACACAAACAATTTACTAAGAATTAACTTTACTGTGTGGTCTACTGTGTGCATTCACAGTTCTGTAGCCGAGAGGCAACACAGACAACTGAAGGTACAAAAAAACCCATACCCAAAATCAATCTTGACAAAGGCTTCCTCCCCTTTCAAACCCACACTTTTATTCTCCTCTCTGACGGTACTTCCCCTAAAAAGTCTTCTACCTCAGCTAGCCTGAATCAGGTGATAATGTACCTGACAGACAGTGAACCTCATTAAACCAAGTGTCCCTTGAGCACCCACCACTGTCCAGCTGTACAGCTGTCAATACAACACCACCCATTCCCAGCAACAGGGCCTCCATCTTCTCTTTAACTGTATTTCCACCATGCAATTCTTCTAAATACACACAGTCTTTTGAAACAAATACCTCTGTACCCAGCACAGGATATATCACAAGCACCTAAGACACAAAATGAAAAGCAAAGCAGGTAACATACCAAAAGGATAAGAAGAGATTCAGCCAGGAAAGCAAGGATAGAGAGCAAGTAAACATATCCTTCCCTCCTCTCTTAAAATTTAAAAGATTAGGCTACTGTTGAGTCTTTTTAAATGAGCATCAGGTAACATGATTCAGCAGAACAAGGATGTTTGTGAGAGGCACTGGTGCAAGCTGCAGTGGGTGCTGACCACTTTCAGTGACTCCCCAGGTGGGAGTGTTGGAACACCCAAGGGAAAATCCAGACAAATTGAAAAAGGAGCATCTGCTAAACCGGACACTGATAGAGAGGTCAAGAAATGGACCAGGAGAATATCACTGAGGAAAGTCCATGAGGCCCACCCAGAAAGCGACTTAAAAGACAGCCTCAGCTCCAGTGATACAAAAGGAGTAAAGATGGTTTACCTTGAATCAAGTATTTCAGAAGATAGAAAAATCAATGCAAATAACCACTTAATAGTGTTTGGCCTTTACTAGAAAATGAGGTTGCATTAACATATCAAACATAACTTTAGCACTTGTATAAACAAATCATCTTTAACATGCTGTCAGCTTTTCAGCATTTTCTTCTTCAACTTGTACCTGTAACACGTTAACATAGTGTTACAGTGTCTGCCACATCTAACAGATTGATGAGTTATTTTTTGATCATTGTTTAACATGATCCTTCAGTGAGGTGTTCTCAGAGTAAAAAGATCAGACATTACACAAAAGTAATGAAAAACCTGTAAGGCATTGGAGAAGTAATGTTAGCAAGGACAAAGATGGAATACAGCAAAGCATTAACATTGAGCAGAGGGGCCTCCTGTTCCCACCCATTTGGTCCCTTCTGTAGTTTGTATGAAGACACCTATCCCCAGAGGTTTCATGCAGAAGCCTGTTTAACTCTGCACATCTTAGGTCAATCAGGCTGTTCATGTGCTTCCAAAATTTTCAAATTTTGCTACACCAGGTCCCTCGCTCTCATCATTGAACTAGGATGGTAATGTCAGATGAATTTCTCATTTTGTATTTCAGCACAGATTTGACCCAGGAAAGGGTACTGTGACACCACCTGGCTCAGGAAGCACCAGGTAAAACTGAATATAACAGAAAACCGTAACACTTCCTTACTACAAATGCAGTCCTGGTGGCTATTTAATCCCATTACATCTATATTTGCTTTTAATATTACTGTATGGCATATAATATTTTTCATTGCCTTTCATTAAAAGGAATCAAAACTAACCTCTCCTGAACTTATGGCAATATCCTAAGGAAAAAAAGAGTCAACACATTATGCCATTTATATGCTAGGGAGAAAGGCAAGGAATTGATTTGTCTCTGTTATTAAAGGTATGGGGGTCAAAGTCTAATGAAATAAATGCACTAATAAGAGGCAAAATTCTGCACTAAGTTCCTTTCTCAATTCTGAATATTATTTTATTGTCTTATTCAATTAGTACATAGAAAATATAATATTTCATTAGAATACATTTGCTCACCTAAAGTCTTTATCAAAACTTGCAGTGCTTACAAACTTGAAAATCAGCACTGGCATAAACACGCAAGAGTACACTTGAGAGCTTGCTGAAAAAAGCCACAGTGCCTAGATGGAGGCATTGCAATGTGCTTGTTCCTGTGCTGACCTGAGTGAGGTCAGGCTGGTGAGGCAGGTGCACCTTTGGTCCAATCTAGTCGTATGAGGCCTCCCTAGTTTAAAAATACATAACCACAGTCTTCCACAAATAGCTTAATTCTGTTATTAAACTTAAGGTAACATATTTTTATTCAAGTCACACAAAAATCAAAAGTGAGTGCTAAGTCACTCACTCTGGGTCAGCCAGTGCATAATGACTTGATTGCATATCAGTGCCTTCCCCTCAAACACTGAGTACTCTGCCACATTCTGTGGACTTTTATGCACGAAGACCTGAAGACCTTGCTGAACTGGAATTCTCAATTACTGAAGTAGTGTGAAATAAAAATAACCTAGTTCCTACTGAATAACTTGGGAAAATGGCTTATGTTCTCCAAATTCTGGGAAAGTCAGAGTCCATCTGAATGGCAGAACTATTTTCCCATATGCACTTTTTTTCCTTTACACATTTTAAGTAAAATGTTCATGAGCAAAGTAAGTGACACACCATACATTGATGGAAAATGCATCAATATCACTGAAATATAAGTTTATGGGGCACTGAGATCCTACTACTATCACTTCCTGAAGTGATAAAGTGCATCTATGTTTCAAAATTAGTTAACACATATTCACTGCAGTGAAACTGAAGTACAAATAATTATTCCAGACACCAAACATGAAAAAGATGAAGAAACAAAGGTACTTTTTCACCTGTTATATTTTTAAGTCTTCACCTGTGGAAATCCAAATACAATAAATAAGCATGTGAAGCAAACAAAACCAATTCAACTGATTCTTCTCTTAGTCAGTTGTTTTGTTCACCTTTTCTTACTTTGTTTATAATGATCTGTACTTCAGACTGGCTCCCAGCTCAAATATACCAAATGGAACACAAGTGTTCTCACTCTGACTGCCCTTCTTCCCCCTCCCCTCAATTTTTTTTTATTTTTTTTTTTGACAGTCTGCCCCTTGTCCCAAATTCATCACAATTTCTGGAGAGGCAAACATCTTGCACCACTTGGATGCTATACACTCTTTCCTTTGCAGACAAAAATAATACCAAAGTCATCCAGTCAAAACACAAACCAACCTTTGGTGTCACTGTGAATTATGTACTTTGAACTGCAGATGTTTGGAAGCACTTATATAAATAGAATTTATCCCTTTTTTTTCCTAAAGTAATAATTTAAAAAGAAATAAAGAGAGAAATTAGTTTCTACATAATAATCACTAGAAAAATTTTCTTTTAAATTATAATTTTGTATTAAAGTTTTCTAACCCCTGAGAAAAATTACTTCACTTCAAAGTTTTGGCAAACCATCAACAAATGTGTTTGAATGATTATTTATACAATGCCCAGCAGCTTAGAACTACTGGAATTTCAAGAAAGAAAATAGAGTTTTTGTAGCGTTTAGGCCTCAGAAACACACACATCTTTAAAAAGTGATATTCTATTAGTAGGAGAAACAGATGTAAATGCTGCCTTTTTTTTTTTTTTTGTAGTAGTGCAACGGTGTCTTGTTTCAAAAAGAAATGCAACAAAATACAAATAAAACATTTTTGTTTTCTTTGTCACTATGAGCCAGTTGCAACCTGCAGCATTAAGGCAGACAATATGCTGTGAGCACGACTAGGTTTCCTCCTACCAGTTGTCTCCCTGTCTATTTCCGAACACTTCAAATGCAGCAAAACAAGTTTTCATTTATTTTCATTTTAATAGTTGAAGGAGCTGTAAGGGTACAGTAAGAAATTCAGAAAATTTAGACTATGAAGTTTAACTGTTGACACCCTTCATGTGAACCATCCTTACACGTGCAGCGATTCCACAGCACTGAGTAGCGCTGATACCCACCTAACTGCATTCTTTACATATTCTTACTTCCTTGCAATGGTGATATTTCAAAGATCAAAACAACCCTGGTCTACTTTTCAGTGAGTTCAGTACACAAAGACTTTCCTAATCAATGAAGCTCATTATAAAAATGTGCAAGAAATAGAGAAAGGAAAAGGTGATGTTTCTGAGCTGTGTGTGACTCACAGGTCATTCAAGCGCGGTTCCTGTGCTGGCTGCCCTGGGTGACCACGCCTGTGCTATCAGGGGCTCCTGACAGACACCTGATCTACAGGAGGAAACAGCAGCAGGAACTGCTGAAGCCACATAACTGGGTCACCTTCACATTTTCCTGTGTCCACTGCATGTAAGTTAACAAACTTACCTCACCTCTGAGCTGTTTCTAACCAAAACACAAACTTAGTAACCTGGAGTCAAACATTTATTCATGAGGCTGTACTGGGTCTGAAAGCAAGCAAAAATGCATTCAACTAAACTAAGAGTGTTTTTTTCCTAATTGCCTGTCATATATAAATAAGCAACTTCTGCTTTACATCAAAGTCACATTATTAATTCAATTTTTTAATTTCATGCCTATAAGTCTAATAAATAATGTATAAATGAAGCATGTAAGCAGATGAGTAGTACACAAGTAGTACGCCTGCTCACGCCCCACTGCAGAGTTTTAGAAAGACTAGACACTGTCACAGTACAATGACATTATAATTCACATGTCATTGTTATATTTAAAAGCAAAGGAAACTACCAATACTCCCAAATAATTTAGGAAATGGAAAACACTAAATAAAATTTTATCACAAGAGCAAAAGAGCATTCACAAGCCAAGATTATCTCTTAAAAGTAATGTCAAAAACCAAAAAAGTCTGGATTAGCCAAATTCTAAATCACTGAATAAAGGTCTGCAAGTACAGTAACCGCTAGACTAGAATCAGTTTTACTTTCAATGGACATTGGCAAGCCCAGCGTACTGATACAAGAGAAGATTTCAGAGAAGAAACTTCTGCATAGAAAATAATTCAGAGTAACAAACCTCAACATCTTTAAAAACATTTAAAGAATAAAATTAAACAACACCCAAGAGGTTTTGGAAGAAATCTGTAATTTAAGCAGAACATGCATTAATATACTACTTACACAAAAAACCACGACCTAAATACCCTGCTGACTACTTGAAATAATTTCTACCATGGTTAAGTACTAGGTAGTACTGCAAGAAAGGTCACCAATAAGCAAGTCAAAGCATCTGGACATTAAAATATTATTCTGATCTTATTTTATTTATGGTCTTAGCAAGCATTTTCCAAATCAATGCAACTCCTACATATTCATTTGCAAGGCAGCTTTGGTCAAAGATTGTGTGTTACTAATGGATGGAACACAAATTTCAGAAAGACATAAACTAGATTTTTAAATAACTTTAAAAAAGAAATTTACTTCTCCTCCTTCATTGCTGAAAGGAGGAAACATAAGTCTTCCTTCTCCAAGTTCCTCAGCTTCTCCCTCCTTCAAATGCAGCATCATTGTTCCCTTCTTTTGCATGGCAGAATGTATATGTAATGTACACTCTAATTCTCAGTTATTGTCTTGGCCTGAATAAGGTTCACTTCATTACACCACTTCATTTTTTGTCTACATTTTTACTTCACCTTTTTACTACACATACACTCTTTATTACATGATTTGTCTTTAATTATGCTCATAAATAATTATGTTGTAACTTTTCATAAACACTGACTTTTTCCAACACTCAAATCAAATTAGTAAGTAGTAGTTCCTTGTTTTGTGGGATGACAAATTAGCATAGAAAGTGTAAGAATCTTAATCAACCAACAAGATCATGTCAGAACTGTGATTACTACACCCCAAAACTTTGATTTATTGACGTGACCAAATGACATGGAGCTATTGCTTCATGTGGCCACATGTTTTGCTGGTTCCTCAGAAGAACAGTCAGCTCCATTGCAACCAAATGGCCTGTGGCCAAGAGACAGCTCGTCAAACATCTGACAACACACCATGACAGAAAGCTGACAATCGCTTTTGTTTAAAGCCTTTCCATCACCCTCACTTAATAATCTGCAGTGTTGGTACTCAAACAATACATATAGCAGAACAGAGGCAGTGAAAATATGAAAGCTGTATGAAAAAGAGAAATTTTAGAAACATTCTCAGAAATTAGGAATCTGATTCACAGATATAGACAAGGAACTCAGCTGCAGACTGAGATTATTTTTTTGAAAGTACAACCTTGTTTAATTGAATGTAACCAATATTAGTTGACAAGAAAACAAAATTTGGTAAGCAATCTGTCATTCTAATGAGCTGGTTTTCAAATAATCTTCAATGGATTTTTGTAAAATCCATATGCAAACAAGGCTATTGCTGAAACATTAAGTTGGCATTTACTGCACAAAAGGACAGGAATACTTCTGGTCCATCTTTAAATATCATCACATTTTTCAAGAAAACAGTATAATGGATCACTGTATAGATGGCAGAGTTTTAAAATCTTTTTATTCTGATATTGAAGCATGGTATTGCAGGCGTATCTTGTAGTACATACGTCTGTTTGTCCTGGTAAACTTCATACTCTCAGTTGAGCCATCAGCTGCTTAAGTAGCAGTTCTTTAATATTTTCTGGTGCATAATATGTCCACACAAAACTTGTTTAGCATGTAATAAAAGCTACTTTAAAATAGAGATTATTACAAACTAAAAGAACAATTGGGTAGGTGAAAACACAAACTTCTGCAAGTAAGTCAGGGACAACAGGAACTTTTCAAATAAATCATCCCAATCTGTAGTATTTGCTCTTTTTCCATAGATGTTTAGGAAACTTGAATACTGAAGGACATAACTATGTACAAGCAATATTAAGGGCAGTGTTCTAATTAAGTATAAGGGTGAAAATGAAGCAACTAACAAATGCTATTGTGAAAACACTTTCTGTCTCATCAATACAGAGAAAGTAATAGCAAATATAGCTAGGCAACATAAAGTACATAAATTATATTCTAGATAGCTTTTACAGATTGTTTGTATGCACTAAAAAGTGGAATAAAAATAACTAAAAAGCAATCAAGAAATTAATCAGATTTGCAGGAACTTTAAATAAATCATACATTGAATACAAAGGTATCCCACAAATAAAGACTCAAACAAGTAAACCAAAGCCCTGCAAAACTAAAACAAAACGACGCATTTAGAAATTATGTATTTCTCAGCTTTGGTAACACAGAGAAGTGCCTGTATGATTTTGGTACATGAATAAGACTTTGCAAATATTAAATACAGTTAAATCTGAAGATTCTATCTTCATAACAAAATTTAGCTTTAGCTTCATTAAGGTGTTTTACAGAGATCAGTGTAACTAGATACCCAAATAGAAGCACCTGCAGCTTTGAATAACAGTCACCTAAAAGCTTCCAGATATGTTACTGAAAAGCAAGAAACCTAAACCTAAAATCAGCTGCCTTTGACCTGTGCAATTCCCAACACTGCTCTCATCCCACAATTCCATTCTTCATGTATAGGGGATGGGACACCCTGAGGGGAGAAAAATATAAGAAAAACACAAAGATAGACGAATGTTATGAGAACATCTGAAAGCAAAGTGATAGGCCTGCCTGCCAAAACAAACAAAGCGGGTAAAATGCATGACTACTGCTGAGAAGAGTCTAGATACCACAGAAGACACCATACATGACATAAGGAGAACACGTAAGGAGAGACACAGCTGCTGGCTGGCCCTACAGTAGAAGGCCAGCTGATGGGACGATTTAGCATTAGGTATTAACAATAATTTTGCTGCTTCTTCTTGAAGGCTGGCATTGGATGCTCTCCTTTTCACAAAGAGTCCTTCAAGACTTGATTTTCAGACTAAGATTCAGTTGAAGTCCTAACATTTTGATTGTGAACAGAAGCCCAAGCTATGAGGCTGAAAGAATGCTTGTAGACTAAGAAAGAAAAACTGTCTTAAAGATGAAGGAATTAAACTCACAGAGGGGCCTAGTGTTCATTCCTATACTGAATACAAGACAGCAGATCACTTTCAGGAAAAAAAATTAGTGAAAACTATTGTTTCCTAACATTGCTGGGATCTGTAACACTGTCTCTGAAATAAATTCCTCATCATGATTATAACACGATTGGAAAGAAATATTATCTATTGGTGAAAAGTCATCTCAAGAGACAATGAGTATCAAAGTATTCATAGCCATTCTTTCAACATTCTTTGCTCTGTTTTTTGGAGTTTCTCTAATCTTTGATAATACTTCTGCAGATAGCAGAGAAAGATGTTACAGCTAATTAAGAAATAAACAGCAGCATAACTGAAAGATGACCTATAACTGATGAAGTTTGGTTATACATACACTTATATGTACATATTTATAGCTAGTAATCAATAAATAATAGGTAACTCAAAAGAGAGTTATCAATTCTATTATTAGCAATATAACATGCACATTCATAAGCATTACTGCATCAGCATTTTAGACCAATTAAATACTGTGTAGTTAGACACTTGCATTCTGTATTTCTCGTAACAACTCCAGAACCCCAAAAAGTTGTCATACTTGTATGATTTAATACTTTTCTTCATCTGCAATAATCTTTAATTGTTATAGCTACAAGTATACTTTTTACATAGCCACAGCTTCTTAAGGGCTTTTAAGTATTTCTATGTATTTAAATTGTGTAATTTAAAGAAGCATTTTCAATACAAAAGTAAACTATTAACCAAAATTATATTTTGTGCTTCACATTTAACAATAAATTAAAAACCTTACCGTAAAGAATGACAACAAAGCATTAACATCAAAAAGTACTAAAAAGTTCCCTTGCAAGAGCATCTTACAATCACATGCAGACTACACACAATAGGAAAGCCTGTCCTTCATTTGCAATAGAGGGTAATGGAAGCTAAATTTTTCTTGTTCTCAAGCAACTCAGCTTGAAAAATAATTAACAGTGAATAAACATAACATGGAAAAGAGGCTAAATCCTAGATACTCACAATCTGAAGCACGAAATAGTAAAGCCATACAACAAACAAATGTAGGCATACTTGGTGAACCAGACAAAGATAAGTTAATGCTACTCTGAAATCTCTTTTTCAGAAAGAGAATATGGATAGATTTTCTTATTCCATTTTTTTTTTGGTCAGGATCACTACACACTTTAAACCAGAATATGTAAAATAATTTCATCAAGCCTAAGGACTTGGAAACAGCTTCACAAGCAATAAAAAAAAGGTCACGATATTTAGACAAAACCAAGAGAAAAAAATGCCATTCTGGTAATTGTTACCTGATCATTTAAAAACAGTTTAAAATCTACAAAAAATTGAATTAACAAAAACATTTTTAAGTCCCAAATTTCTTTCTCTTCTGATATTGTAATCATGGTATTGCAAGTGAACCTTGTAGTACATACTGTCTGTTTGTCCTGATAAAGGACAAAAGAAAAGAAAGAAATGGAACTAACAAAAACATTTTAAAGTCCCAAATTTCAGTCCCAATCATCTACAATTCTGTTGAAAATGAATAATCAGCTTGTCATCATCACAGTAATTTTTCCTTATATCCTCTGTTACTGCTAGACCTTAGCTGCCTTACTCATCTCCTCTCTTTACAGCCTAGCACACATGCTGAATCATAAGGATGACTATGGAGGGTACTGCAGTGCTGGAAGAGAGGTCAATATTTCACCTCAGGGATTCTGGAAATAAAAATAAATTAAATCAACAAAAAGTAGCTCTATTCATTCTTAGCTCTATGTCCCACAATACTCTTAGTCACTTACTATTCTTTGAAGGTATCTCCACTGCACAATTAAACCCAACTTTTCATTCTGTGTATCACTTTATTTTCAATTAATGCTACTAGTTTGAAACCTATTTCTCCTTGAAGGAACCAAGTTCATTTACATCTTGATGACAGGACAAAAATTTGCACAAAAAAAGTCTGCATATAAAGTAGCCTAATAATTTTCAAAGGAAAAAGTCTGAATACAAACATACTAGAATACTTTCTCCAAGAACATTGATAGCTCTTACTTCCCTATTTATTTTAATAAATCTCATTCTCTTTCTTAAAATTATCTCATTTTTATCATTAATTTAACATAATACACAATTTACATGCTACCTAGCACTTTCTCTACTTATGCTTTGTTCTGCACCATGGAGTGCTATCTGAGAAAATAAATAGGATTCCTTTTTTGATTTAAGCAAACTCAAAGATGCCTCAAACCAGGAATTTACCTAGTGCATTCTGACATAAATGGTATTCAGTCCTCAGGACTTGGCTACTGACTAATCTGACTAAAAAAACCAGACAAACCAAACCAAACCAAACCAAACCGAACCAAACCGAACCAAACCAAACCAAACCAAACCAAACCAAACCAAACCAAACCAAAAGAAATGCCCCCCTCCCCATTCTGGAAAGGGGTTAATGGGGATGCAAGATGCTGAGAACTACTTCATACTCCAGGTCCAACACTTTCTAATTCACACTACTTGCTAACCATAATAAACCACACAAAAAAAATTGCAACTTATGAACACTAAAGAAGGGTCAAGGTAGGAGAAGCAAGTGAACGTGCAGGCCAGGCATATTAGCCTTTTTAGACTCCACATTAATGATAAAAATGAAACACAAAAATCTTCTTTGTTGATTATCAAAAGAATTCTTATGCAAACTTATATGCATATCCAAAATAACAAAGTAATTTTGCATCAAAAAGTACTAAAAAGTTCCCTTGCAAGAGCATCTTACAATCACATGCAGACTACACGCAATAGGAAAGCCTGTCCTTCACTTGCAATAGAGGGTAATGGAAGCTAAATTTTTCTTGTTCTCAAGCAACTCAGCTTGAAAAATAATTAACAGTGAATAAACATAACATGGAAAAGAGGCTAAATCCTAGATACTCACAATCTGAAGCACGAAATAGTAAAGCCATACAACAAACAAATGTAGGCATACTTGGTGAACCAGACAAAGATAAGTTAATGCTACTCTGAAATCTCTTTTTCAGAAAGAGAATATGGATAGATTTTCTTATTCCATTTTTTTTTTTTGGTCAGGATCACTACACACAATCTCTTTTTCAGAAAGAGAATCTGGATAGATTTTCTTATTCCCTTTTTTTTTGGGCAGGATCCCTACACACTTTAAACCAGAATATGTAAAATAATTTCATCAAGCCTAAGGACTTGGAAACAGCTTCACAAGCAATAAAAAAAAGGTCACGATATTTAGAGAAAACCAAGAGAAAAAAATGCCATTCTGGTAATTGTTACCTGATCATTTAAAAACAGTTTAAAATCTACAAAAAATTGAATTAACAAAAACATTTTTAAGTCCCAAATTTCTTTCTCTTCTGATATTGTAATCATGGTATTGCAAGTGAACCTTGTAGTACATACTGTCTGTTTGTCCTGATGAAGGACAAAAGAAAAGAAAGAAATGGAACTAACAAAAACATTTTAAAGTCCCAAATTTCAGTCCCAATCATCTACAATTCTGTTGAAAATGAATAATCAGCTTGTCATCATCACAGTAATTTTTCCTTATATCCTCTGTTACTGCTAGACCTTAGCTGCCTTACTCATCTCCTCTCTTTACAGCCTAGCACACATGCTGAATCATAAGGATGACTATGGAGGGTACTGCAGTGCTGGAAGAGAGGTCAATATTTCACCTCAGGGATTCTGGAAATAAAAATAAATTAAATCAACAAAAAGTAGCTCTATTCATTCTTAGTTCTATGTCCCACAATACTCTTAGTCACTTACTATTCTTTGAAGGTATCTCCACTGCACAATTAAACCCAACTTTTCATTCTGTGTATCACTTTATTTTCAATTAATGCTACTAGTTTGAAACCTATTTCTCCTTGAAGGAACCAAGTTCATTTACATCTTGATGACAGGACAAAAATTTGCACAAAAAAAGTCTGCATATAAAGTAGCCTAATAATTTTCAAAGGAAAAAGTCTGAATACAAACATACTAGAATACTTTCTCCAAGAACATTGATAGCTCTTACTTCCCTATTTATTTTAATAAATCTCATTCTCTTTCTTAAAATTATCTCATTTTTATCATTAATTTAACATAATACACAATTTACATGCTACCTAGCACTTTCTCTACTTATGCTTTGTTCTGCACCATGGAGTGCTATCTGAGAAAATAAATAGGATTCCTTTTTTGATTTAAGCAAACTCAAAGATGCCTCAAACCAGGAATTTACCTCGTGCATTCTGACATAAATGGTATTCAGTCCTCAGGACTTGGCTACTGACTAATCTGACTAAAAAAACCAGACAAACCAAACCAAACCAAACCAAACCGAACCAAACCGAACCAAACCAAACCAAACCAAACCAAACCAAACCAAACCAAACCAAAAGAAATGCCCCCCTCCCCATTCTGGAAAGGGGTTAATGGGGATGCAAGATGCTGAGAACTACTTCATACTCCAGGTCCAACACTTTCTAATTCACACTACTTGCTAACCATAATAAACCACACAAAAAAAATTGCAACTTATGAACACTAAAGAAGGGTCAAGGTAGGAGAAGCAAGTGAACGTGCAGGCCAGGCATATTAGCCTTTTTAGACTCCACATTAATGATAAAAATGAAACACAAAAATCTTCTTTGTTGATTATCAAAAGAATTCTTATGCAAACTTATATGCATATCCAAAATAACAAAGTAATTTTGCATAAAGTTTCCTTAGAAAGTTGACTAAGGAAACCAGCTTTTCATACAAAGCACACAGTTTTGGGTGGGTTTTTTTCCAATTTTTAGGAAAATCCAACATTTTCTCCAACAAGTCACCAAAGCGAAATCAGATTCAACACTCAGTACACCTAACTTGAAACTGTGAAGTGTTAAGTATCATGGAAAATCTACTTAAGGTACCTCTACAAGTGTTTTGGTACCTCCAGACCTTATTGCATGCAGAATTTTGGTACCTATAAATCTTGTTGTATGCACAGTGATACTCTTCAGAAGGAAAACTGTTTGAATTCTGCTTTACAACATTGGAAGTTTCCTCTACGGGCTGCTGCTACTGAAACAGGTAATCAATAAGCATACAAAACATTTTTCCTCTATTTCGTCCTACGATTTTGACATTAAATATTTAAATTAATTCCAGAAAATGGCTTGAAAGTCTAAGCTGTGTGAATATAAAGCTTAGCCCATGATAGATGAGTCAAACAGCAATTAATGGAACACGCTTGCATGCAAATTTACTGCCATTTTCAAAGGGGTGAAGAGTTTCTAGGTACTGAAGAGAGGATGAATGTTCAACTGGAAATTCATTAAAGTTTACAATTAAAGATATCAAGCTTGATCATGCCCTCAAATACTATGCAGACATGTATTTTCCGAATTCTGCACAACACACTGTTTGCAGAGGAACAACAGGTGATTTAACAATGCAAACAATTACGTGTCTCCAGGCATCATTCAGTCAAAACCTTATGGCAGCAAAAAGAAGAAATGCAGTATCAATTAAAATTTTGCTTCTAAAGCTCAAAAAGAAAAACCATAATCCCTCTCTTCAAGGAAACACTTCATTAACATTTACATATTTACTCACACTTAGCATTCATGGACTAAATACAAAAGTTCAGTATAAAAGCTCCTCAGGGTAATTTCCTTCAGATTCTCCTCTCCCTCCACTAATGACCTACCATCTGACCTGCACTTCAAGCTGCAAGAAGTATTAATTCAAAAAATGCAAGACCTCACGCAACCAAAGACTCACTGAAGTCTAAACTAAGGAATAAATTGCAAAATACTTGCTTTCACTAATGAAATTGCAACTCCAGTGAAACCAAAGGGTTTCATGTTCTATTAACAGATAGGTGGTGCCTATAGAGAAATCACAACCTCTGCTACGTCAGCGTGAGCGACAAACTGACACTACAAACACAGATTTGTAGTGTCCCTAAACCTTCCCCTACTATCCTGTTTGAACATCTCACCACTCTGCAGATATCTTAATGCTTTGAAAACTGTGAATTAAATACCATGATCAAATTAAACAGAGCACTACAGCAAAAGATTAAACAGGTGTTATTTTTGGGGGGGACATTCTACACAAATCAGAAAACCCACATAAGAAACCAACTTTGGCCAGTTTCTTCCCTAGTTAAGTCTCCCGTGGACTCAAGTTCCTACTTCAGAGGCAAAAAATATTGCATGATCTCCCAAATGTAGCCAAATACTTAATGGCATTTTCTCCTGGAAAATATTCATGCTAAAGCCAGCACAAATATACCCGAGGTAGAGAGTCAGAGCACACCTAATCATCTTGGAAAGTAAAGAATTATTATATATTTTCAAACTGGGTTTGTTTTTTTAAAAACTAAGTAGCCAAGTAGTGAAGAACTTGCCCTTTTGTGAGATGCAGAAGATTCCTGATGCTCTTTAGCATCATTCACAATAATTTTATTTCACGTGTCCCAAATACAGCAGTCACTGGCTTGGTTTGGTGCTTGGGGAGATTCACTTGGTTTATTCTGAGAAGGAGCAAAGAAAACATGGATTTAACCATGTTCAGTATAAGATGGACTTCCTAAAACATGAATTTAGTCAAACTTTCAATGGATTATCTTTATTTAGGTACAGAGGAAATGAAATGTGACATTTAAAAGCACTGTTGCAGTGAAATGCAATCAGACTAAAACTAATATTAATAATCACAACCACTGATCACATAATTTGGCTTTTTGTGATCTCCCTTCAGGATCCCTTTTACTCAGTATTATCTCCAAAGAAGAGACATCTGTGAGCTTTACCTGAGGCCACTGATGTGAATCCCAATCAAACTCACAACTATTTAATCAACCCCTCTTTCTATACTCCCTGCAGTCACTGTGCAATTGTTAATGTTAAATCTCAAATTATTTTTCTTTTTAAATCTACTCTATATCTTACTCCATATTTCATTTTCTTTCTCTAAATTCACAGGGCAAAAAGGGGTATTTTGCAGACAGGTGTCCTCTCTCTGTCCAGCCATCCTGCTGGAAAGGAATTTCCCCATGCCCATTCATCAGCTACCTCTCAGAGAAAAGGATGCAAATGAGAACAACATCAACTTGCTGCTGCCTTCCCAAAGGAAACCAGCCATTAGTGAACAAGCATGGTTCTTGGATCCTCAAAGTACAATAAACATTCCCTTTACTTTCACTTTCCTCCTGAAATAAATTCATAACCAAAATCATCAGTACCCAACAGCAGCTGCCTGGTTCATAAACAACTGTGAATACAGAATCCTTCCTCTTCTTTTCCTGTTCCCAAATATCAGTGGCAAAGGGAAAAGTAGGGTAAGAACCTTGAGAGAGTAGGTAAGAGGATACTGTCAGATATGCTCCTGCCAGCCAAGAACTTGATTAGCATCCTCAGTCAAGAAGTGCCAAAGGGTACCAAAACACTGAGTATAAAACCAAACTTCTAATTAAAAGTACAAAAAATAACATCCCACATGGTGGTTTGGTTTACAAAGATATCACCTCTGTCCTAAGAGTCATGAGGCACTGTAACTTGTCCCCTGAGTATTCCCCAATTAAGGATCCAGGATCTGTAAATATTTTTTTCATTTATATTTCTTGTTTTACATTTTGTACAGCTCTTGGGTTTACTACCTCAGTAAGACCTGTTCACTCCTGTGCTGAGAATGCCTTAATGCTCTGTAAATCACAGGCAACACACTTGTTTACTTGGTGTAAAAGAAGGAAAGTTGCTTTAGCAGAACAAAAACAAAAAAGAAAAGCTAGCAAGAAGCTGGCTAGCTGTAAGTGCAGACATTTATCAGTTATTAGTCATTAGTCGAAACTGATAATGATGGGAAGTCAAGCATAGTGCATCTCGTCATTGTTTTCAATGATGATAAAGTGCTGCCTGCTGCCAAACAGCGCCCCAAAATGGAGAAGGATTCTTTAACTTGCTTCAGATGAGCAACTGGGTGCCTGCCAATTTTTTACATGAACAGTCATAAGCATGTTCCTGCACAGCAGGATGTGGTCAAACTATTCAAAGCTGTAAAACCAGGTTTGCTTGCCAGTTATGCTATTGCTTCAAGATCAGTGTACTAGAGGTGATACTTTGCCAGCCATGAAACCACTGCTATTCCTTAACAGCAAATTGTATATATCTTTAATATTTAAAACTCTGTATAGAACTGACGGTTACCAATTAAAAAACTCCCACATGTACAGAATTAGTTAGGACTGGAAACATATCAAACACACAATCTCCTAATCTCTTAATGAGCTTTAAAAAATCACTTCCTTCAAGCTGTACCAATTAAAAGGTCCCCTTTCTTGCCTAAACCAGAGGAAAAGTAATTGTAATGACTTACTCAAGTCTTCAGCTGCCAACCCTGTAATGATATTAACATTCCTGTCCACAAGGTGTGATGTGGCTAATAGGTCACTGAGACACTGTACTGCATTGCCTCCTGCTGGAAACCACTTCTTTAGAGTATTTTATGAGGATCACACAATGTGACTATGCCATATGGAATCTCTGCTAAGTGTCTGTCACTAACTGGATTACTCAAGCAAGAGAGATTTCTCAAGAAAGGCAAAACTGTATTATGATCAACTGGACAAATAATTTTTTTCCTTGAATGGGTTAAGACAAAACCAAAAGTTACAGACAACAAAATGATGTTTTATTTCTTTCAGAGAATCAGTCATAAAACACACTGAAGATCCTCAGTATCACACAATATCTGTTCACTAACAAACATATCTTAGCAAATACAACCAAACTGTTGAGTTTGTTTTTTTAAGGGGGTTGATACAGGGGAAGATGGATGTCAATGTTTAGCCATGCTTTAGTTGTTTGTTTATTATTCACTTGAAAATACATACTAAAAGTAGTATCAAATATTTGAGTTTATACCATTTCATTTGTTTTCACACATACAAAAAGTAGTTTGCATATTTGCTCAGCAATCTAGTGAAAGATCTGAGATTACATCCACTTGCACAGCTCAATACACTGACAGAAGTGCTGCAATCTGCTTCCTAGTAAGAAGCAATGCTCACGCTGGAAATCTCAAAAAATACACTTGGATGTTACAGCTAGAAAAAACATTTTTATGGCTTTTCCAAGACACAGACAGTGCTCTTCCTTTTTTGAAGAATAGAAGAATTATTCAAGTAAAATCCAAACAGAAGAATCACAACTAGCTAATCATTGAGTATGCTGCAACTGCAGTCCAATTAAATGCAGCTCAGTAGTATAGCTACCAAAAAAAGCACGATGAAACTGAATTTAAAAGACTAGTTGGAAGTAATCTGTATTTACCTGGTCATAGGAAATGCATAGTTTATCAAATGTCCATTCTCTATCAATATACTTTATTCCTCCTTGAAATCAAAGCAATGTGTTTGAGCTGTGAAGGTTTTCACATTATTGTTTCTTACTCAGAAAAATCAGAAGTCCTGTGAGTTAACCCCAAAAGCTAGACACTACTTACATTCGCTGTGCTCAATTGCCAAATGCCAGGCTATTGTGAAGAAAATCACAGCGAAAAGCAAGAGATGCAACTTCACCAAATACAGTCAGTCCAGAGTCTTGTTATTGTGCAGGTAGTTCTCTATCATGTGGAACCAGCTATGGTGGTCACTCAAATGATGTTGCTGTCTCCAGCACCACACAACAGCAACCAGGAACAAAGCAACACCATGTGTCATGACACATTCAGCCTCCATTGCCCAGTGACCTCTGAACTTTACAAATGCATTTTCCAGAGGACAGACACAGCATGCTAATGGTTTACTCTATTTCTGCTTCTTCTCAACCTGCTCTCAATTTCCCCCTTCATATTTGATGTCACTTCTACAAAAGGAAAAGATTTAAACTTGCATTGTTATGAATGCCTGAGGCAACCCCAGATCTAACTTCCAATAATTTGCATTTGCTATGCTAAGCATATACATCCCCTGAATTATATCTAGTCCCTTTGTGGTCTAATGTAGAATCCCTCTCCTATTGTTCTTGCTGTTAGCACTGTAATAACTACTGCTATTGCAATGTTAACAAAAGACTACTAATAATTCAAGTATGGTACGAATTCCCAAGGAATCATCAAGTGAGAAACACAGGTTGAAAAGGTAGCTTCAATTCCAAGGATCTATTTTCTAGATTCAACAGTAACAGCTGTAAAAGCATCACATATTTGAAAACACATGATGGATAGTTTTATTAATAACAATTAATTTAAAACAATGGTGCTATAAATGGCTAGTGCTATCACAGTACTACAGCTTAATACCAAATATTTACATCTTTATTTTGTGAGGATTTATTATTCTAATAATTCATTTTTTCAGCTGCAGTATCTATTTAACATTACCTGTTCTTTTTGCTGATATGGCTAAAGATGGCTTTGCTAGTGGTGACATTTGAGCCATTACTATCCAAAATCATTATCTTTATTAATTTTCAGGCTGATTACCTGGAAAATATTACTCTTTAAACAGGCAGCTTAAAATCAATTAAATTAAAATGTGTATTAAAATGCCCAACAATTAAATCCTTCTGACATTCACAGAAGTTTCATGGCTCATATATGCCTGAAAGTCCACTTCAACAAAGAACCAAAAATGAAATAATGAAAACAAAAATATCAAGAGATCCTTCTCTTTTGCTGAAAGCTTTCCTGTTACAAGATGCTCACTTTTGAAATGCCCTGTGCAAGAAGAAAGAACATAAACTTTTGGAAGGGCTGTTGGATGATTCCCAGTAGCTATGCTGGGAAACATTCCAGCAATATTATTATAAAAGTTAAAAAATAAGACTCAGAAAGTAAAATACCACGAATAATACCTTAAGATTTTTTGCAATACATACTCTTGACAGACACACAAAATATTTTAAGCACCAGGCAGATGGGGCTTTCAGGGTTAAAGTAGGAGAGAATGAACAAAATGATTGAAAAAAGCATGAAAATTACAGTGTTTGTAGAGGGAGCACTTTTATCAGAGGACTTCTTAATAGAACATAAGTTCAATTAACATTATTGATATCATTAAAGATCACAAACCTGACTTTAAATCTAGTAGAAGTTACTTACATGTGGGCCAACTTTGGTTACTTACATTAAAAATCAAAATTTTCAATACTGGAAGTCAGATGAAATTTGTTGCCTGGCATAAGGAGCTTCATCCAGGATCTTTTCTCAGGAGATATATTCCCTACTTGGACTGTTCCTCCCTACAACTTACTTCTATTGACTTAAAAATCCATTAAAAAATGGTGGGTAAAAAACCTAAACTCAAACCAAAGAAACAACAGAAAAACTCTTCCATGAGATGAGAAATGCAAGGAAATTCTCTTTATGATGAAGAGAATTAAGGCAATTACTGTTCTGTCAAAATAGGAAATTGCAGGCAATGAGTGATTTCAGCAGAAAAAAGAATCCAGATTCTTTCAAGTCACTAGTAGATGGGTAAGGCTTTGAGAGTCAAGGACCTCATGCTGATTTTTATCTCCTGCGTGTCAAGCAACAAAGGGAAGAATTGCTTGCATTGTTGCATGTGGTGCTGTTACCTTCCTTTAATGTATATTTTTGCTACTTATAACCCTTTATAAATCCTTCTGTCCCAGTTACCTGTCATCCAACGCATTTCACCAATACAGCATAGTGCAAAACTAAGCCCTTAATAGCTTTTTAGATAGGTCAACTCACTGAAAACTATTTTGTTTTAGAAAGAAGACAGATAGTAATGAAGTGCAAAAAATACAAACAACTTTTCTCATGAAACACAGTGATGCCATTTTAATGGACACTACTCCCATGAAGAAAAAGTTGATTAGTAATTAGACATTTACTACAAGGGCTCTCGTTTGAGATTTTCAAGAGAGAAAAGTAAACAAATTTTTTTTTTTCCCCCAAAAGTAAACCAACACCTGCCCCCCTCCAAGAAAAAAAAAAGAAAAAAAGAAATTTTCTACTGAGTGATTATATACTTGTAGAGACTTACTTGAGACAAAGCAGCATCCCGTTGCTCTATTACTGCATTCATTTCCTCAGCTATTATTTTCTTTTTACGTTCTTTGGTCCTGTGTATTCGGTTCAGAATTATAGCTCCATTCTTCAGTATATCTATCCCTGTGTCTGCATTGTTTATTCTGTTCAGTAATTCCTGTAATGTCTACCAACAGCATTATATGTTAGTCAGACATGAAGTTTTAATATATTTTATTTAATATAGGGTTTTAATTAATAGGCACATGTGAATTGTAAATTGACTGAGTGAAGTTATTGAATTTTCATATTGCAGCAAAGATGTACATTATTAGTGTGTCAATTCTTCTTTTTCCCACATCTTAGTTCTTGAAACCCACTCAATTGAACTTAAGCCTCTAAGATATAAGACTGACATCAAGAAATCTCCTCAGAGAATGGCTTACCATGTCATTTTCTTCAGGGTTAATATTTTCTAGCCTAGAAAAAAGGGACACAGAAAGCCTGATCAGTAGCATTTCCTTAGTGCAGCAAAATGAGTTCGCTTTTTAAATCTTTAGAACCTCAAGTAATTTCATTCTACTAGTCTTTAGAGTCAACCATGACACTGAACATATTAAAGTGCCACCTGCTCGACTCCATCTTTCAATAATGCTCCATATCTTCAGCACTGACTTCAGACTGTTAAGTTATTAATGTTTACTGCTATATATGACTACAAGGATCAATTGTTCATATGTGCTTAGATGAAAAAAGTTCCCCAGTGATAGAAATGACTGATGCTTTTATTTTATTTATTTCTGGGCTTACAACTTTTACATGCTGGGTTTTTTTTTTGTTGTTTTTACTGCACCCCAAATAAAACAGAACATGACTTTTGTTGATAGGGTTTTTTTTTTATTTTTAAATAACTCTTTTTCCACCTCTTTCTTCCAAAATGATGGAAAAATCCAAAACCAGTTGAAGTAACTTTAAAAACATTTTCATTTTATATCTTGCATAAAATAGGAAGCTAAGCCAATTCTCTGTAAGGCCCTTATTTAATTCTGGAACAAACCAGCCTGCACTTTCCTCCTTTTCTATTTCAACAGAACATATATTGACCTGTCAAACACAAAGATGATACGAGGAATTTAGTCATACAGCATTGAATACTGTCTGTGTAAAAGTAGTAAGTGATAGCACAAAAACCTAATAAATGGGATAGTACACATTTTATTTTACCTAAGGTTAGTTAAATGGACAGAGATCTCTCTTCTGGAAAAATGAGCATATTAAAGTTACCTTAGCACTCCACTACTACTTAATGGTGACTTCTACTAAAAGTAGCCTACAATATTTTAAGACAGATATAGTCCTATTAAACATCTTCTACACAGCAACACTTCAGCAGTGCTGTGACAGGTACTGCTCCAAAGCCATGATTTTAGCTAAAACACATTATAGAACATTTGACAGCACACTACCACATTTTCCATTAGTTTTTGCAGATAACAGTACACAAAGCATGGTAAAGCAATCAGTATAGAAATTTTTAAATTAAAAAGAAATATTTCAGAATATACTATCAGTGTATAACAGCTTTATATTTATATGGCATTCACAAGCAGTACCTACTCCAGCATATTCAGTCAGCACCAGAACTAAAGAAAATAAAGTAAAAGCTAACTTTTCTGGGTTTGACTTGTATTCATAAAGTAATATAAATAATAAAATAACAAACATAATCGTATTAATTATGATTATAATAAATTCTCAGAGCTGGATCCTTATTTTAGGTCCTGTTTTAAGATCCTGTTTAAGATCCTGCTTTAGGTTTTTACATTGTTCTAAGTACCACTTCATGTGGGACTTAAAAATGGATCTCCAGCTAGTTTGTATTCACAATGAAAAGAACAGTATTTGTCAAAGTAAATTGGCAGGACTGACCCAGCTTCTCCAGAGGACTTCTACATTGCTAAAAGTGTGGGTCAACAAAATCACCCAGCCAACCAACAGGCTGGGTAAGCAAGGTACCTTAGGGAGAAATGGGAGTGGAAAAAAGAACATGAACTTCTGCCATAAGCATACCTTCAGCATATTACTGCTACAACGGATCTGTATGTAGGTATATAAACACCTCCTTAGGTGACAATATTTTAAAAAAGTAGCAACCAGAGCTGTGTATTTGCCTTGTTCAGTCTCTCTGTGCTGTGCATAGACAATGAATGAAAACATCATGATTTTAAACAGCAGTAAGCAAGGATTCCTCTCCCACTTCTAAACACATTCTGATAACATAACCCCTAGGGCCAACAGGGCTGAAAGGATTTTAGTTGTTACAGTTAAATAATGACAATAGAACTGTTCCAGCTGCTAATTTAAAGAAAGAATTAAAGCATTTGATAAAGGCTGGCAGGCTGTTCAATACTGCACTCTTCTAAAGTTCTCTGATTGGAGTAAGCCCAAAGCACATGGGAAGAGTGACTTGCGCTCTAAAACTTGATGAGTGTGGCACAAGTAGACAATGTTCTTTATAAAAACTCCAAACCTCTATGTGCTCCACATCTGAGACAGGGAACTTGACCTTTTGAACAATCACCATAAGGAAGGAAGAAACTACCAAGAGCAGTAGTTAGAAAAGAAAGCTGATGCTCTCCACAGGGAAATCTCTTAAACCAGTTCTGAGACTGTGAACGGCATCAGGGTATCAGACCTCTCTATAAAGCATGGGAAAGAACACCCAAGTGGATGACAGCTAGTACAACTGCTGTTCTCTAAATGATAGCAATAAAATGTAATAGCTTGGCTTCAAACTATCAGTCAAGGGAGTTACTGACTCCCCTGGGAACAAGTACCACTTTGGCATTACCAGTGTTTCCAGTGCCTTCTGCAATGATGCGCTTTTGAGGAAGGTACTATGCATGTTTTCTGAGAAATGGAGTTTCTTATCTTTTCTCATACTTTTGCTTAGAACTAAGTCAGTTTTCAAGAACATGAGTGAAGCAGACAGAAGAGCTTGAAGGGAAAACAAGTGAAGGTGTTCTGAGGGATTCATGCGTGTCAAGAACTGCCACTCATGTGTCTGTGGATTCCACTGCAGAAAAAACAGCAATATGCCAGAAACCTAAGTCACTGACCAAGTTTGTTGACTGGAATAATGAATTTTCTGCATTACTTGAGTGCTTTAAGATCAAAGATCTTGAGTTTATGCTAACTAATTATATACAGGATCATGTGATGTTTGAAACCATACAAAACTTTCTTTACTCTTGGAACTTACAAGATTACTCTATTAACTTCTAAAATTTACAGAGTAATGGTAGACAAACTATGGGCAGGTTATTGAAATTAATTTAGGCAATATTCTCTGGCCTGAACTATAAAAATACCCAAAAGAAGATGACTGGTTTTCAGCCTGAAAGAGGAGTGATCTTAGTAGAATCAATTAATTAACGCAACATTGCCTGCCATTTAGTTAACTAACAACTGCACCTATTCAGTCTCCTGCCATGAAAAGCTTGTTTCTTTGTATTTCTCCTGGTAAAAAAGTAAGAGAAATTTTTCAGCCACTCTAGTCTTTGTGGGACTATCAAAGATGATCACCAAGATCATCACAAATCAGATGGGCAAGGATTGTGTGGAGAAGAAAACTGTAGCTTCAAAACTGCCTATATCCCAAGGGAAAAAGAAACCATTCTTGATAATTTTCTCCTGACTTAGTTCTATTTAACATAAGATTGCCTATTTCTGTTGTGTTAAGATGGCATACATAAAAATCTATGAACTATTAATTGTACCCTTATTACCTTACAAACTGCTCCTACACTAAAGACAGGGAAAGAAACCATATATTTTTACTGTGTCACCCATATAATTAGTAGAAATTTTGCTGAAGGAAATGTCTAGTGGGCTTAAAGGCTTGATTGATTTCCTATATGTTGCAACTTTTGACTGACATTCTGGTACTCTGTGTCAAAAGATCCCTATAAAATGTCACATTCATCTTATTTCTCCCTCAATAAATCAATACTGAAGCTTTTGATTATATTTTACATTTTTGTGATCAAAATTATTCACCTTCTCTCAGTCTCCAGGGAAAAATATGGCTTTATAAAAGAGCTAACAAATTAACCAATAACACAGTAAGACTAGCCCTGGTCTATTTTATTGCACGGATAATAATGTGCTAAGTTTTCCTATAACCACTGTTCAGCAGCTTATGACTGTCACAGAGTGACACAACAGCCCTTTTACATGGTGCAGGAAATGTATACTTACTCTTTGAGAGACTCTTCTAAACGCTGGACTCGCAGAAATGCTTCATCTCTCTCTTCATTGGCTAACCTAAGCCTTGCCATGACAGCCTCATCACGCTCCCGTTGAGCAGAATAAACTTCTCCCACCAGAGCTGCAAAAGTGTGTTCAACAAAGAAGTTTGACAGGGAAAAGCACTATTAGATGCACTTATGTTGGCCTTTGCCACCCCCTCATAAAATCAACACTCCTTCAATGACCTTGGATTATTCTGCATAAGGTCTATATTACTTCTTAGACACAACACTAACTTGCTGTTAATTGTTATAGTCAATACTTTAAGGTATTAAATAAAGCTATTTGTTTTCAAATTCACCCCTATAAAATCTAACAGGGAAAGAAAGTGATTTGCTGGGCGTTCTGAATACTTGCTTAATGGAAAAGTAATTCTTAAAGCTCAGAATCATACAAGACACTAGCAAGTTTCTTCTAGGACACAGAGTTAAAAGTAATCATACATTAAAACGACTGCCATCAGACTGCTTCCTATCAAGGTGGCACAGTGATATTAAAAATTCTAATATTTTTATAGTCTGTCTCTGGTATCACAAGAGTGGTACAGCTGGCATCTCTCCTTCTCTGCCAAGCCTTTACTTTATTGTGTAATATACTGTTATATTATCTGTTACAGCATACATGGACCTTGGAGCATTAGGTACCAATAAACTAAGATTTACTGTCTATCCTTAGGAGCAAACTAACACCTTCAAGTCATTCCTCATCCTGAGCTTACATTTTCCCCCTGCCTCTCCCCTGTCAATATGTCTAACACCATCTCTGGCACACTGCCAGAATCCTTACCTCGACCCTGCCTCCACTAAAATCTTTATTCATACTTTCATCATTTCCCTCTGCAATACTGCAAATCTCTCCTCACAGTCATCATAAAACCATGCATTCAAAATGTCTAGGGACTTTCAGGATGCTGTAAGACTGCTGTCACTCCAAGACAGAGGACTACATTCTCTCTCACTGGAACCTAAAAAAAACTCAGTTGAGATCTATAGGTTCCTGAATTCTCCATCCTCCTTCTCCCTTCTAGTCTGTCAAACTGGGATATAGCCATAGTCTCCTAACATAACACTGTAGTGTTTTTCAAATTTTGATGTTTATTCCTCAAGAACTTTCTCTATTAAGGCATTGCTGCTGGGCTTCCTTACTCCCTACAGAACTACCTGCTCCTGTCTCAACCACTGCTTAAGTCATTATGATCTCAAAGAAAGGTTTCCTCCCTCTTTACTTCCTCCCTTTTGCTAAAAGCCTAGAGCTTTTGTCCCTCCATTCTTACCTAAATTGAGATCAACTTTTTTGCCTTTATTTGTTATTTTACTCTTGCTTTACCTCTGTACACTATTGCACAAAAAAAAATCATAGTGAAATATATAATGAAACATTATACTGTTCTTTACAGAATGAAATAATAGAAACACAGAAGAACATTTTTGTAGCAACTATATTACTGGCACAAAATACATTTTATCAGTACCAAGAAAAAGGAATCTTCTTGTCCTCAAGCTGGGGAGAAGACTGTCACTGAGGAGTAAGGAAGCATTTTTTGCAGACCTAGCAAAATGTTACAGGCTAACAGCCCATTACACAAAATCAGACAGGGAAAGGCTAAATGTTACTTTTGAAAGTGCAGTCCTTCCCCTCACAAAAAGTCTGCAGAGGAGCCACAAGCCTAGTCATCAGGTCAGAGCTGTAGCAGCTGTGTCCCAACAACAACAGCAAAAAAAATTCAGCATCGGAAGCACAGAATTTGAAATGTATGCAAAAATTAACAAAAACTGATTATATTCTCTTGAATCCAGAAGAATAGTGTCTTTTTTCCTTGAAGATCTATTTCCCCTGTTTGCAACAAGAAAACTTTGCTTGATGTGGAAGGAAAAACTAAGGACTAAGGCAGCTGTAACACTGCATTTGCACTGGCTGGTATCCAGCAATAAGTTTGCAGCACCTGCAGAGAATGCATCTGATATCTACAAAGGTAGGTGGCTCAGCAAGGACAAGAAAAAACCATAGCAGGTAACCTAGGCTGTGCATTTCAGCTCAGCAGACTCCCACTTTGACTGCTGAGATCAGTGATGGCAGGGAAACTAGTGCCAGAGCAATGACTGCCTGGTAAACTACAATGCAACTGCTATGTCCTGACCGGATCTGGAATACACAGCAGTTTGATTCTGTATGGTAATTATTACCTATCAGTACCTAAATCTATTTGTTTGCTATGGTTTCTCCAGTAAATTATGTCACTTTATCTAGCATCATAACAGAGACACTTCACAGAGAACCCTCTCCATAAAGCTGCAAGTGGAAACACTAGGATATTTTCACCTTGAAAACAACTGCTGCAATGATCTGAAAGTTGTCTAAAATAACTGAAGATCTGGCACTTATTACTGTTCTGAGGTTAATTATTTTCCAGTTTAGCTAACTTCTTTCTGACCTGTTCAAGTGCACCCCTTCTGTCAGACCTTGGAACATCCTCACCTCAGCATGAAACCCCCAATTTCTTGACTCCTGCAATGGATCTTGAATGTACATGTACACACAGAGCGACTGTCTTTTGGCACATCGAAGTCCCTCTCTGCATAAATATGGCCAGTGATAATAATGACTACACAGGCTTTTAAAAAGCAGATTTTTGCTTCTTATTCATTAAACCAAAGTAGTGTACATGTAACAGTATGAAAGCATTCAGAAAAAGATGTTTTTCAAGTTATTTAAGAATCCTGATTATCTGAACTCTTGCCACCCTTGACTGCAGCTCAGATGCTAATTGCCTTTGAACAGTGAACCCTTCCCCCACCCAAAAGTCTATTACAAAACACTGTCTTTTAACTATCAGCTATGAAAAGTAACTTTAATTGAGCAACTCTTTCTTCTTGTTTTCTTATCCTTCCACTATAGTAAAGCATTGGTGTAAATATCCCACTGACTAGATCTAAAAACTGCAATAAAAAATATAAGTCATTCCATATCAATTACAAGTGTCTGGCTTTTGGTTCTGTTTCATAAAAGTAATATTGCAAGTCAATTTTTTAATACTAAAACAGATTAGGGAAAATGTAGAAAATCATGTAAGATGCTTGCACAGTAATCTAAGTTTAAAAAAGAAAAAGATACGTAGATACATGGCATTTTAATACAACATAGCTATGCTGACACTTCCAAAAGAAATTACTTATTTAAAAAATACTTAAAGACCTCATCTAACTCATTTTAATGGTCTACAGAAGACCAAGTCACCTGATCTCTTCACCAGCCAAAGCTGAATTTATGTTTGATGTTTTTGTTACCCAATGGCTATACATTTCTGACTCCTATTTAACATTTTATGAATTCCTTTTTTCCTTCTCTAGGGAATCTTATGAAAGTCACATGATTGCAGGTAATCTGAACATTCCCCAGTCACACTGAGCTATGGATGAGTCACAAGTAGAAGTTCAGGACCATAAGGACCACAGCGTGCTTGAAATAAGTGTAATGCATAAAAATTTAGGTCTCAATGCAGCAGCAAAGCAAAACATTTTGTGCCATATCTAGGAAAATGAGTGTTGTATAAGCTGTCCAGTTAGAGTCTATGAAAGAGTGACATGAAATTCCTTCATATTAGAAAGAGTAAAAATTATCCAGATTATCATCCTATGCTTCTTTGAAATGTGAGGGGAAAACTGATCGAGAGTAACACCAAGTCATGCTTCTACATTCCATTCAAGATATGACATACCCAGAAAAATACTAACTCCATACTGCCACACTGACTTGGTGTCTGATCCAAAGAAAAAACAGATCCAGCTACTTCTTCACCAACTGCTCTGGTCACCATTACAAGGTTTTCCTTGGAGAACTTCTAGTTGGCATAACAACCACACCTATCCTCCCTATCTTGAGGCCTGACCAAGAAGAAACAAAAATTTGTACAGAAATCATATTTCAAGTAAGGAAATGATACACAGAAATGAAGTATGAGTAGTCTAGTATTAAGCTAAAATGAATTGTGTCATTTACTAATTCATATATATCTGATGGCATTCAAGAGTTAAAATATTTAAATCTCAGAGAACTGAATTTAGAAAAAGGATTATTTTCCCATGCTTGCAAATATTGTAGTATATAGAAGTACAGCACTACTATTTAGCTGTATAAGCTTTGTTTTTTTGGGAATAATTTAATAACATCTTTCTCCTTGTAACTAAAATCCCTGCATACTCTAAAAGAGCTCTTTATTTTAAAAGAATCATTATGCTAAACTCATCAATTCTAAAACATTTTTAGTTTTTAGTAAAGAAAACAATTGTAAACAGAGAGCTTTTGTAAGGTAGATAGCTATTACAAAGTTCACTTAGAAAATCAATATAGCATTTTAGCTGGAATTTGCTCATTAAACACCCACAGCTCTAATGCAAATTATGATGGAATGAATAAAGCAAATACATATGCTTCTTTCTTTTTATTAAATGTAAAATCTACTGTTAATTGCATCTGGTATGTCATATAAACTTTTCTCCTTAACTATTAAATGGAAGCTTTTACAAAAGTCATTAGAGATTCTCTTTCTTTGACTTGTATAAATTTCAATATTTGTTCAGTAAAGGTTCACAGCAGTTAAATTACATTAACAAATATTATTAGCTACTATGTAAGCCAACTAAGTAAAATACTTATATTGCAGGTAAAACAAATCAATGGGTGTTTACAATAATATTTGGATATGTCCATTTTTAAACAAGCTTATCAAATATCATGTAATTCTTAGTCAAATGAGAGAGACTCAAAGTAGATTTTTTTATCCCAAATACTCAAATTTGTTTAGTAAGCTAATTGTTTTCTAATATGGGCAAAAGTAAATATGAAGAAGATGAACCATACCAAGTATGAGTTTACTGAGTCAAAGCAGTGTACATATTTTCTTAGTTGAACCTGATTCTTTTGGTAAACTTATCTCCTATACTTTTTAAACCACCTTTAAAACAGCAGTACTGAGAAGGTGTGCTGGAAATCATTCTAGTTTAAGCAGTGCTTCATGATTTTCCAAACATGGAACTTTGGGGGAGGCAAGGAAAGCACAACTCCCAGGATAAAAGTCTGTTTGCTTATTTCCTACAGGTCATCTGTGTAAATAAAATAAACTGAGTAAGAGAGGCAAAAGAGGAAAATGTTGGGACTAAAAACATTTATGGCAGCAGAAATCACTTTTTAAAATTACTCATTAAAAAAAGTAAAATTAGAATACAGGCCAAGTCATCTAAAGAAAATATGAGATCACTATACACAGTGCTACTGTATTTCAGAAGATACAGTAAATACTATAACACTACAATAACTGGTTTTCAATATAAGTAAGTTTTACAGATATATTAAATTTTATTTAACCATATGGATATATGCTTGTTCTCCTTACAGAAATACAAACATGTATGTATTTGTCATCCACCCAAATTAGAAATCAAAATCCTCTGAGATTTTCTTCTACTAAATTTAATGACTGTGTTCACAACTCCTAAATAAGTCAATCTTATCATAGCCAAATTAAGAAAAAACCTCTGCATTGCCATGAAAGCCTTTAAAATGTGTCATTAATTGGTCTCTGCTTATACATGTTACAAAATGCAGATAATCCCCAGAAATGTTCAAATTCTAAAGCACTTACAGAGTTCTTATTCAGGTTAATGGCAAACTATCAGGAGCTCCAGGGCTCACTGTCAACTTAAAAATAGTGCTGACATGTTCTATTACGAAACAGACAACTTAAGTTCCGATCTGTTTTTTGAAAGCTACCCTTCATTTACTTTCAGTTATGATGTACAACTGAAAAAATAAAAGTAAAATAGTGATAAGAAGATCATAGGAAAAATACTTAAGAGTTTTCATCAGTCTGTACCAGGAATTATAGACTAAAAGTAATTTACACCTAAATGTGACTTTATAGATAAAGCAATCTGAACAAACACTGATAGAACACACTGACTTCTTTATTGCTTTGTGTTTGTTGTATGTATTTAGTGCATAGCATTCATCACATTTCCAATGCTATAAAAAGAGTGTTCTTAATAAAAGGCTAAAGTTGCTTAGTGGCAGCTCTGCATAGGGTTTTCTTTATGTACTCAGATCACAATTCAATTAAAAAAAATAAAGTGGAAAAGAATAGGAGAGAGTATTATACACAGACCCCAAGGCAGTTCTTGTGAAAGCCAATCCCTGTACAATACTTAAGCCTCTGCCTCTAACACACTAAACACAGCTGACTTCAAAATTCAAACCATAATGCCGTTAAACTTTTTTCTTCAGTGGGTAATTGCTGATGCCTGAATATTTACTTTTAGAGGAAAAATATAAACACTGCATTAAAGTTTGCAAGTTAAAATTTGTCATGGTAAAGGAAAGTTTTGTAATGCCCCAAGAAGTAGATCATTTGCAGACCTTTTTATTCCTGAATAAAACCCAATTCTTTATGCTCATCCAGCACTTGTGTGGAAGAAAGGACAGACTAGCCATGAAAAATGCAGAAGAAACTGGCTTGCTTTCTACATACATGCTCCACCAACAAACAGCTTAGTAAATGACATTTTAATCTATGCCAACTCATCATATACTGTACTTCAAAGAGCTGTATGCAACTTTTTGACAATCAACAATTCTGACAATCTGAAGGTAAAATCACATTATTTCAAATTAAACTGTTAAAAATTAAGCCAAGAATTTACCAGTCATGATGCCCCCACCCTGGGGTTTTTTTTTCTTTTATTTTCTTTAAATGTATTTTCTACCTTCCCATGCAGAGGATTCAAATCCTGCAGCTATTTTCAAAGTTGTGTTATTTATCAGGAAATATTTTGAAAATACATTCAGGAAATAGTATTCATAATGAAGCATTTAATAGGGCAAGCCCCCTAAAAGTTATATGGACTAAATGTATAAATAAATTATGCACAGAAAACTGGTTTAGGGAAGTATATGCATTACCTTCTTACTGTAAAATATCATTCATATTTAGGTTTATAAACATGAGAGTTGGGAACTACTGAGTTCTTTTGGCTAAGGCCCAATATTGGCCTTATTTCAGTTTAATTGGAAGAGGATCTTGAATTCATCTTCTCCATGAGATATCAGGAACCTGGATTTCTGTTTGCACCAAAGGTTAATAAGAAATGTGTCTGCAAAAGTCAAACAGCATTAAATACCAAAAACTGATTATTATTCTGCAGGAGTTGTTCTGTCATTCATAATCTCTCCATGCTCCAACCTTCCACAGCTAATCTTTAATGGATGACATGCAGGAAAGAAAAATAACATCTAAAAAGGGACTCTAAAGTGAGCTTTGAAGAAATGGAAAATACTTTTCTTCTGTGCTGAAAGTTATTGCCACCCAAAGTTTATTACTGGCAAGATTACTTATTTCCTCTCACTTTATGGATATTAAATCAAATTAACTCTAAGCTAACAGCCACTTGGATATTTGTTTTTACTTTTGCTATTAAATCTATTGCATATGCATATTCAGTAATTATTTTTCAAGTTAATTTAGAAAACTTCAAATAATGTTCATGAATATTTCCACACCATATTCAAGAATTCCAAAATACCACAAATGTATATTCACAACATTTTCATAAAAACAGACCTGAAATAGGGACTTCATTGTAGGTATATTGCCCTAGTTTCCAAGAGACTGAAAGTTGTATGATGTATACCAACACGTTAGAAGTACTGCTTTCCTCTTTTTCCACACTGTATTTCCTATCATTACCTTGGTCTTTCAGAGAGCATCTACAGAATGCTAATACAGTTTTCAGGTGTTAAAAATGGTGTAAAACCCCTAAAAGGGCTGGACTCAACCCTGCTGAGCTGATATTGATTTAAGAAAGTATTAAATTTTGGTAATATTATTACTAAGATACTGGCATTAAAAAAACCCAACTCACGGAATAGCTGTTTCTACAGAAAGATTTAAGGATAAATATTTTTATTATATTTTTGTTCAGAATTATTCTTAGTCCCAATATATACTCTGATAGCAACAAAAATATTCCAAGAGCTCCGGGTCTGTTGCCAACTATGGTATACCTTGCTGCAGTAATGGCACTGTGAGAATAGGGCTTTGATATTTTTTTCCAGTCTAGAGAAGTTACCCCTATGCTCTATAACTCTCCCTTACACTCAACCATCTCCTTCCTCTAAAAGTTCATATATATATCCCCTGCTTAATTCTTCCATTAGGAAAAAATGAAGTCACTTACTACATCCATCCAAAGGGAGACCTGTTCTCTCAGCTAGCTGTTTTGAAGACTTACTCCTTTGCAATGCCTCCATCTTGATTTTCCAGTCTGTCCTTGGAAGATGTATATTCCTTCCCCTTACCACTCCCACAGGTGACACCCATTCCCTTTTCTGTTCAACATATGAAAGTTCTGCACACCCAAATTTCAGATCTGGCTATTCTTCATACCGGCTTCCTTCGTGGTGTTCCCTTTTTTGCTTACATTCTTCTGGTGTCTGTTCTTTTATGATGTGCGCTTCCCTGGCTTTTCCTGATGTTGCCTCCACCTCTTCTTCATGACAGGGAGTGAAACTAACAGTACCTTCTGACATTGGGCCAGAATGACACAAAATCCAACAGAAGAATAATGAATAAACTGCAGGAACCTGTAGTAACTATGTCCATCAAAAACAATAGTCTCTAATGCCTAAAAGTCTGAAATCAAAACTTTAAATTCTCTAATTTTCTTTAGCCACAACTAGCTGACATAGAGATAGGGATCCAAGGAAGTTTTAAAATATGTTTTCAAAGCTAGCTAGCAAAATTTTAAAATAAAAACATTCTGAAAATAAGTTATTTACTTCACACAATATAATACTTTTCTTCCATCATATATATCTTCTGCTTTAATTCTACTTTTTCTTATTTTCTCATGAAGCATTTCATAAATTTACCCCTTTTTCTTTACTTTTTACTTTGAACAATTTAAAAATCACAAAATGTCAGTCTCTGGATTTTTTATTTCTGTAGACTGTTGTAGCTTCATTTCAAAATGCTCTTTGTCTTCACTTTTCAATTCTTTCCATGAGGCTTGTTTAGGTAAAACCTATCAATTACAGGGTTACCTTTTAAAACAGAATTCTAATATTCCTTAAAGTAGATAACACTTTTATGGTGTTCCTTTCTTATGTTCTTTACAATATAATTTTGTGGAGTCACTTACTTATCATAAAGTCAGTACTAAGTAATAATAAAAATGCAAACACCCATATTTACAAGCTTCACTATACCATGTGTTACACACTGCAGTAATTAAACATTAACTAGTAACCTGAAATCGCAGCAGCATGTGTTCTCCCCTCCTCAAAGAAGTTAATGCAGGGGATAAGTTTTTCCTTGAACACACCGTCTGTTCTTTATTAGGTTCTGCTTGTCCATTAGAACTCTCCCCAAGGTTTTTATGAGAGAGACACACAGAGGCTTCCACAAATCCAGTTGGGTTCACATATTTCCAGATTTTAAACCATTTATCCAAATTTGGTAACATTCTTAGAACTGCAAGACAGGAAGCAAAAAAACTGTGAAGTATTAACGATGCTTCCTTTTGGCAAACAGTTTAAGTAGTAAGGAGCCTCTTGCCCTCTCCCTTCAGCATTTAAAGGATTTTATACTTCCTGTACTCATAAAAGGAGAAAAAAAGGTTATTTTTTAAAGGTCATTGTTATTACACTATGTAGCTGTCTTTAAAATTTGGTTTATTTTTCCTTTAAAAACAGAATAAGCATGTTAAATTATTATTTCCATATTCATGCCATTCTGTTTTGAAGAGAAAAATATGTTTAGGACATCAATAGAAAGTTTAAGCAGTAGTGTAGGAAAACAACAATTTCCTAACAAGTATTTCAGCCATATCCATAAAAATGAAACTATCTGTGTTTTTGACACACCTTTCTTTCCAGGTTTTAATGAGCAATGAACACCTCTACCAAACAGAATCACGTACAGAGGTAAAAACACTGGGCAAATATCCAGGAACAAACAGAAAACTTCATATTCAAGCCAAACAATCTGCGTTAGCTTTCGGCTAGTGGATATAACAATGACACAGAGTGCAGATTTTTCTTTTGTCTGAAAATAAAGCAAGCAGATATGTGAAATTAAATAAGAATAAAAATTATGCCTGTATTTTATTTTTTTTCTAAGATGCTGATTAGATTTGACTTTCCCTTCCCCCACCACAGAAAATCTAGGAACTCTCTTTTCCATCTATAATATTCACACTACACCATATTCTCAGGAGTTTGTTATTAAGTGGAATGTCAGCCATCTGTTTTTCAGCTAGAGAGTTTATTATCTGCTCCATTTTCCTGAAGACAGTTACTCCTCCCTTTAGTACAAATATTTTGGGGACAGCTATTAGTACTATTAATACTCTATGAAGTGCGTGTGATCTATGAGGAAACAATTTTACCAAGCTAACATTTTCTTTCTGAACAAATGATACAATGAATTTATAAAAGCACTCCCATTAATGTTTTTTAAACATCTTCATGAAAACCTGAGAGTATTTTTCATCTACTGGGTATACTTTATACACAGTCACTTTTCAATAATAAGAATGCCCAACTTCATTACATTAGCAGTTTCCACAAGCACAGAATACAAACTGTCTCCATGCTTGCATGTCTATCCAAAGAACAATTAACAACAAATACAAGCACATGTTCGCTTTCAGATATACACTCAAAAACATTTCCTTCTGAAAATTCATATAAACTTCATTCACTGGATATATGCCATCATCTGACAAAAATTCATTTTAGCTACCAAAAGAGCAGATTTTTCAAGAACAGCCCAGGTCCCTGGTTGAGGTGACTGTGAGACTATCTCCAAACACGGAGAGGGGGTAGTATTGCTCTGAACCAGCTAAAACAATAAGTGGTATTTGAACTGCTGGTTGAAAGGTAGAGGCACTGGTAATCATTATTTCCCCTTGTTTGTTCAGGACCTTCCAACAAAACAAACAACCTTTTTGTGATTGGATTGACATGGTGTTAACAATGCATTTAATGCCCAAATCAGTATGAATACAGGTAAAGCTCCTACTAATACCAGTACCAGGATGTTAAAGCCATCTATTTTCTAAGCAACTCTAAACAGCCACACATAAAAAAAAAAAGTCAAATCTTCCCTCCTTTAGCAAATAAAGCTAACATTCACTAGGCCACGTCATATAGCAACCACGGGTACTGTATGAGCCATACAGCCATCTGTTAAACGCTTGCCTACTGTACCTGCAATCCTTTCTGCAATCTTAGCTTCTGTAGCTCTATCTTGCAATTCTAAGTCCAGTTTCATCGTCTTCAGCTCCTTGTCCTTTTCAGCCAGCTTATCTTGAAGCTGAATTGAGCAAATGGACAGTAAGATTCTTATCTAGCTGAAACTGTCAACAAGTAATTCAACCACAATAAAATTGCAAACAACGATTTCTCACCCTCAAAATACAAACACTAAGCATTAAACCAGAAGTTCAATTTATTATATTTATTTGTTTAAAGAAGAAATGTTAAGAATATTTTTTTTAACACCTGGGCTATCTTGCTCTGTGAGACAAGTACACATGCCATTGTTTTTATTTGGGATTCTCTTCCTCAGGTATCACCAGCTGTAGTCCTTCTTGCTAAGGAAGTTCAGAATTGCATGGAATATAATGTAGGTGGTTGCATTAATAGCCTGTTTCCTACCAAGATACAGACATCACAGTCTGAAAAGACTGGTGTAAATGTATATTTTTTCATGTTCTCAGATGGAAGACTGGTATTCTTTCACATATCAAGGCCTTTGTTTAAAAAGTATTCACTAAATCTGTTCTTGGACAGATATCTGAGCTTGAATATTCAATGACACTTTATGGAAAGACTAGAGACTCTCAGATTGTTTAGGCACATGCAACCACAGCTAACACTAGAAGCAATGCAGTATTCAAGGAAGATGGAATTTTCTCCTCTTCAATAAAGCTGAGTTATCAGGGAACATTAATTGGATTCTACCCATGACATCCTGGTCTAGTCTTTGGTCTTCATTGTTTTTCATCAAGGGTGCAAGAATCTATTGATCAAAAAAGTCAGAGAGCAGGTTGGAGGGTTTAATTCCACAGAAATTGTTGTTAAGCAAACACTAAAAATCCAAAATTACGGGAAGCTAGTGATTGGTGCACTAAAATAAATAACAAAACTAAATCAGGCACAGTTTAAAATGTATGTTTTGCAAGGCAATTATAAAAAAGCAAATATTGGTATCTTGAATATCGCAATTGTACCTTTTTATTTTTGGCCCTCAGAGTGTCCAATTCTTTTAAAAGGAATGCAGTTTCTGTTCTTCCACCGAAATCTTCAGCATCATTCCATGAGGATATAAATTCAGGGAGCATCCTGTTATCCTTTCTTTCTACACTACTGCAAAAGAAATGAAAAATAATTTAAAAACCTGTTGTTATTCCACCCCTCTGAAACAAAATGCACAGAAATAAATTATCAAAAACTTGTTAATCACTGCAAATGTATTAAATAGTCAGAAAAAAATGGATGCCCTTCTACCACTTCTTAAAGCTGTAATTCTGAAAAGAATCTGCAAATCTGGAATAGTAAATAAATACCCTACAGTACTAAGGCAAAAACCAGATGAATACAAATAGGCTATGAAGCCTATAAACAGAAAATGCTGAAGGAAAGCAAATACTAAAAGCCATTGCTTAACACAGAGAAAAAAGTAATAAAACATTTGGGGATCAAAGTGATGCTCAGGTCTAAGCAAACCAAATTTTTTTGTGGGATGATTCCACAGGAAGTGATATGAGAATATCCATAAAAAAATCTAGGAATCTGTAGAAATGATGGTAGGAAATCTGTAAAATGATGGTATGATTCTAAATATTATACCTGACAACAGGAATTCCATACTGTATGCCACCTGGAGTTTTAAAATAACTTACTAGCCATAGACAACTTAAAATAAGACAAGATTCAATGGCCAGAAAAATTCACTCAAAGTAAGACTCTCACAAAACATCTTGGGTCTCCATTGATACTCACAGATCACTCAGATCTCCTTTGTAACATGGCAGCAAAATCAGTAAATGAATTATTAGAAAGGAAACTAGCAAATATTTTTAACGTTTTCTTTCTTTAAGCATTTTCTGGCTATACACTTCATAGCTAATAACCGATAAGAAGTAGCCAGAGAAAAGCTATACCTTCTGAACTCCTGCTGCCACTGTAGACATTACTTTATGTGTAATTCACATCCTAGGAAGATAAAGAAAGCGATCTATTGCTCCAAAGAGTCATTATCTTACACAGACAGTTGTCTGTACTCAGCCACCCTTTTTTCACCTGCTTCCACTGTATTTCACCTGCTTCCACTGTATTTATTTTCTCTTCCCTTCTCCTTAAAACTAAAAATGACAAATCACATTGACAGTACCAGGACCACCATCTAAAACACAAATCAACACTGACTTAACATTTCCTGGGTTTTTCCATATCAAGAAATGTTAACATATATTCTGATCAAAATCTATTTGGGCCAAGATAGGTTTTGGCATATAGCTTTAGGATCCTACATATAACATACTTGGAGCTGAGATGGTTCAACATGATCGCTGCTGTTGGAGGTTAATCTCAGTGTTCCAGACAAGCCTGATTGTCAGTGGGAGTGGTGCTGTTGAAAAATTGAAATTAACAATTTTTGGGTAACTCTGTGCTGGGCTGTGCTTAAGCACTTTGGGTTATACTTGGCATTTAGTGCAGAATGCATTGCCCTTAAAGCAAATCTCAGCTGCTAATGCAAAAAGGCAAAAAGGAAAATGAAAAGGCATTAAGAATTGGGTTTGGCCCAAACAGTCACCATTAGATCATAATGAAGATAGCAAAACCGGGTGTAGAATCTGCTAGACAGGTGAGGAATCAGTGTGTTTTTCAAAAGTATGTAATAGGGCTTTGCAGCCTTGATCCCATTTTCGAAAACAACTCTGACACTCTCAGTTGAAAATTGGTATTCAGACTGCCTAAGCCACTCAAAACTGGTAGCTTGTTCCCTAACCAGCTGTCTAGTCAAAGATATAACTAGCTACTTATACCTTTGTACATTGTGTCAGATACAGAATGAGTGTATATATTTCTTAAGACTGCTATAGAGGGCCACTGCTCAGTAAAAACACTAGTGACAAGAAATGACCAAAATTAGTGACACAATAAAATCTTCAGAGTCTGTATTAAACTCTTCAATCATATTAGCCAGTCCTCAGATTCCTGTCACAGACTGCTACAAGGTATTACAGCTTCTCATCTTCACTCTTCCAGCTTCATGTGGACTTCACCCTGCTTTATTCCTGTTTCCTACTCACTCATCACATTTCATGTGCTTGTTATGTAAAGCCACAGATACTAGTAGGTTTTCAAGATCTGTTTTTATTCTGTTCAGCATGCATTTTCAAAATTGCAAAGATCATATTTTCTGTGAGTGCTTAGAGAATACAGAGGTGAAATGCTACATTCCACAAGGGAAGAAGGGCAGAAAAGGTGAGTCTAAGTAAAAAGCTGACTTACTGATTGCATGTGGGAAGCAAACTTCCCTATATTTACTCAAAAAACCATGTGCATATTGTCAATAATTTGAATCTTAAAAAACTATATAGAGGGATATTTCTTGGGTTTACCTTGATTCTTCTGAACCAGAATTACAGTCAGTTAGGAATCCTCCTCTTTGACTGATTACTTGCAAATCTGAAAGTTTCGGTGCTTCGGTTTCTGCCTGGATAGAAAATTCTGTGTGTTTTTGGGAATTCTTATAAAATTGAAGTTCAGCACAGAAGTCTTCTTTTTTCTGATCCGAGATGTGTGTTTCTAATTGGGAAGAGAAGAAAATACATTTTCTCATTTGGAGAATGAAGTACAAACTTGCGATTTTTCATTTGAAAATGGCTTGTTACAAGATTATAATACAGTAGTAGAAAGGAACAAGTGATTTAATTCCAGATTCACAACTTCTTTGTCCCTTCACTAAGGAATGAGAGCTGTTACCTACAGCATGGATGGATGTAGGTAGGAATTACAACCCATTTACTGGATTTTTCTCAAGGAAACATGAAAAATTCATAATCATTTCCTAATCCCTCCTCCTCCTTAAATGACTTCTTAAAATAATGCTGACTGTAGAAAATTATTTAGCTATCTCTTTTACAAAATTCAGCTGTACTATAGTGAGATATGATGAATTTCTGCAACAGAGAGGGAAATTTTTAGGTTATAACTAGACTCTTACTTATAGTGAGGTTTCTTTCAAATCTATTTTGGCTACAAAAGGAGTATCATCAAACTGTAATTAGTAAAAACAAATTTAAAGCACCATTATTCATTCCTGGAGAGTGTGAGGTACAGGCTCATACAACTAAAGAACTTGAAGAATGCAAAGCAGAAATTGTGCCAAAGGGAAAAATTATCTGATTAAAATGTTGAGTGTGATAGCTAGTTCTCTTAGCTTGGCTACTAGATATTTTTAGGACATATTTCTGATATCAAGGCATTTAAATGAAAGAAAGATCCACATACCACGAATGCTCTTTCATAAAGTAAGAACAAGTACCTTTTAATTATAGAATTATATTAAAAAATGAGAAGGAAGCAGCCTAAAACCACTGGAAATGGAAAAAATGTGCATATATTTTTCATTCTTTCATTTAGATTAGTAGAGAACAAACATTGGAGCTTTTGCTTATTTAATAAAGTTAGTGTTTCCAAACGTTTTGGATAAAATATAGGGCATATATTATTTGATCCACCTTATAACATCCTCCTCAAAAATAATAAGAAACTGTCTATACAGTTGAAATCAAGTAGAAAAAGACCAAAAATACAAATCAATCACTATCTAGTTGCCCTCCTGCAGGTAAACACAGTTATAAGCACAGTTTCCAAGTAAAAAAATACTGAAAACGGTTTCTCAAGTGTATTGCAACAGATTCCTCTTTCCTTAAACGAGGAAAGACACAGCCAAGAGCTCAGGAAACAGCCCAAGGGCACTAAGAGATGACTTGGGAATTGGCTGGAGTCAGTTTAATAACTTCCAATATGAAGATATGAGTTACCACCTCCAGGAAAAAAGTTATGGGACCCACTGCTCATCTGTATTCTCTGCATCCACTTCAGCACAAACTTATTTGAATCCACTCTAACCATTGCTGTAAACTGTAACCACTGATCTTTACCCTAGAAAAACAACAATTAACAGAGTATCGGCATCTTTGTTTTTTAGCATGTGGGGACCTTTACCATAAAATATTTTTCCATAAGTCCAATACTGCTTTCAGTACTGTGACTGAAATATGTTCCTCATATCATTTCACAGCTAGTGCAGAAAGAACACAAGGCCACAGCCACCTGGATTCTTCAAACAACTGTACACTGACTGGAAATCCGGCAGGTTTTTGAGCAGATTTCCTCTGAAGTGCTGCTACATCTAAAAACTGGATTTGATCTCTTACTCCTCTTTATAGTAAGGAGCAAGGATCTCTAAAGAAACATATGTTAAAAAAAATCACCAAATATACTCTAAGAACCTGACTCAATTTGGGAGTGACAATATATAAGAGCAAAATTTTACATCCTTTCTAGTAAGTACTATCTGAAAACTAACCTAGTCTGAGTTTCCACACTTGCAAAGCATTTCATAGGGAGTTGTGTTTCCCATTTGATTTATATTATAAAGAACTTCCTCTGAAATATCCTGTACACTTCTCCTGTTTCAGATGCAGTGTCTGTATAGATGAAGTTGCACATTATGCTGCAGGGGAGCTGCAATGCTTCACTTGCCATGACAACTTTTCCTCCTCCTTCTCTCTAGGGCATCCACTTATTCTATAAGTTATATATATATATATATATGAAGTGCCTCAAGTGAAGTGTGTTGCATCCTGTGGAAGAATTCAAGCACAATGTATATCTGTTGAAATAACCAGTAACAGTATTGCCAGGAACCTTTTTTCCTTGTTTAGCACCATGGTACTCTAATTTGGTCCTATGAAAATTGGAGAAGAAAAATCTCACTTCAGAGAGCTAAGAAGTTTAGATGATGTTTTAGGCTGCTTCTCTTCCCTTAGCAGTTTTTATTCTTTTCACTGTTCCTGTTTTGTTAATTTGCTCCTTTCATTCCAGGACTTAAGAAGAGACCACAGAAGAGTCACTGAAGTTGGTAGAGACCACTGGAGATCACCTTGCTGGCACCTCAATCATTTGTAACAGGAAGATGTCCCCAGCACTTTCCAGATCACCTGAGCCCTCTGTTGTCCTTCCAGCAAATCATTAACACCACTGTAGTACCCCACAAGAACCTGGACCTTTGAACATGAGAGATCTTCCAATTCTCTGAAGAAGGCCTCATCTACTTCACTCAACCCTCCTCCATGCCCCTCCCTCTTAGGAGAAGGATCAAGGCAAACACCACCTGGATTTCCACACCCTTGAGCATCATGCCCGAAGCCATACAGTCACATGCAACACCTCCCAGGCCACCCCAACAATATCACTAATGCCTACATGGAAGAGCAGCAGGGAGTAAGAGGGCCAAGATGAGAGTCAACAGGCTTTCTGTAACATTCTGAATATGAGACGTAAACAAGAAGCAAAGGTCTCTAGAAGACAGTTTCGTTCAGCAGGCAGATTTTTATTTTTAAAACCAGAAGTGAACATGACTGCATGATGAGGTAAATATCTGCATTAGCAGTTGCACTTCTGCTAAATCCTTGGGCCATGTAAAGATATGTGTTTTTTAACTGTAAATTACTGCAGCTAAAGAAAAAAGAGAATTTAGAATAGTACTAGAACTGTGTAGAACTGTGTTGGCATTTATTAATGCTAATGCTGCTTCTTTAGACAACATACATTGGCAGGACACATTTTCATCCAGATTCAATTCCCTAAAGCACATGGGTAAGACTAAGTAGCATCACAGGAAGGCTGTAAGCGGCATTCTTGGAAATACTAGGTGAAACACAGAGGATCTGTTTTTTCTCCACTGACTTTGTAAGAGAGAAGATGATGGCAGCCTCTTCCACCCAAAACTGAAAGCACTCTGCCCAAATGCATTAAGGTGAAAGGTTTTTACTCATTTAATAAAGCTGCTATTTCTTTTTTAATCAACATGCAAAATTTGTCAGTAGAACGCTTTGGGGAAGACATTTTGAACACTATTAGACCAATGGACATAGGATTAATTTTATTTTTAAGACCACTTTATTGTTCATATAGCCCATGACCCCCCACTTCAAATAATTTAGACTTTGGTACATGGTAGCTTGTCTTGTTGCTAAACTAAGTGGCAATTTTAATCAATGCACTTCAGTGCTTTTTTCCTCATGCCTCCTGCAAATCGTATTGTGCACTAATTACCAATGCTGCAGACACACACTGGGGAGCAAGTAGCATTTGCAATAATCAGGCTGCACAGGGAACATCAGAGAAAGGGTAAAACAGCCTTGCAAGCTTTGGAAAAAATTATGTAGATTTCATTAAGTGGTACCACCACTGCTGATTCTGTTTCTTAAGCATACTAAACAAAATTTTTTCCATATAAAATGGTACAAGTTCAGCAGCCCAGATTAATATTTCACTATAGGGAGAAGCTGAACAGCTGATCTTCTGTATGTATTTATCTTGAATGAATAGCTTGTTCACATTGCGGGAAAGAAAAGCAAATGTTAAGAAGAAGGAATATGAAGACACTAGAATTAAATCTGGGAATTGATTGTGAGGGACGTAAGGGGAAGATAATGCTGTCATGGCTTGAAACAGTAAAGGCAGAACAGAATCCAATGTTGTCAAGCTGGGAGTGGTTAAAAAGTCAAGTAAAAACATTAAGCACATCATACTGTGCAGGCACCCACTATTCCTCACAGCTTCTTCTGAGAAGCGGGGGATAAGCACCGAGATCAGGGAAAGCACAGCATTAGAGAATCCCACACCAACAGTGATAAATGCACAGAAGGTGCAGTTTCAATGCAAGACTAAAGAGGCAATAGCGTCCCTTGTTATACCACTCAGCACATTCAGCAGTCCCATCATCTAACAGAAGCTGGGTGGACACTCCCATCCCCCTGTCTATAATCTTTCAACATCCTACTAAAATGCACCTCACCTCAGAGGTTTGCAGTGAATCTCCAGAGAATAAGAGTAAGAGAAAACAAACAATACCCAATGGAACATGCACACAGGTTACAGATCTGGTTGCAGATAAGTATGGGGACACTAGAACCTCCAGGTGCACCAAATCAGCTTTAAGTGTAATAGTACTTACAGCTTGCTACTGACAGCTTATTAATATTTGTTTTAAGCTGGTCTGTGGCACATACATAGTATGTTCTCATCTGTCTGCAAAAGACTGCACGAGTGAATGACTCCCTAGCAGGATGGCAGTAAGAGGCATAACAGGGAAAAGCAAAAGTAGAAAGGAAGAGAATGAGCCATATACACCCTGGGAGCAGGAGCAAAGACAACTGCAAATGCAGTAGCTACAACACAACACTGTCAGATTAAATAAATTTGAAAAAATGTAGAACAAAACATTGTGCTGTATTTGAGGAAGTCAACCTGAATTAATGCAAGCCTCCAGAATTCCTCCTGTTAATGATAGAATCATAGAATGTTTTGGGTTGGAAGAGACCCTAAAGATCATGTAGTTGCAACTTCCCTGCCATGAGCAGGGACACCACACATGAGATCATGTTGCTGGGGGGCTCATGCAGCCTGGCCCTGAAAACTTCCTAGGACAGGGCATTCATAAATTCTCTAGACAACCTGTTTTAGTGCCTCACCACTCTGTGGGTAAAGAATGTCTCCAAATATCTTACCTAAATCTCTCCTCTTTTAATTTGAAACTGTTCCTCCTTGTCCTATCACTATCTGCCTCTGTAAAATGTTGCTCTCCCTCTTATTTTTGTAAGTCCCCTTCAAATACTGGAAGGTCCCAGTGAGGTCTTCCGAGAGCCCTCCATTCTTAAGGCTGGAAAACCCCATCTCTCTCATCCTGTTTGTCCTCACAGGACCTGTTCTCCAGACTTCTGATCATCTTCCTAGATGGAAGTCTGGAACTGCTGCAACAGGCCCACACTTCTTTTGTGTTGGGGTTCCCAGACTGGATGCAGTACCTCACATGGGGTCTCACAGGGGCAGAGTGGAAAGCTGCAGTAATTTTCCTCAACTTGCTGGCCAGACTTCTTTGATGCAGCCCAGGATGTTGCTGGCCATCTGGGCTGCAATCACATCTTTTTTCTTCTCAGTCTAAACAAAAACACAACTTCAAAGTCGGTGAGGTTTTTTTTGTTTGTATAATATCAAACATTTTGAATTTCAAACAAGAGGGAATATTCACCATCCAACAAAACTATCTATGCAAAGAGCCACCCTGGCCCTATACAAAACTAACCAGTTTCCACTGGAATAATAGGACACGCTTTCTATGGTTTAAAAGAACTTGATCCTGCCTCACTACAAATCACACATCTACAACACTTGCTGTCATAGCTATGCATGTAAAAGCATTACTTTAGAACTTCACCTTCATTTCCACTTGACTAACTGCTACTCTGTATTATTGGCTTTCAAATTATCTAATGTTTTTCTGCCAATAATAAGACTAAAAATGTAGCCTGATGGCCACAAAATTTTCAAGCTATGCAAACAAAATCAGTACTATGGCTGAATATTCCTTTTTGAGCTGAAAATGATGAGTCAACCATTTTGTTGAAAGACAAACATTCATTCACTAAGCTATTTGACTACTGGAACTTCTACCAAACAGAATGACTGTGAAAGACTCAGACTGTTCAACAGTTTGCCCTTTACTGAATGATTAGAAGGCATAAATCCTGAAAATGAGTAGGAACTGAAATTCAAGGCTTTTGTAGGAATAAATATGCAAAGAAAGAAAATGAGTCTGGTGAAAGAAATCTGATTCTATTGTCTGGCATTAGTGATAAGAGTTGGTTTAGGTCTTATACATTTTCAGAATGCCTGTATTTTCCTTTCTCATTCATATCTGAGCTAACACAATATACATTGCTACAGCAATAAACATGATTTTCATGCATATGTCAAAGGTGTTAATTACGTTTGACTCGTTTCCTCACTGGTTTATCTTTTCCATGACCTACAAAAATTTTTTCAGAGTTAATCCTAAGAAAAGGTGCTGTACCTAATTTTCAAGAAAGTAATTCCTGTTTCAGAAAAACAATTACAAAAGGTCAGTAATAAAAGGTCCATAATACATGCGTTCTCCAAAACAGACAACATGAAAAAGTGAAGCTTTATTGTATTTGGACTTACTACAGATTTACTTATGTTAGCAATTATTTAGGCCTCTTCAGTGCAGTGTAGTACACTGAGACCAAGTAATCTGCAACTAAGAGCAAATGGCCGTTCCTTATGATGCACTTTTCCTGATGTTTAAAGAAAACTGAGCAAGCTTCAAGTTATTTAGTATTCAAGATTATTCAGTAAGACTTTAAGATCTCACTAAATCACTTCTGTAGCATGGAAGAATGGCAGTCACAGGAACCTGATAACAAGCAAAGACCGAGCTCAGAGTAGATTTGTAATACAAAGCTAAATCCTTTTATTTCTCTGTGCTCTGCCCAGCCAAAGTACCATGTGTTACCTGCCAAACCCTTGGCAGTAGCAAAAAGGAAATCACAACACAGGTGCATTGTACATTCAGTGCCCCAACAATAGATGACCATGGGCTCTGCGGAGAGCATCATGGGTCAGCTCAAAAGGATGGGGACCATCAACTTTAGTTTAAAGTAACTCTTACTCATAAAGGTCCTGGATTTATCTCTGAGATAGGATACCTCCTTTTACTTTAAGATACACCAGACAGATGTTCATTGAAATAAGCCTTGGAAAGAACATTTTTATAGAAACTCTTACAGGTATTTTTAAGGAGTGCTGTGATAGTAATTTTAAAGCCATTGAGACTAAGGCACAGAGTGATGAAGTAACTGCATTGAGGTTATTGAGCAAACTATGTGTCCTGGTTCCAGCCAGGACAGGCTTTATTTTTGCAGCAGATAGGAGGGTGCACGGCCAGCACACAGAAGTTAGTCTATACCAACTCACACCATTGCCAGGGGCAGAGGAAAGGAACTCTCTTCCAGGAAGAAGGGGCTCCTTCTGGGCATGAGAACATGGCAGAGGAAGCTGTCTGGTATTGCCTCTTATGGGGGAAGGGATAGTTGGAGACTGGGGGTGTGGTTTCTGTGTGAATCGTTTCATTTCTTATTCCCTCTATCATTAGTATTGTTGCTGTTACTGTTCAGTTTCTTATCTCATTGCTGTACCCAGTAAATTGCTCTTATCTCAACCCATGATCTTTGCTTTTCCTGCCTCAAAATGGAGGGTGGAGAGGGAGAGGCACATGGTTTTAATGGAAGAATTAATTGGAGAATACCATTCCTAAACCAAGACAGCCATAGTTGGAGCCCAGTGTGAGGCACGAAGGGTTGTGATTCAACAGATCAGGTTGAAACCCAGAGCAGGTTAGAAACTAATTTGATCTAAGTATTTGTTGTATTAGGTCCAGAGCCAGTGGTCACAATGTTGCTTGGGCTGTTCAAATGGGTATTATATTATATATATAACCATGTATATATTCCCATATATGCTCCTCATGTTGATCTTTTTCAGAGCAGGGAGAGGGATCAGGATTCCTTTGCTGCTGTACTGTGGGATATCAGCTTATGACATGATAACATCAAGGACAGTGAAAGTAATTTGGGATGTGTATTCAGTGTTTCTCTCCTATCCTTATTCAGGTACTAACCCTGGAGATCCATTAACAATTATACCCAGCCTGTTGGAAGAACAGGGGGGTTGACTTTCCCCAGCTTTTCACCCCCTTTTCCTCCTTCAGACCTGTTAAAAAAGCTTCTGAAAATTTTTAAATTTCTGCTGGATGTTAAGGAAAGCATATTCTTGTTGCTAAGTCCGCCACTTCTCCTCAGTGCCATCTACACCATATTTAGTCAGGACAGAGATTTCTAGGGAGGTCATTCAGAGATCTGCCCTGAGGGTGGATGGTCACTAGTGGCATAGAGTATGGGAGAGAATGGGCCAATTTTTGGGAAAGTTCTCTGCTCCAATGGTTTGGCAGTTCACCTCTGAACAAATACAAGACCCTGTTTAAAGTGACAGAACGCAGCAGTGCAAGGAAAATGCTGTGGCAACTCCAGAGAGGAGCAATTTATTGCAGTGTGCTGGGCCCTGGCTACTCTTTACTGGACACATTTCAATACTAGAGAACACCCTCCAGGGGAGGAGTAGGAAAGCAGACCTACAGGCACCATAGCCTCTCAAATTGCAGCTGAACAACGGCAACAACCCGTGCCAGTAGCAGTTGCCCCTGTACAGAAGAAGAAATCCAAGACCAAATCAGTTTGCTTAGTGGGGAATAAAGAGGAAACAGGGCCCACAGAACAAAAGGAAGAGTCAGGGCCAGAGATAACCACTTGATCCCTAGTACCTCAGGAGAGGGTATTTCAAGGATCCAAAAGAGCATCATTGGGCTTTTGGGATAGCTACTGTGGAGACAGAAGAAATTAGACAGCCGAATACCCTTCCTGGTGTCTCAGAAGACTGTTCTTTGAGTATCAGGAGTCCTAAGTGGGCTTGAATAGGAAATCCCAATTGCCCAGGGATTTTGGATCATACTAAAAGGCCTGAAGGCAAAAATTTTGGATTATCAAGTGGAAAATGTCTGGGTTCCAGCAATGACAGAGTCAATTTTTGTAGTAGCCAGGAGGGGACATGGCCAGGACACAGACATTATTCTATACCATCTCACCTCATAAGGACTCTTTTCTGGGAAGACAGGGTGCCTTCTGGTCTAGAAAATGTGCTGGAGGGAGCCATCCAGTACTGACCATTATTGGGGGGGAAAGGGTGGTCTGTTACTGAGTGTGCTGTGGAGTGTGTGTTTCTTCTAAATTGTTTCTTTTTCTATACCCTCTGTCATTAGTATTTTTGCTGTTACTGTTTGTTTTCTTATCTCATTGCTATTCCCAGTAATTTGCTTTTCTCAGAACCTGAGATATTTACCTTCTGTGGCTCCAGTTGGAGGAGTGGGGGTGAGCTGCATGAGGTTTTGGTGGGAGTGCTGAACGGGAGAAAACCAGTCCTAAACCATGACACCATAACAGAAGGGGAAACTGCAGAAGTCAAAGGCACTGGATCCACACTGCATCTTGGAGCCTGTGCTACCTCACTGATGGCCCTCCCTGCTCTTTTCTCCTGCTCAGAGATGTCAAATTTTACTCTTTTCTGTCAGAGATGTTTTAGAAACTAATATCTACTGTACTTCAAGAAAAAAATGCCACTTTTATTTATGAATGGCTAATTAACATTTACAGAATAAAAAAAAATTAATTGTAAGTAACTAAAATATTATCCTTTGACACTTCTTTATGACGATAATTTGAATTCACATGACAGGTTAGGTTAGAGTATTTGTATACTGGAAGAGAGTTGTGCAATGTACAATATAAACAAACTTCCTGTAATTTCAATATTAGGCAGAATAAAGGAAATTACCTTTTAAAAATTATATTACGTATCATTCTAATGCAAAGAACTTCCAAACAATTAAAACTGCTTCAGAAGTCAGTCAGGTGAACACAACAATGCAACTCAAATATTGATCAAATATGCAATTCAATGCAATTCAAAAATTGATCTCTGGCTACAGCTAAGCATTTAAGTTGTCCAATAAACTGAACAATGAGAACAACATAACCTTATTGCAACTTTGTTGAGAAAGTTATCTGCAAATGCAATAAGAATAACCAAAGCTATATTATGCATCAATGCTTTTGCTTACTCTATATTCCATAACACATAAATACAAAAAAAAAAGAAGAGGCTTGAAATATTTTGTCTGCTAAAATATGGACAAAACTCAGAAGTTTAATGGTTTGGTTGTTTTTTTTTTATTCCTTAAAGAGAGCAGTGAATTCTGTTTTAGCAACATAAGTTGGGGGACATCTGTGTTGTTTTGAATGCTTCTGTATTCACCTATACTTGTGTGGAACCCTGGCAACACCCTTCATAAAGAAATAAATTGAGAAAGAGATTAAGAACGGTTGGCAGTTATTCTGGCAAAGGCAATTTTTTACAATTCTCCAAGGATTCTGATTATTTTAGTAATGATGTTCCCTTCCCTGTCTCTCTCACTAAGTCTTTTGTCCTCCTATTCTGCATCTAAACAGCAATTGTGTACAAACTGTTGAATATTTAAAAAGGAAAAATGCTACTCAGTCTTTAAAATACGTGGCAAATCATTATATTGGTATTCACTGCAGTTAATCGTGATGCATTTATTAATGTGTAAATATCAGACATTTCCTTTGGCATTCCACTCTCCGTTTGCAATTCATTAACATATTGTTATTTTAAAATATTAGTCTCTGAGAAGACACCAGATTTTCACTGGACTGGTCTCACAGTTGAAAAAGCATTTTTATATTCCGAATGCATCAAAACAGCAGAATCTCTAGGCAGACAGTAAGTGGGATTCACTGAAACACAATGTTAGTTCTAATGGATGGATGATTGTGTTTGGTCTTCAGAAACTTTGAAGTATAGGTAAGTCTTGATCACACAAATTAATAAATCCTAAAGCTGGAGTTAACAATAACCATTACACCCAAATTCTGCAGCTTAGCCCAGCCAATTTTTCAAAAGGTCAGGTTGTGAACTGGAGAAGATCAGGGAGGTCCACCGCATAGCTTTGTTGCCAGGCATCTCTCGTCTGGATTGTTGCAGGCATTTATTAGTATTCGTCAGCAGACTCAACAAAGCAAACAAGAAATTCAAGCACGAATAATAAAATGAAATGCTGCTATATAACCCTTTGTCATTCAGCAAATATGGGACTTTTTAGCTACATTGTTCCTAAACCTGGGTTACTACTTTAATTTTTCTCCACAGTGCTGACTGAATGAGTATGCATGTGTGTTAAATGCAGAGCTCCCTTAACAACTGCAGGACTGCCATTTAATCTGTTGGTAGATGGACCATTTCCTGTGGGAACTCCAGCTATGATTTCCAGATCCACCAAATAAATCTCAGATTAAGATTCCAAATGAAACCTGCCTTTGGCAGATAAAAAATGTCAAGATGGATATAAACAGTAAAATTATAAATTATCTAGGTGTTGCACGATGACTTGATGTGCGTTTTTTGTTTACACTTTCCCTGATATCACAACTATACAAGGCATTCATCAAATGTCACACTTTCATAATACTGGAGGCATCATTAAAACTGTTTGGCTAAGGACCTTGAAGTGTTTAAGCAGTAGCTCAAAAGTATATTTGTGCAAAGTAGAAGAATAAATTTACATATCAGCAGCAGCTCATAAGGGATGGGTAAATATTCTGTTTATCTCTCATTGTAATTCAGGTTAGTTTAAATACAGGGTTTCAGGATATCATTACAGCCTATATGGAGTCATTACATAATTTCCAAACATAGTGTCTGCTGGAGTTTTACTAAACATGCTGTGTTTATGTTTTCTAAACCAACTAAAAACAAAGTAAACCCTCCCACCCATTTGTCTTTTGCTATTGTCATATCAGACAATTGCTTTTCACATATAACCCCCTTCCATTATCTAAATCTTAATGATCCAGAACTCCCTTTTATCTAGGCAGGGTCATGTTTCCCCATGCCCATTAATTATAGGGAAAATTCTCTTATCCAAATGTACTCAACCTTCCCTACCACACACAAACAATTAAAGCTTTGCTGAATTAAGAGTTCTAAACAAAATCCCAGGAAACTACAGCTTTAGAAGTAAAGAAAAATATTGTAATTTTAAGTGTCTGACATAAAAGAAAGATCACTCTGCATAAAGTAGCCATAAGACGCCTTGCCCCCGCACCCTTTACTCCAGGAGTGTTCTACTAAAGATGCAGATGAACTCGCAAATAAGAGTTGGCAACGCACTCCCTGAAGAACCTTTTCATAATAATTTTTAAATATTGTTGCTCTGAACTTAAGCCTTATTCTACCTGTTATAAAAATAGAAGTAATGAAGGTTTTAAAGAAGAAAATAACCAAATTCCTCTTGCACTTGTGCAAGGTCTTTTAAAGCTCCTTCTGAAGCACTACTTAAAAATTACTGTGGTAGTAAGTGCTGTTCTCTCTGAAGTACATTTCAAGACATTCTGAAGTTAGCTGCACTCATACTTTACACCCTTAAGATTCAAAGTGCAATACTTCAAGGTGTGCATTCTCCCCATCCTTAGTGCTCGCAGTCCTCAGCACAGATGAGGCCCTACACGCTTTGAGCGTACCATAAAGGGTTCAACAAAATCACATTCACAACACTGCAGTGAGTCAGGCAAGTACTGGACATCTAGTTGTGCTTCTGATGAGGAGTCTTTCTGCATGCAGTCTGGCTAAAAATGTGCTGTATTCCACCACTCAAAATGTACAAGGAAAGATATGGAATGGAAAAAGAATAGATGAGAATTTGTGCATGAAGGGATGATTATGTTTACAGGAAAGACCAAGCAGCATTGGATGATTTTTCAGTTATCATTAACTCATTTTTATTTTCTATGTTACGTCACACTATTCCTTCTTCTTCCATGGAAGAGGTTTTCTACATCTTCCACGCTTAGTGTTGCTCAACAGCTGCTAGGGACTTTTCCTAGGTTTTACTCATGAAAGTTCATCCTCTCAGCCTCTTTTCAGGCTTTTACATCATTCAGAGAAACCTTCAACTACACTTGGCACTTTGCAAGGGGATCTGACAGCACACAGTGAGTTTGATGCTGAAAGCACAGCACACATTGAAGACACTGATCAGCTGAGCCACATGGGGGTAGAGGATGCTGCCTCTCTGCATATCATGTAGATTTTTCTGCATACAAACCACCCATGCAATATTCAGGCCTTCTTTCTTTTCCAAGTAAACAGCACTTTGTTGCTAAAAATGGTGGGAGAGGGAGAATAGGCTCACAGTATCTCCTGTTGAGGCATGTAAAAGAAGAAAGAGGCTATGACAAGTATGCTTAATTTTGCTTCTGTTACAGCCTTGAAAGAGGGGCTTTAGATTTACTTTAGAGTGTTTACAGCTGTAGCGGGTACATTCTGGAGAAATGGGCAGCAGCACCTTTACCATTAGCTGCTTTTTTACCCAACTAGAGCATTTACAACGCCATATTACTCTTGAGGCTTTCTTTACCCGTTAATCTTTGTGTGTGTCAAACTCACACAATAGAAATTCCAGACAAAAAAGTCCTTGTAATTAATATTGCAAAAACAACTCTACAAAAAAGTACATTAAAACCATTATACAACTAGAAGAGTTTTCTACTTCTAATAAGACAGTCAAAGTTGCACAAAAAGATTATTTGTTTTACTTAACCTTTGCATGTGAATACATTTCCTCAATTACCATGAATGTAAAACACCCCAAAACCCCACAGCTCACCACCAGATAAAACACCTCCATCACAAATTTCCCTGCACAAGCTGATTCTGCAGTTCTGTTCCAATCTACATTATCACAGCCCTTTAAAGCTAGTCTCCTCTGAACTAGTTTCCAGACACGCAATTTTGAAGTATATTTACAAGCTGCAAGCATTCTTTTGAAGATATGTGAGAAGTGCCTATATAGATCACAACTAAAGTTGCCATCAAATTCTGAGAAGTGAAATTGGTTCACTGACTTACATTTCAATATATGTTTCAAGTAATGGCTTAGCAATATATAAATGTTTATTTCTATGCTTGAAAAACATAATAAACACCTTTTAAGAAAGCAAACAACTTTGCCATTAAAAATGTCAATCTATTAACTTGTCTAAGGAATTTACAAATAAAAATTATACAATGATTTTAATTCTGGAATCAGCAAAACTCTGATTTTGTTGTCAAAACAGACCAAACAACACTTAAAATTCTAAGACTTCTCCTAATTTCTGCCCTGTCCTTAAAGCATGGATGCTCATAAATATGACATAAGCTAAAACATTACAATAGTTAAAGACTGTATAATACAGGAATATAGCTGCACCTAATTAAACATGGTACCGGAGTCAAATAAGACACAAATTTAACGCCAACATTTGTACACTCACCACTTTCCAATCCTGATAATGCTTCTGAAAAAATGCCATATCAAGTCCTAAACATATATATAAGAAAAGAAACCACCCAGTTTCAGGTTCCCTCTTGTGTTTTCATAGTATTAATGTTTGCATAGTTCCCACTATGCATGGAAACCCTACTGAAGTAACAACTCTTACCCCAATGCAATGTGCTTCCCCACACACACCATCACTGCAATGCAAAGGTATGCACCTATTTGCCAATACAAGTTTATTTTCATAATTGAATACTATTCTAGGCTGTCCAGCTTGGATCCTGAATATTTTTCATTTCTAAGTGGCACAGTCTCACTGGTCTGCTGCCAGTGTTCTTGGTACATTCTCTCAAGTATCCTTAGGGGGAAAGGAAAAAAGGCATTAACCTTCTATTAAAAACAAGAGAAAGAGTACATTTAAACTAGATACAAACACAAAATAACAAGCCTTGCACACAAACTGTTCTTTAATTCCTCCTAATAGAACAGAACAGTGACAAAGTCTTCAATCCACAAAGGGATACTATACTCCAAACAACTCGGAAAGTTAAAAAGAAAATCTCACCTTTTAAACACTTCAGATACACTCCTCTTAAACACTACCTTCCTTTCAAGTATTTTATTTTATAACATTGGTTAACAGGTTACACATTATCCCACATAACTGCCATAAACCTACCACTTTGTATCTGTTTTTTCTATTTTTTAAAATTCTCATTGCTTGACTGAATTTTCATCTAGTCAGAAAAATTTAGTCTCATACTTGCTTTACCATCTTTATTTGTTGACAAATAATGTAATCTCCAATATTTCAGTACGCTATTAAAATTTTAAATTATTAAAAATTATAGGGTTATTTTAAACCCAGCTTTTAAGCTTCCAAGTCACAAGAAAGGAAGATCTAAATACAGTACATTACCAACTGCACAAATGAAAGATATGAAGATGACAGAGCAAGCAGGACACAAAATAGTACACTCCTCAGCACACACATTTACACAGAAAATGAGAAGTTGCTGGCTTAAGTAATTCAATGAGAAAAGGCACTAGAATATCTACCAAGCGCACATATTGAAGATTATGTTGCTGAAATTGACCTATTATCTTTATTATAAGTGAATGCAATTTAGCTGTTAATACCAAATTAAATTCTAAGGAAAAAAAACTTTCTCATCCACACCAGTATGATGACAGATTTACCCATAATCCCTTTTTCTAACATTCCCAGGAGCAAAAGCACAAAGAATTACATGACTTATTAATGATTATGCTAAAAAAAGGTGGATAAATTTTACTTTTATTTATATAACAACCTCTGTTGGATACATGAAGTGTTAGCTGGGAAGAAGCAGCTGTCTAAGCAGCACAAAATATTGACTTAATGCATCAGAAAAATAATACACATGAAACTCAATAACAACTCAGTTTCAAAAATGTATCTGAGCAGTAGCAGAACATAATTTCTTGCAATTAGACAGAAACTATTTCACAGAGAATCAGTTTCCTTTGCCTACTTTGGAAAACTTAACCTTTTGAACCATTCTTAGGGTATGCTGACCCCTAAAGGTCTAAAAATACTAAATCTGATTAAGCCATTACACGTTTAAATTGTCAGAATACAATTCTCCACTAACTTACACCACCATGACTATTGTTGTTTACAGAGTATATGATTCAAAAACTTTTGAACTTCACTCAGTAACAGCTCAAAATTCCATCATTTAAAAGGGGTTGATAAGTTGTTTATTTTACAGAATAATATAGGTAGAAATTAATTTACATATGAAAGTATAGCCTACAAAATGAAGCATTTCTTCTTTCTTCTAAACAGACTCTCCATGAGAAACTTGACATTTATAATCTTTTGAGAGGGAATATATAGTATAAAACTCAAAAAAAGGAAATGTACAAGAAGCTATGTGGCTCTGATATAGAGGGAAATTTTGATGTTGACACACCTATGCCATTTTGAATTTTTTAACCTACATAGTCACTTAGTAGCAAAAATCCACCCTAAAGTGAGGATCTCTTTATATGTCTTTCCCTTCCTTCTACAGGTCACAATCTAGTCATAAGCTACTTCTGAAAATTCTCTTCTACAAAGTCAGTAAGTCAGTCATGTAATGTACTCTCAAACTCGGTGGGTTTTTTTCCCCTTAGGTTTCTGTCATGAAACATGGAAGAATGTATCTGAGAACAATTATGTCTGGTGAACCAACTAAAAATACAAAAAGATACTTGCATCCTGATGAAGATGAAAGCTCCATCAACCGGGGAAGCTCCAAGTTAACCAAGGTCACCTTTATCTCCAAGCCTTTCCTTGCTGTCTACATTCAGTTGCGTTACTAATGAGAAACTCATTAATATTAGTAGATGGCTTAATCATACCCAAGCCAGGTGTGAATAGCCAAGAAAATTACTTTAAGACAAATTTTCAGATATATTGATAATAATAAAAAAAAAAAAAAAGATTGGAAAGTAAAGTACAATGTACAGACTAAGAATTTAAACAAGTCTTCTGAAAATTATAAAAAAACATTTTCAAAAATTCAGAAAATAAAGGTGAAGCTTCATATTCATGTAGCTGCTCTCCTGTTACTCCAAGTTCTTTTAAGGAGCAGTATGTGGTTGGGTTTTTTTTTTCTTTTCTTCCAAAGTCAGTCATATATCAGCAAGAACAAACATACTCCAGTCACTGCCTAGCACTGGTATAACACCTAAGGTTCTTTATTAATATCTTTGAAGTCCCTACCTTTTGACCAGTTCTCCATTTGTTCCTCTGAACTTGTTTGATCTGGCACTGAGTCCAGTTTTTGCTTGAAGGTTTCAGAGCTAAAATAAAACAAACTCTAGATAAATAAACTTGAAACAATATAATACACCTATACTTTGCCTTCATTTGACAAAAAATTTACAAAACAAATTATTTTAAATATTTATAGCAGCACAATGAAGTATGCATACTTTAACAGCCAGTGAAAAATTATATTTCTCCATAAATTTTCTTTTCTTCACTCATCTAATTTTTATATTTGTTTGGTTCAGCTTTCTGTTGCATGTGATGTCTTTGTTGAAATATTTATTAGTTTGTTTTTTTTTTCTAGAGTCTGGTCTTGGAAGTACACATTACTGAGCACAGTCCAAATCACACCAAGCAGTCCTGCTACAGACAACAAGACTGCTCACTTTGGCAGTTATTACAGATAGTGGCATGTGCTTCACTTTACAGCATTCTTTCTCTTCTTTTAATTTCCTAGATAAAATGCAGGTAAAGTGGTCTATGGCCACTCCAACTCTGAATTTGAAGTTCTTTCTGAACAGCTAAGTAATGCATCCCAATATTTGCATGCATATTGCTTCAGACTATAGTTAATTACACAGTTGCAATATTTCATATAATCAAAAATCTTCAAGAAGTAACCCTCAATAAGGCTACTGTAAAATCTTATGTCTACCAAGCACCATTTTGGGCATTAAAATATATGCTCTCTTATGTGTAAAAAATTCAATTATACTCTGTATCGCAAGGAAATCTAAATAAGTTTGTAATCTTGATAACATAGTAAGCTAACCACAAATTGGATTACTTACTCAAGTACCTTTTTAAAAAATATTGTATATAGGACAATTCTTATCCTTAACTATGCACTGTGCTTATTTCGTATGTTTTCCCTGCTATATTTTTTTTACATTTATTAAAAAGATACATGTGCCTTGAAGATACAGTGACTAGATTATGAAAACACTCAGACAGTTGTCATTGTGCTACAAATGTAAGAGATTAAATTAAAAAATTAAGTACATATTTTACAATTCAAGCAAATTATACCAAGACACATATCCTAAATAATAAAGAAGCAGGAGAAATTATTTTGCTACATAACACCAAAAAAGCAGATTATTTCATTTTTATATTTAAAATTGCTAAAAAATTAATCGTACAAACACTTAAGATTCAACACCAACATGTACATCAAACATTCAAGAAATACATATTTAGCTCATATTTGTTGTTGACTATAAATCTGCATGATAAAAAAAATGCAGAGGATTTGATGTGTTTAGGTCTTAACAAAAAATAAAAAGTTCACCTCATATCGCAGAACACTGAGTCCCTTAAAAGAATCCCTCAAATGAAGCTGTATGCTTCTTCTTCAATTCTGTGTAACTGTGTTGATTTGAAGTTGGCAATCTTTTCCTAAGTTCCTCATTTACTTTTGGATTAGCTGAAAATATAGAGGGTTATTAATATCAAGAAATAGGTTTCTGTCAATGAAGCCATTTCCCTACATATTGCACAAAAAGGTTCATAATAATTGCAGTATTTTAATAAGATATTCATATAGCAAGACATGAAGAAAATATGGTATTTAATAACCTCTGGAGTATTTTAAAACATGTCTTAGGGCCTTAATGTGTCTAGTAATATACTATTTAAAACCATAATTTTATCCCTCCACAATATACAGTCATTCTTCCTCGCCATTTACCCAGCTAATGAATGCCAGCAATTAGTAAAATGTAATCCCATTGCACAATCATTTTAATGCTTTTAGCACTCAGAAAAGTAAACACCAAATTAATACTGCTCAAGCCATATCAGATCCTAGCTGGAAGCAAGCAATTATAGTTCAGCTCCTCAGGTGTAATTAAATGATTGGAATGATTTAGTTCCATAAATGCAAGTTAATTCATAAGCAAGCAACAAATATACTGGGAGTAATTACAAGAAACATTGACAGTCTAAGCAGGGCATGTGCCTTTCTGTACCTGACATAGGAAAATGCTGCCCTCTCCCGGAAATAATAGACTATGGCACAGGAAAAATTTATGACTGAAGTCAAGAGGCTTGTTTTACAGACCTTGTCTTCACAGGTGAAATTGGTTCTGTTAACTAATAGGAATTTTCTGGTTTAAACATAGAGAAAATAAAAAAAATGGCTGATATCAGACTGAGGTCACCTATGGATCAAAGTAAAACGGAAAGATTTTTAGGGCTTCCTAGGGTGTGCCAATTAATTTCCCCGTAATTTAAAAACAAAAGTTAGGATACAGAAAAACAAAATATTCCAGACATTAGCTATTTAAACTGGTTGCTCTGAACACAAGTGCTGCAATAGGTAGCTGACTTGTGCACAAGACTTACTTCTCCTTCAAGATGTACCTTTACAGAAGGTATGTTGAACATAAGGTATTCTTAGAACCAAAACTTATTGAACCATCATTATTCAGTGAGTGTTAAAAGCCAGCATTTTTCAAAAAATGATCAGAAGTAGCCATTAAGGTTTTCACACAAGGGATCATCAGAAAAATTGAACACAATTATAATAAACCCTTTCTTTCATTTGAAAACAATCTGCTAATAATCAATCTGTGTAATAATGAGAGGAAATAAAATCTGGAGATTAAAATAAAGTATACTGGCTGATCAAGACAAAACTGAAAATATAAAATGAAACCATAACCCAAACGCTAGAGGTAATGTAAAATCTAATTTCCTTATTCACTATTTATTTATCCACCTTGTGCTAATGTAAAGCTACTAGGACACCATGAAAGAAAGTGAAAAAAAAGAGAAAATGTTACTATCGGTTGAATCTAAAATGCAACAGTGACATAAAATTAATAGATAAGCACAATAATGAAAGAACTCTCAGATGTAACTGTTTTGCCATCTACAGAAATAAGAAATGCTTCCAAATGCTGCATATAGCAGCATGGGAAAAAAATCACACACTGTGGTCAGTATGTATCTGTTTTCCACACAGAGAAAGCTGATTCAGAAGGACTTGATCAATGTAAAAGCCTTAAAATTGTTCTTTACCAACAGCACTTTGGCATAAAAATATTTTTTTTCCAGATCTTGGTGTATTTCAAAACAAACCCAAGCTGTACACAAATTCCTTTGGTGCTACTTTACTTACTGTGGAAAAGAAAAAAATTATTTTAAGAAGTCGTATTATTAAAAGTTTAAAATGTACTGCACATTTGCTTTGCCCTTTGATGTCACAGTCCTATTTTTCTATTCAAATCTTGTACACTGTAAGTTAATTGCTTTTGGAAACTACTTATTATTCATGTAAAAATTAATGTGCCAATGTGTTTAAATCCTTTTAAATGACCATTCATGCATCTTTCTTCTTTAAGTACCAATGAAATCTGTCAAAGATATCAATGCAAGATGGTCTTAGACAAAGTTCTAATATAGATTTTTTCTGCTAACATAAGATTTTCATTTTCGTCAACTTTACTTAAATTCCATTAATTTTTTAAGCTGCTTTTAATAAATTCACAAGTAAAAAATTTTAGGCTCCATAGTCTGTCATTTGTGTTCCAGCTGACTTTATGAATATTAATAACAGTGTTATCCTGATTAAATAGGCTTCATATAAAATCCCTGTGAATCCTATAGCTCAGACATCTCATTTTTCCAACTCTTTATGAATTTGGATTCAGACATTAAACTGGAAAAAACCTTAAAAAACAGATTCAGTGGTACATTGGTGTACCCTTAAGCAAAAAATTAGCTGTTCTAATGATTCAAATAATTAAAATTGATAAAACCACATATTGAGATTTCAGGCTTTCTGTACACATGCAACATATTTTAACTCTAATGAAAACATCAACACTTCACAGACAAGGGATTAAGAATCTATTATAAAATAATAATACCTGTCCTAATGCTTACCTTAAACAAACAGATGATATAATCTTAAATCTTCATACATGGAGTGCTGATTTGGAGAAGTATTTTCCAAAGAGAAATAAATTAGTGGATGCTTAATTACATAAGCATACACATGAAATACATGAACATTCTAGTTTATCACAGGAGCCGAGTGAAAAACAGCATTAACTATTAAATGGTTCATACTTCAGGAAAACCAACCTTTTTCTTACGAATGTCAACCTGAAACACACATGAAATACTAATATTATCCTATGAGACTCATGCAGTCCCAGTTTCAAACTGTTAATTTCTTTCAAAGCTTATATGTTTGAATTATTTACATATATGACAGATAAAAATGGAAAATTAAGCTAACTGCACTTCACTTTTTTACATAGTGCTAACTGGAATGACTGTTTCCTCATCCATTCAGGAAAATATTCTGCAAGAACACCATTAAAATACTTTGCCTTTCAGTACCTTGGAATATAAATGGATTTTAGGGGGAAAAAAAATCTAAACAAAATAAGAGCTTATTCAAAAGAATGGCATACTAATCCTGGTTCTAATTATTCATCAACACAAGCACTTCAGAGGAATTAAATAAAAACAAGAGGTATATAAAAGTAACATATATCTGTCAGATAGAAAGCTTACAGTGCTCAGTGCTTTACTTGTGCAGTTCCAAATGGCTTTTATTACAGCTGTAGCAGTATTTCCTCTCTCTGAGGCAAAACCCCAACCTCCTGAGTGTCTGCAGAATAACAGACACTATACAAAGGAGCACCCCAAGGTAACTCCAACCCCACCAAGCACCACAGCAACACTAACGCCAGTGCCTTCTCTCCCTGGCAGGACTGACAAGTCCATCTTCTAAGCTGGAGTTCAGGTACTGAGTCCCCTCCTCAGGAACAGAAAGCCTGCTGGGACCACTCTACATGGAGACCCAGTGACTGCAAACCCCCATTCCTTGGTCTTGCCTTGAGAGAATTTGAAATCAATCACTGAATCATGGCCTTAGCTGCTGCGACAGGATGCAAACATTTGCTGCTCTAGACTGAATCCACCCATTCTTCACAAAAAATCCCCAGTCCTGGAAGAGATTTTCCACTCAGAGGGCTATCCCACCTGCCCCACCTCTGGTGGAACAAGAGACCAGTTCCCATTACTCCCTGGAACAGCACTAAGCCTGTTTTTGTCCCCCTTAGAGATGCAGTTAACAGCTGCCACTGACAGTGTAGGGATGAAGCACCATATAGTTTATGAAGGGGGAAACAGAGAATGAATTTTAGCATTATTCCTGTAAGACTAATTAGATTGGCAGGATCTTCTAAAATATCCTGAAACGTTTTGCCTCGGGGCACACTAAACCAAAAATCTAACTTAGGAGGGTACTCTACATAAAAACCAGTTACCTTCTCAAAGCATTTCCCCAGGGAACAAACAGTCAGTTTTCTTAGCCCAGGTGGATGTCAAGTCTTGACTAAATGACACAGTCCTCTAAAAAGAGTCACATTTCCTCCCTATCTTAGGAAACTTTATGGTGTTTCAGAAATCTAAGGCAACTCTAAGTTAAAACTAGTTTTGGACAGTTATAAAAACACTAGTCAAAGAATAAGAGAGATAGCCGATTCAAGTATTTTTTACAAGTGGAATAATACTAATCTGTTACATACTTAAAAGCTGTGAAATGAAATGTACTTTGATTACAGAGATACTTATTTTATTCTAGTCTATTACTTTTATATGCTTTTAAATACAAGTAGTTCATGCAAAATATTCTGTTTCTTTTAAAAAGAATATAAAATATAGACAAGTGGATTAACCTTAGAAGTGGATGAATGCAGCATGAGTATTATTTAAAATTTATAAACTCCCATATTGCTAAAAAGACTTCAAGATTTTGCTTAATAAAAGTAACTTTATTATCTGGAAACTTGATAAAAACATTTTCCCAGAGGGCAAAGTGAAGCAGTTATCCCTGGCTTTTCTTCCTTGCTGATTCTTGACCCAAAAGGAGATAAGACATATGCAGTTGGTTTCAACTAACTTATATAAATAAAAATGACATGAAGAAACAGGGGTCAGATAATTTTCTTCTGTTGCTGCAGCAGTTTCTTCATATTGTCACTACAAAATTTGCATCTGATGCTTTTAATGAAAGCATACTGTAAGCCAAAGAATACTTATTGTCTTTGTCATGCTTTTGACAAAGGCACAAGAGGAGGCATAAAAATACATAAAACCAACTGGTTTATAATAGGTATCACCTATTCCTAAATTAAACTTAGTTGGAAAAAGGACAGGTATTTTCCTCTTTATTTTTTCTCCCTAACTTGAACTAAGTGTCTTCAAGGGTCAATTTTCTCTCTGTGCATCAGGAAATGTTTATGTGCATACCAGCTCACAAACAGCCCCCTATCTCTTCTGCCCTCTGATATATTCTCATTTTCACATTAACAGTCTTCATTTGTATTTTATTTACTAAACAACCTTCAGCTTGCTTTGTTGTCTTCTTCCTCAGTTTGTAGTTGTCTTTTGTCCTCCAATTCTTTTCTTTTTCCTCAGTTTTGTCTCCTCTTTGACAATACCTTTTACTTTCCCCCTGCCCACCACCTCTTTGAAATGCAAAGAAAACTGTAGAGAGTCTTGTCAAAGACTGTCTCCCTTTTTTTGTAGCTTTTCTCATCTTGCTGTGTATTCTGTGAAGCAGCTTTCTTCTGTGACACTCTAACATTATTTTCATTCTGATAATGAAACTATGACATGCTTTGATCAGGTTTGAACAGCCAAATCATTTAGCCATCCTTCAGTTTTGTAAACTCTTCACTGGCCTTAAAACTTAAAAAAACTATTATGTATCACATTCTATACTGTTACAGACAGCCATATCTCATTTCTAAAAATTTTACAACCAGATTGTAATTTCCGTAGCCCTTACAGATTGGAACAAATATCTGCATTTTAAACTAGCTGTTGTCTTATCTGGAGCCAAAATAATATTTTAGTAGAATCAGCACTACATAGTGGTAAGGGCTACCCGTGTAGTGCACTCTGTTGACAGGATCATAGTCAGCAGACAAAGGGAAATCATTAAACCCCCCTATTTGGCTCATCTGAAGTGCAGCATCTGGTTTAACCTGCTCATGGATATCCTGAGCTAAGTCCAGCAGGTGATTCAAGACGATTAGGGGTCTGCAGGACAGGAGTTATGAGGAGTTTGCAAGAGTTTGATTAGTTGGTTTTAAGGAGAAAAGGCTAAACAGGGATTTTATAGGGTTTTAGCTGCCTTGTGAGCAAATATAGAGAAGACACAGATCCTTCTGAGAGAGACAAGCTGTAACAAAGAAAACTCAGAGTTATGGGTAAGAGAAAATTTTTCACAGTGAGGAAGGTCACTGGAACTAGTTGCTTAGAAAGGTTACAAAATCTCTGTAGCTGGATATGGGCAAAACTCATCTGGATATATCAACCCAATCTAACTTTGGGGATTGCCCCATTCTGAACGGGATGATATGCAACTCCTGCCTACCTATTTTGTTATTCTAAGAATTTTAACAAAATAAACCCACCAGAACTAGAATTCCTGAAATGGAAAAAATATGAGGCTGCTTTCTGCTTTATAGGGTAGGTCAGTAGAGCCCCGACCAACCAAAAACCAAACAGCAGTGAGACACAACCAAAGACCACCTATGAGGCAGACAGGCTAAATGCCAACAGGGAAGAAAGAGTGCAACAGCAGCATGTGCACAGCATTTTGAGCCCTACTGGTCTTGAGCACCCAATTTTCTTCAGTTTACTACATGACTGGATGATTTGGCATTAGGCTAAATGTCAAATATTGGTTTGCACATCATCCTTCACTAAACCAAAAATGGACCACTGACACAGTTTTTTTTTACCTGTCTTTCTGAAAGCTCTGGCCTCAAGCCCCACAAAATCCATCCTTTCCCCAAACTTGTAAAAATGTCACTGTGACTAAAGAGCTCCAAAGCTAACTATGGAAATGATTCAAAAAACAGGAGTCTACAGTGCTTATGCATGCAAAATTATTTGTACAGTATATTTAGTATACTAAATATATACTAAAATTTCCAAATCCCCAAATCATTATTTCTTTTATCACAGAACCAAGTTGCTAGCCCAGACTTTACCACGCTAGCCCAGATTTTACCAGAAAAGCAAAAATAAAATCACAAAACATTATATGTACATGAAAATGTGAAGTAGTAACTCAGTGCCAAATTCATAAACCACTAGTACAAATAACAGCATTAAGCAGAAATTATGTCTTCTGCCAAAAACATTCCAATTGTTTGGCTGCCTTCACAGAAAGAAGTAAGACTGAATGGGGACTCGACAAAGAAAAGCAGCAGAGAAACAGAGAAACTTGATTTACCCAGCCAACTCACATTTCTCAAGGTACCTTCAAATAGCGCCATTTTTCTTGACAGTAAAAATAAAAAGCATAAAGGCAACAAACAGTGTGGATATTGGAGCCTGACCAAAAACTATCATGAAGACTGAACATGCAGAGGCCTGTCAGAAATGTGCCAACCTTTCAAGATTCAGTCCTGTACACGGGGACTGAGAGGGGCCTGTTGGTTTCCTGCAGGGAAATACAGACCACCAGTTATGTATCTGTCAGGCTGTTTTAAACAGCACAAAAACACAGATGTGCCTCCACTGCTGTCATAAAGCAGCATTTCCAGTGCACTGCTTCTACCCAAATTATGCAACTGCTCCAGTTCTATACTGTACGCTGCAGCTGAGGAAAGGAACCACATCACCTGAAATTTCACAAACTAAAAAGCTCAGAGAAATAAAATAACACTGACTCCACATGAGCCCTATTTGTTCTTTACAAGCAAATTAACTATCCTTTTCTTAGATAACTACTTGAAAAGAAAGCTATCTTTCACTACAAGTGTAATTGCTCCCTTAACCATGCTTGCTCAGCAGTAAAAGCATAAGAACATAGAGTATTGCTCAGATGTGAACACATACATTTTGACTCAATAACCATACAGTCTTGCCTGAAGTTCAGATTTTTTTTTTCCCCTAAATCCAGTATATAGTGCCTTCATTGAATATGAATAGCAACCTCACCCTTCGTAAGCAAGAAGTGGAAGTTACAGAGAAATGGCACACTTCAGGACGTGTCCAAAGAAGAACAACAAAGCTCGGGAAGGGTCTAGAGGACAAGTCTTATGAGGAACTGCTGAGGGACCTGTGATGCTTAGCCTGGAGAAAAGATCTTACTGCTCTCTCCAACTACCTGAAAGGAGGCTGTAGTGAGCAGGGGTGTGCCTCTTTTTCCAAGTAACAAGCAATAGGTCAAGAGGAAATGGTCTCGGGTTACATGAGAGAAGGCGTAGAGTGATTATTAGGGAAAATTTCCTCACAGAAAAGTTTGGCAAGATTTGGAACAGGCTGCTCAGGGAAGTGGTGGAGTCACCATCCCTGGATGTATTTAAAAGATGTGTAGATGTGATACTAGGGAATATGGACAAGTGGTGGTCTTTGCAGTTCTGCATTAATGGTTGGACTTGATGATCTTAAATGCCTTTTCCAACCTAAATTATCCTATGATTTTACATTTGCTACACTCCAACAACAACATTTCTGAGCATTTTCAGCACTAAGGCATTGACTGTGTGCTTTACAACATGCTTAACATGCATGATATATCGTATGCCTCACATGCAGTTGCTCATTCAGGTATGATTACTAGGTTAGGGATTTTGGAAAATTAATGCAGATGCTTCCCTGAAATTTACTGCAATATCAAAGAAATCTGAAAACCAGCACAATTCAAAATAACAAGCCACACATTCAGAAATGATCTTGGAATACCAGAGAAGGACAAGATATTCTGAGGTGGGCCAAAACTCAGTGAGAACCAGAGATGCCTCAGTAAAATAAATCTGTTGAGAATGTCCAGAATTTAAATGTAAGCTAAAGACTGAAGAGGCTAAACCTGCAAACATTCAGCACCAGAGCAATTGCTCCACTGTTTCCTGATGTTGCACCAACAGTGAAAGGTACAAGATGAAAAGGAGCCACCACAGACTGAGAATCAGCGCCGGGCAGTTGAAAATCACAGGAAAAAACAAACAAACAACAACAAAAAGAAAAAAATAAAAGGAAAAAAAAAAGAGGCATTTGCTGAAGTTAGATCATAAGTCACAAAACAGATATTTCTGACAGTGGATCAATTTCCCTGCCAAACTTTAAGAAAGCAATGCAAAACATAATCACATCTGAGGCTACCAATCAAACTGTGGCATGTTTTTTATGTCAGGGAAAACATCATATTTATCCTTTAACTCTTGTTCAGAAAATATCCAAAACCTTCTCTCAGCTGAAACCTACAAAATATGTCAACTTCACCCAGTAGGCAGGAAGTTCCTGCTGTGAAAAAAAAAAAAATCCGTCTAAAATGTTAGAAGTTACAAACAATGTAAGTAACAAAAGTTACTTCTAAGTAACAAAAAAGTTACTTAGTTACAAAAGGTCTTACAAAGCAAGATACAGAACAAATTTAAACACAAGCAGAAATGTCAGAACACACATAATGAAAACTCTGTAATTTCTGCTGCTTTTCAGCCAGGTCCAGGCTGAAATGAATGAATGAAATAGTCCAGTTTTGGTTTCATTTAGTATTTGAATATATGGATAATTCTCATTCTTCAATCTTTTGATTATTTATAATAATATGCAACACACTGAATGAAGAAGCTGGACAAATATGTTTTTTAAAAAACTCAACTTTGTTCACTGGGTTTTGAAGAAAGTTCCTTTTAAACCCTTAGTAAGCACATTATTCAGCCAAAACCATGAACGTAATTTACAGTGGAGAAGCCCTAAAGAATTCCTCTGAGAATATAATCTACAAAGAGTTTCATATAAGTTGTGGGTTACAGAACTGAGAGAAAAACTTCTTAGGGGTTCTAAGTCTTAACATCAGATTCTCTCCACACAGACAAGAGGAGAAAAAAATCCTAGAAAAAAATTCATGACCTAGGATTATCTTGCAGTTTTCAGTAAAAATTATTCTCTTTGGGTTGTTTCTTGGTTTGGTCTTTTAACAGATGGATGTTTTATTCCTTCTTGCAAGTTCATTCTGTATTCCAATACCTTGCATTAATTATTCCTTGATTCATCAAGGTACATTCATGTTTTCATTGCCAAAATACTAGAGCTGAATATTGGCCCCAGACCAGTTATTCCTGGGTGGAGCAAAGGAGTTCTAAATCCACTTACTAGATGAAGGAAGAAAAAGCCTTGCACAGTACTTCTGAAACTCAGGCTCATTGTGATGGCTACTTTCTCTTGCACATAATTGTGCTGAATATTTTGAGCTTCTTTGTCAGCTGTTGTAGTTACTATGTAGTTCACTGCTTGGCATCGCTAAAAGATAAAAAGAAATCAAGACTTCATCGCTACAGAAGTGTAGATAAAATACAAGATTTTGAAAAAGGGAACATCTGGCCTACAGTTCAAAAACTCAGAATAATTCTGAAGATATTCCTGGACATTGTGAAGTTGCAAGATTGCAGGTTACACAGTTTTATCTCCCCTTTCATGCTGAAGGAACACCTGACAAAGTTAGGAACATGTACTACTAAGGCATCTGTGCCTAATAATAACATTAAGAAAACTCCTAAATAACTTCCTATTTCACAGTCCAACTGAGAGGAAAGAATAAAGTCTTCTGAAATATTTTCTGAAATTCCTTATAAATGAAAGCAACTTTTTTTCATGTTGTGCTTTCATAACTCCTTACTGTCAAAGGCAAATCTTAACATGTCCAGACTTAAATGTAAAGAAAAAAAAGGAAAGGCATAATTTTTCTGGTACAAGTTACGACCCTTTGACATTGCTTTCAGTGGTCTTCAATTTCTTTTAATTCCTTCCAGACTTTAAAGCCACGGTATCTAATAAGTTATTTCTGTTCATCCAAAGAACGTATTCCACTGTACTCAGTTCTTCAGCTGGACTGTGCATCTGCTGAGCAGTCATGTTTGGGAAAGGAGGAGTTGTGAAAAGGTTGCTGTTTTTGCAATAACTTGCTGTCTGCTTGAAAAGAGTTAAGTGAATTCAATTTAATTTACTCACCACACTGAAATTCATGGAGGTGTAAGATTAAATTTGTTTTTTATCAAAGATACTATAAATAAAATATACCTAACGAAAAGGTGGTTCAGTATTTATAAGGTTTTCCACAGTGCTTTCAGGACAGATTGAAAAAACACCTACACTCAGATATCCATTAATAGACACCTCCCTAAAAACATGTTTCTCAAGACACTTGAGAAGTCCAGAGACCCCATAACAAGCAAACTCATGCTCTTTAATCAGATAAGCTAAAGGTTTTTTCCAAAACATTTTTGATAGCATCTGATATTTTTATCAACTTCTTTATAACTGGAGTTTAACATTAATCAGAATGAATTTCTATAGCACGTGGAACAATATTTTTCTTTTATTTACAGTATAATTCCTGTATTACTAAACGGTGACACTTTCACATATAATTGTATTCTACAGGATTACAGTTTTAAAAAAATCCATCACTGGTTTTTATTACATGTGGGATTTTTAAGACCTGAAGATGTACAGATAATTCTTAATTTCCCCAACCTCTCTAATGACCTGAATGGTTGTATTATTGGAAAAAAAGTGTCATATGTTACACTAATGGGATTCTTAATAAAGTACCTAGTTTGATTTTTTTTTTTTGGTTTTTCTAACTTTTAATGTAAATTCGGATACAACTGGAGGGGAACCTCACTATGAAAGCAGCCTATGCTATTTATAGTAAGTTTTCTCGCCAGTGCAAGACAGTGAATGTTTGCCAAAAGAATTGTACATCCAGGAGGGTTTTTGAAATATGAAAGATACTTTTAAACTATGAAGAGAATTATAATTTTTGCCTAATATTTAGTAACCTTCAGATAGTGTAATTCCACTTCAGATCCTGGAAAAACATTCCGGAGACAAATATTAGTCTACCACTGGATAGTGAAGAGGAGGAACAAAATTACATTTCAAGGGGAAACTGTTTTAATTAGTTACCTTGTACACCTGCACAGCAGTCACCTTCAGTACATTGTGCAAAGTGTTACACCCCACAACTCTGCTTATTCTTGCTACCATCAAATTCTGAGTCCATAAATCAAGAACCTCAAGATTGCTCCCAGGCATATTTAGATCACCCTCCATTTATGCTGCTGTAGTGCAGAAAACTAACTTAAAACACCCCTAACTGGTTGACTGTACATGCCACAATAATAGTCTCTGGAAACACCCATGGCACCCTAATCCATAACCTTTATAACAAAAGAATCCTTCATGGATGCTTCATTCTGTTATATTTCAGGATACATGAACGAACAGGTGGGCAGGGTCCATTACTGCCCTTTCATAACTGCATTGAATCAGGGAAGGCCTCACTATGATCCTGAAAGAAATCCATTCATATCAAAAAATGAAGGTGAATCTATTCTCACAGGTAGTTGTATTTCTGTATCTGTACTTCTGCAGTCTAATCAATTTTCAGCATTTGGAAAGAAAGCCTGATTACATGGAAGCAGAGCTCAGCGATCTCATCACCAGCCCAGCAGATAAAAGCTGCCTGTGCAGAAGCTTACCAGGCACTATACTAGAACTCCATAGTTGCTAAACCACTTGGCATGCAAAACCATTTACCCTGAATCCTACACGAGAAATCGAAGATCAGATTCTGACCCTGTAGCACTGGCCCTTCCTTTGCTGAAGCAGAACAAGCTACAAGCTTATAAAAACTTTACAATTCTGGAACAAAACAAAAGACCATTTGTAATGCCAGCACTTACTTAGAAGAGCTGCTCAGTGACACCAGTTCCTCACCCTGCAGATGTAGAGTCACTACTCACTGCCACAACTCTCTGATGTAATCTAACGCAAGTAACAGTGCAAACTCCTGACCTCAGTGACACTGGTACTTTGACAGAAGCCCAAAAAAGCTGGACTCTGTAAAAAGCAGCAAGTGCAGAACTCCTTGCTGCCAAATAAAGTCAGCTCATAAAGACATGTTCTAGAAGCCACCACTTGTGAAAAATGTCCAGCTTGATGAAATACTTGTCAGGTCTAGTAACACTTTTTTTTGTGAAGCGGATGACATGGCAAGGACTCTGTTTTTTATTGTCCTAGGACTCAAAAGCTCCAATACACTACACAAGAAAAAACTCATCACTGCACACAGCTTAATTATTAAATGTGTGTGGTAAGGTGAATGCCAGCCATTTCAGTTCACTGTCTACATGTTCCAAATTCTGACTTGAAATTCAGTTACTCAGAGGGTCTTCTTTTTTAGTTCAAGCTGGGCCAGATGCTCAACTGAGGTACCCAACACAGAGTCACTTCTGTGAAAACCTGGAATCCATTTTATTGTCCTTTCCAGTCTGAAAAATAGTCAAATTTCCTTCTCCTGAAGACATACCAGAGATCTGATTCTGGATAAAATAAGCCTTGCTGATAGGAAGTAATTTATTACAGAAATGTACTCTCAAATCATGGGCTCCACCATCTATGTGCCATTTGGATCCATCAACTACATCTCCAGCACGTGCAAGACCATTTGAATAGGGCCAATCTAATCTCACAGTGTTACTGTGACAACAGATCCATTCTCACCCACAGACCTCAAGTAAGTTTTGCATTAATCTCTACTTAGCAAAGGTATGTGAATTTGGCTACAGATAATACATGGGAGGATGCTGAGAGCATTAATACCTATTCACTCCTTTAAAAACCCAAAACTACTCTAACATAATAATGCAAGTAAAGAATGTGTAGTAGGAAAGATGGTGCCTATCAGTTTCATTTCATTCACTTTGTATTTTCTGCAGTAGCAATGTGTTTTGCAAGTGAAGGGGTTTCATTTTACTGACCTTGGCATTCATCAGGACCATACTGTGATTTATATCAAGAATTCCAGGCCTTTATCTGATCTTATAAATAAATGTAAAATACATAAAACAATTATCCTAGTGTAAAATTGAATTTTATCTCTCTGTAATCAGCTTTTGTCTACAATACATATTTCTATGTTTGAATACAATTCAAAATTAATAATAGGTATAATTTATTTTCTGACTTTTCATTATCTTGACATTTTAACAATCTTTTTTTTATATACTCAGGCTTTAGTTTTATCTAGGGCTTCAACCCCACAGTTCCTTTTTAGACATGTACAATGTGTCTTTCAGAATATCCATTCCAGGAATAAGCCTGCTGAAAGAACACACTGGCCATTTAACAGACCAAGAAAAATTATTAAAAAAAACCAGGGCTTTATAACAAAGAAAAACACCAGATTAAAAGAGAAAATTTAGCACTGCATGTGAATGACAGACCAAGAAAAATTATTAAAAAAAACCAGGGCTTTATAACAAAGAAAAACACCAGATTAAAAGAGAAAATTTAGCACTGCATGTGAATGACAGAAAAAAACACATATTAGAAGAAATCACAAGTTACAGTGAAGAATTAGAAGTAAAAAGTAGAGTTCTGAAATTGGTGATTCTGGAAAATTATTAACAGACAGCTAAGATGTAATTTTTTAATAGCTAAAAGAGACAACCAAGGAAGTCTTCTTCCTATTAAAGGGCAGTCACAACTTTATATTGAATGGCATAGCATTAGTAATGTAATAGAGATTATTCTTATCTGGACATGAGGCTTTCAGTACTTTACAAGCAATTTTTTGGCCTTAAATGTAATTTATGCAAATGCACCCATCTAATAGTTCACTTTCTTTTCTTAATTCTAATAATTAACTTCAACTAACAATCCTCAATGTTTTACTATCTCAGACATACAATACACATGTTGCCTTCAAAGAAAGTACATCTCAAATCAAGTTCTCACCACCATGTAAGGCTTAAGTAGACTTCATAAGCAAGTGCCACAGTTGACACAGAAGACTTCATTTAAAGCAAAAAGCTCAGAAGTAGAGCTGGTCAAAAAAAAAAAAAAAAATACACAGACATACACAATACAGCATTAGAGAATATCATAAAAGGATTGAAATGAATAAATACAAAGAATGTAATGACTATGACTATATGGGCTGACAGCAGAAGTGTCACTTTCCATGCAGGGCAAGAAGTCCAGAGCCACTCTGCACAAAGCCAGGCTGGCCACACCACAGCTGTCAGTGCAGCAGCAGCGGGATTCCTTCACGGCTGCTCGCTGGGCCTTTGTGATTAGAAGAGGAATGTGATAACCACGGTGGTCTAGACTGCTACAAGTAAAAACAACACGCCCCAAAATGAGCGGTCCTTGGTCTGAAGTGGCTGTGGTCAGGATGAGGCATGTTTAGGAGGCAGTCCCTCGAATACCTTCTGATAAACACATGTGGAGAAAATAACACAAAAGAACAGTGTAGTTAACTGAATAAAAGGTTAAAGAAAATAAACAGTATTTTTGCAGCTTAGCATTTATTTGTGAACTGCTGGTGCAACTCTATGCTTGACAGAAAAGCTATGAGGCTTTTGGTAGCTTGACAAGACAATCTACAAGCTTGAATGAAATGTTCAGCTTAAGGAACTAGAATAAATCTGATGACTGATGTGCTACTGAACGTGACAAACTGTCATCTGTTTTAAACAGGATCTCTGTAGGATGTACTGAAAGCAAAATTTTCCCATTACCTTAAACATACTAAGACTTTTCCCAATGAATTCTGGCTAATCTATTAAGACAAAAGATCTCCTCAAACTCTTGGCATTTCAATAAAATAATGAAATAGCCATTTGGTTTACTTGTATAATTAATTCATGCTTTCATGCTGACACTGTACTCTGTGATTAATTTACAAGCAGCCACAAACATATACAATAAAAAAATTACTCTAAATTCCTGAATTAACTATAAAATTATAAAATATGCACAATAAGAGATTAAAGCAGCTTATCTAAACACTATTTGTACACAGACTTTCACATGTAGAAATATCAAATTATCTATTATCAAAGTGGATTTCATACAAAAATAGATACAGGCATTCCTTAATAGCTTTTGAAAATCAAGAAAAAACCTACTGTCAAATGGTATTGCAACACATAGCAGTGATATATTAAAAAAACAAAACAAAACAACTTTAGTTTTAATTTGGCCAAATCCTAAAATATTTTAAACCATTAATTTAATGATATACAGAGACACACATATAAACAATGTAAAATAACATAAAAAATCCTTGGAAGATAATTTATGCTATTTTAAAAACCATATAAGCAAAAAAAAACCTCGGCAAGATCTAGGCTGAAATAAGAATATCCTTCCTCTACATAAATAGTCCCTGTAGGAATTACTAAGGGGTTTTACCATCTCCTTATGCTAGAGATAATGACTCAAATCTGTCCTATAAACACAAAATATGGAAAAATGGATTTTGTGACATCCACCTGGAATCTCTACCTTATATACAGGGAATGGGCAAAACTGCTTACTGGTGGGTAAAGTGCAGTAACATCAGTTTGAACTACACTGTGTTCGCAAAGCTGAGCAGGGAAGCCAGCACAACTCCTCAGCTCCAAAGGGGAATGAGAATGAAACCACCCCCATTGTCATTCAACCTTCAGAAAAGGCTAAGTGTCAGAAGTGCATATAGTTTAAAATACATCATCTATCAGCTGAATTTCCCTCACAGCTGATTAATGGGTTTTCAAGTATAATTTCATGTAACACATTTCTAAGAACAAATAGTCCATATTGTTTAGCTCATAAATGTAAGAATTAGACTGATTTACCTTGCTAGTTCTCTTTACTGCTATACCAGAGCACCATAATTACTGATAACTGGCCCAACAGAAAAACTGTTTCTAGGCATGAGCCAGATTGCAAGTATAATACCACATGTATTTACTGACAGAATAGAGTTAAGATTTTGAAAGATGTTTTGCCATTACAGGCTTGTAAATAAACAAATAAATAAATAGCTAAACTCAGAATATGAAAACATTGCCCATTCCTGCTGCCAAGATACAAATTTAGGTAATAAAAAAAGTTTAAGGACCTCAGTCAAAACAGTTTTGGTTATAAGACTGCAGCTACATTTCCCTTCATCTCTCATTTGCACACAGAAACCACTGAAGACCAAGAGATGTCTTCCAAACAGCTGTTTTACAGCTCATCCATACAGAAGATCACAAGCCTCTGCACAAGCTAATGTTTTGTTCTGTGTTTGGCAGGAATCCTTTACATGCCTCAGTTACCATAATCTCCTTCCCCACATAATGTAACCTGTTAACAAAAAACGCTGTGACAGGGATAAAATGTCATGCTAGAGGCAACTATCAGTAGGTCTTTGAGGTACTCTATACAGTCAGCAGAAAAATGTATTATGCTTATATCAGAATTACAAATTAATCTGCTTCAGTTACCACCTGTGATCTTTTGGATTGAGAGAGAACCAGAGCCTAGAAGCTCTGATTCTTCCCAAAGCTTTTCACAATTGCTAGCTCTACTTTTCTATCATCTTCCCTGGGTCAAAACATCAGTCCTCACTACAACCTTTGCTATTCAACATGTGCTGTACTTCCCTGCTGAATGCTTCAGGCAGTATACAAAGTCTCTCAGAGGACTCAGGTGCTGATACATAAGGAATGCTGAATGCACAGAGGTGGTCTCCGCTTTCTTCAGAGCAACTGCCAAATTCAACTGATGCATCAAGCACAGAAAAACATTGGTTATCTGTCATCTTTTCATAATGTTCTCCATGCACTGGCAGGTGCAAGACTTGGTGTTTCTGTATTTTGTTTTTTAAAAACATTTAAAGGCCAAGTTTAATGAAAGCTTGTCTTATTTCCCTCACCTTTCAATGACCAGTAGATCCACTCTGTTGATTTTACCATTCATTTTATGCATCATACGAGATTATTAAGCTCTTCTTTTGCTTCTAAGGGCAAACATTCATTGGAATGTAATTTTCTGAACACTTTGTCTCTTCAGCTCTACCCTGTATTTCACTGAAAGCTTTACTGTCAAACGTCTTCTGAAAAAGACTCCCTCCTCTACAAAGAAAACATCCTTTTAACATGAACATGACCTAAACTTTGAAATCATGCCCTTGAGAGGCAGGGAATGCTTATTTTCATAAACACTCAAGTAAAATACTTATATTCTGCTACAGTTTCCTATTTGTGCTAATATCACTGCCTCTGGTACTAAGTAAATCAAAAGTCAAAGAACACAAGAACGTGATGGCTCAAAACAAAAGGGCATGATCATTCTTGAAAAAAACAATGGTGGCTTAAGACATCACTAATGCCAAATACATATGTTGCAACTTCATTCACATGTCAGAAGTCACTGCTGCATAGAAGTAAAATTTCTTCTAAGGTATTATTAGAAATTCAAAAATTGTGACTTCCTTAAGTAAATTGTATTTACATAAATTTAGAAATTCCTCTCTTACAAATTTAAGCTGTATATCCATCTGCCTATCATCAATGCTGCTACAAATTTGCCTTTCATAACACATTCTAGAAAAGAGTATTTTTAGTGTTAAAAGGATGAGTTACTACTTGCACTGACTCTGGTTTGGATGTCATTAACTTCCTTCATAACTGCACACATGGTACTTTGGTGTTTTGGGGTTACAGCTAACACACTGCTGCTATCAGTACTCTGAATATTGCCTACACTGCTTCCACAGCATCAAGGCTTTTGTTTTCCACCAACTCTGTCCCTCCAGAGAGTAGCTTGGGCATGGGCAAGAATTTGTGAGGGGACAGAGCTGACCTAAACCAGCCAAAAGGATATTCCACACCATACAATGTCATGCTTAGCAATGGAAACTGGGTAAAGCAAAGAAAGGGGGTATGCAGTTTTTCTTCCAAAGCAGCAGCTCTCTGAGACTGGCTGGACCATGGTGCAATGCAGGTGAGAGGTGGCAAGTGATTCCATTTGCATAAATTTTTGTTGGTTTTAGTTTTGGTTGGTTGGTTTGTTCTTTCTTCCTTTTCCTTTGCTTATTAAACTGTCACTGTCTTGGACTGTGAGTTTTCTTCCACTCTCCTATTTTCCTCCTCAGCCTGCTGGGGAGAGCAGCAAGTGAGCAGCTGTGCTGATGTTTGGCTGCTGGCTGGGGTCAACCCCACACATGACTGTTTATTTTTTCCCTTCAAAGCACAAGAATGTTTATAGCTGTGATTTGTGTCTGATTTTTAAAAAAAACACTGAAACAGTAACAAACTGGAATCCTGTCTAGAGCTTCATTTCCAGACTGCAACAAACAATTGGGTTTGAATGACTGGAGTGCTGTAATACTTTGCTACCATGAACCACAGCATAGTTTGGGTTGGAAGGGATCTTGAAGATCACCTATTCCAAACCCCTGCCATGGCCAGGGAAACCTACCACTACATCAGGTTGTTCAAAGCCCCATCCAACTATGTGCCACGTGAAAGAAAAAACGTAATTTCATTTTTGCAAACCATAAGCAAAAGTGACTACTAACCATTAAAACAAATAAAGCAAACAAAATTATACAATTCCAGCAGAATTCTAACTGAATATTTTTGAAAAATGCTTTCACATTCTTGCTTCTATGTCCATTCCCTAACATCTGAATGCCAGTTTAACACACACAAGGAACAGCAGGTAGAAACACATTTCCAAAGATTATTTCAGATTGCAATGTAGCCCAGTATTCATACAGTCATCAGACAAATCTTCAGGCTTTAACAATGACTTAATTTTTCTTTTGAGATTTAAGGTACAGTATAGGAGTGTTACTGTGCAGAAATATTAGTCAGAGCAAAAACACCAGGGACCCACACCCTTCCCATTGTTTTGAAATGTAAACATCGAGACACTTGGAATTTCAAATAAAAAATGCAGGGCATATGTTATAGAAATGGCGTACCTGTTACAATCAAGAATACTACTAATCTCTCAGATATTTCAAGCATAGACTTATTGGAACAAACCCAGTAAAAACTCCCACAAGAACAATTTAGGTTATTATTATCCCTCAAAAGTTTTCCTCCTTTTCCCCTTTAAAATTAAGAACTGCATTTCAAACTTTCAAATAAAATTAGCATCTTGCTGTTTAAGAACTGTTCTCACACTAGAGTAACTTGGCTATATACAAAACTGCATCAGTTAAACCAATTTCTTAATAAAGTTGCAAAAAACTTGGACATTTTTCACAGTTCTACAAGTGGCTGACACAAATGTCAACAAACCTAGTTCACTGTATAATTTAGTTGAGCCACGTAACAGAAATCTGGGCTGTGGGTGTGGACACACAAAGTGCAAAAGAGGCAATATGCAAGATTAGCTACTACTGGTTTTGAATTTCTGAACTGCTCTATTCAACCATTTTCTATACTCAAAAATATATTTTATAAAAAATCAGCAGTTAGCATATATGAATAACAAAATTACAAAACTAAATCCCAAAACTTGAATTTTAATCTGCTTTGTAAGCTCCTTAAGAGCTTCCCATAGGTCCTGTTTTCGATGGTTTCAACCAAGATTTGCCTAAGGACATGCAGTTGGCTCAGAAGTTAACAGAATAAACGTGGCAAGCCACATGGGCTCTCGTCCTTGCAGCACTCTGGAACAGATCAGGGCATTTCACCCGATCGCCTGCCCATCATGAACGCACAAAGCGGTCCCTAAGCATCTGAGCACACAGCCACTGCCTTGACTTGCGCAGCTAACGGTAGGCATTTAATTTTAAACCCATATCCACTGCCATGAATAAAACATATCACAGACACATGCGCAAGAAGCCGCTCCCGCCCGGCGCTCGGGTCAGAGGCTGCAGGCTCGCTCACCAGCCGGCTCACAGCTGGCCGCTGGCACAGGGCTCCATCTGCCGGTGCGCGATCCTGCACACCGACGGCAAGAGCGGGTGGGGGAAGAAATAAATCAAAATCTCAACAGCTATTTCATATCTCTGTTTGCTAATGAGATATTCAGAAGACATAATGTGAGACTATTCACAAAAAAATACTCTTTCAGAAGAAAACAATCAACAAACTACATTCCACGTTAGGCTGAAACTGTTGTACACGTATGAAATCTTCTGTTATTCTTTAATATTTGTAAAATATGTCTCAAAAACTGTTACAAAGAAGCACCATTTTTCTACAAGATGTAGCATATGACTACACACTCCCAATCCAGATGTGGAGCGTTATTTTTCCTTCTTAATGCGAGCAAATAAGCAAACACAGATAACTCTCAAAAACTACTGAAAACTATGTCACAATTTAAGATATTAGAGGTGGCCTTTTCCATTAGAAAAGGAAACTCCTCAAACATGCAAAATCAAAGTTTCAGAAGGTGACTGCTGTCCCTATTCAAGGGTATTTCTGTACAGTGGGAGATGAAGCTGAAGCTTATTATGTCTAATTTGACTACTGCTGTCACATGCAGCATTTCTCAAATTGAGCCATTTAAACCTTGCCTTACCAACCCACTGTGCCTTCAATTCATGTCTGGGAGTGAAAAAGAGCAGTATCTTCCTCTCCCCAGGGTCCTTTGTGCCCATCAGCCAAGGTTACTGAGCTCTGGCTGCAAAAGAGCAGACTAAACAGAAAGAAGGAGAAGCAGTGCTACACCTTCCGTGCAGCACTTCAGCAGGTGCCTGAGCTTGCCAAGGGCCAAGAGCTGGCTGAGCTGCCAGCCCAATTCTGCTCTCCAAGGCATGTCTAGCAAGATCAGCAGCTAACTTAGAACCCGGTGCAAGCAAAGAGACAGTGCAGGAAATGGACAGTGAGTTGCACCACTCCACCCCACTTCTTTTCTTTAAAACATCTTGCCTCACACTCAACACCATGTTGAAGGCAGCTGAGCAGGGTAAGGGAATCCTTGAAACACCCACATCCCTCACACAGTACCTAAACACAGGAAAAGATGTCAGGATTTAGTTTAATTAGATTTAAATTTAAGATTTAATTTAGTCAGGAACACCTGAAAACAACCAACAGGTGGTCACAACAAGAAGGCAGGGATGGAGTACACAGCAGTAAAACTGAGGCACTATGTATTATCCTGTAATGCAAGGAGAACTGGTGAACAAGGGCATCAGGGAATTCACACAGCTCTTCATGTAGCTCAGTTTTTCCAATGTAGCTTGTTCCCCATAAATGACAATTGAAGAGATTTTCCATTAATCTCCTACAATGAACTTTACACAGCACCACAAAATGAGAACAGAATACTATCTTTTTTCTTTGTTTTAAATTTTAACCTGAAGAGAAAGCAAATTTTAAAGCTTGAAAGTGGCTTTTCCACTTGCTAAATTGAAATTTTAATCAAAATATACTTTAAAATAAAACTGAGCAGAACCATAAGTTTGCTGATGTCTCTTTAAGGAACAATGACATAAATGCAGGCTACACTTGAGAAGGATATAGGTGTGGAACTACATCCTTTTTCATCATACAGTCAGGTGCAAAGGGAAAAGTTAAACTTCAAGATTCCTGTGGTTTAATAAAAATAAATACCATTACAAACAGATCTAAGAACACAGACGCATTAAATACTGTTTGTTTTTCTTCAGATATAGATCATGGGAATGGAGATATTTAACCACTTCAAGACTAATTTTTATTTTGTTTTAATCTACGTACAGTCAGCAATCTCCTGGTATCATGACAACTAGCACAAGCAAAAAAAAAAAAAAAAGGTTCTAAATCGGTATCTAAGTATTTCATTGGCCTACTTTGATTACACTAAGCAACTGAATGTCTATCATAGTTCCTGTATCACTCATCTAGTAGTATTTGTAAAAAAGAAAATAAAAACAAGAACACATTTCTGTAGCTCTAAAAGAAAAGCTACAAAAATTTCAATAAATCTTAAAATTGTGGTGGCTGTTTCACAGTGCAAATTTCCTCATTACAAGGAAGGTACCAAGCAGCAAACTGATCACACAGCACTTATGTCAAATCTCAGACAAAGAAAACCACATCCTAATACTCTGCCATAAGAGCAAATGGAAAAAACTGTCTGTGCCTGTGCACACACAAGAGGCACACTACAGAAGTACATGATGAACAACACTGCTTTGTTTCTTATGCTTGTATCTAAAAATTTATATAACCAATTTAACACATTCCCATCCCCATATCATTTCATGCCTAAAATTCCTATAGAACCTGAAATTTTATTTGAGTGTGAATCACAAGAACACATTGAGAAGCAGCATCTTAAAGCAAGTCCAACTGCAGATCACAGAAATTTTAAGTTAAGAACACTATTTAAGAAAAGTTGTGACTTTCTAAAAGTGATACTAACAACTTTATTAAACTATTCTATGGATACTAATGATTTTATTATATCAATGCCACTAATGATGGGATGGGATAATTTAGGCAACTACAACAAGCATAAATTATAATATCTGACACAACACTGCATTAGATATGTATCTTCACATATTGCCATATAATCTCTCTCAAACAGCACTAACTTTCAAAAAGAAGTATATAACTATATATAATACCATTACTGAGAGAAATAAATGCTTAAAAAAAGAATACACTTATTTTTGCATAACTTCTTTTAATAGCTTCAAAGATTCCACTGGAATGTCTTAGCTTTTCTAATTATGCTCAGTGTTCTCAGATCTCTCAACTGCATTCAGCTGCAAGAGGAGATACTATTTCTCTTGGTAACTAGATTTACCTTTTTGGTAGTCAATTCCTAAAATGAAGTTAGATGTGTAATACATAGGAAAAAACCAACAGAAACATAGTAAACATAATACAAACTGGTATTTTCTTTCCTCTCAAATACAATAGGCAAGCAAGAAGAATGATTTCACTTTCTCACCTGTTGAAACATCAGAATTAACAAGGAAAGGGGGTCAAACACACACTTGGAAACAATGCAATGAAAGAAACTAAAGCAGAGTTGATTAACCCCAAAGGAAACAAGTCAAGTACATCATAAAAAAAAAAAAAGTAATACAAAGTTTTAAACATATTTAACTTTATGCACTAAAAACTGAAACAACAAAAAATGGTATTTTAAATTGTGTGAATATTCTACATAAAATAAATATTTTAATACTTTTCATTTCCATACACCCCAACTGCCATGCCTCGGAAAGCCCTATGCACTTTTCACCAAGCCAATCTGAGCTTAGGATCATTCTTTCGTGAAATTGGCAACTAAGAACATTTTCAAATTCTAGTCCCACCAAGGGCAATTCATACACATGCCCACCCATGAAGTAATTCTTCAGCACTAAATACTCCATTTACAATTGGACATTTTTATTTATAAGCTAAAGTACAGGTGAACTTGTAAATTGGCTTAAATAAATTACTACCGTAAATTAAAAATGCAGTCTCTTTGCTTCAAGTGCAGCAAGTTTTGATCCCATGTTAAATTCTTTCACACTGGAGTACCATAGAGCATTTCCAGGACAATTTTGATTCAGATACAACCTTGCTCTCATTCCACAAATCCTCATGGTAGCTGCAACCCTCTCCCTACAAAGACCTAATCAACAACCAAGCCTCTTAATCCTTCTTTGTCCTAATACTACATTACTGCACCAGACTAGATTTTTCTAATTTATTTTACACTTCACATTTAAATTAGTGCATAGCTAGTCAGAATATGACTATTTAAATGAACATATAACTTAAAGATCAAATTCTGTCTTCAACAGATTTACATAGAAGGACAGAAAGGATAACATTTGTCTACCAGCATGTTATGCGGATGTCCTTAACTCAATTTATTATTGATTTCATGGTGCAAAAATTAATGCCCTCCAGGAGCTGAACTCTTTCTTCCAAACCCACAGTGTAACCCCGTGCTTTTGTGACCAATGGGAGTACTGCCATTCACTTCAAGGGAAGTTGGATCTGTTCCTGGGTTTGCGACTCTAGCATGAGATACCGAACAAAATGATACCATAGCCACTGTCTTGACTGTTTTTCTATTACATAACAGATATTATGAACCAGTCTCATGTATTTTAGTCCATGCTAAAAATAAAACAAACACACTGATGATAATTTTAACTACATGTGAAGTCAACAACAAGGATTATATGCCTTTTTTCAATGTGATTTTCCAGAATATATTTCAGCAACTATAATGGCAACCAGCCTGTAAGTCAGTCATGGACCCTACTCAGCCCTTCAATCCCTTCCCTACTCTAGAGCCCACAGGAGCATTCCTGCAAGTCATCTGGTGCTTATGTAGTACACCCAAGCCACAGCACAGGTACAAACAGCCTCCCGTCACCCACCGACCCAATGAACTCCTTCTACATGCCTACCAGGGAAAAGCACAGGTAAACAAACCAAAAATTAACAAACAAAAAAGGGAAGAAAATAAGCTGTACACATACTCTGGTGGCCAAAATGAAGTATCTTAGGCCACAGATACCACAACTCTAAGTTTCAAAATAAAAAATGCTTTCAGAATAATTAACTGAACTAGTGAGTTTTAATTCCTCTGAAAAGCAGGAAATATTACAATGCCTTTGGCAAGACTCAGCCAAGTGTAACAGTGCACAGTAAATACAATAAGCTGTTTTCATGTTTAGATGTTCAATAAAATAGAGTAAACCCTTAAGTAACACAGACTACATTATGATAGGAATCCAGTAGCATTCAATTTACATGATCTTGTCTGTTACTTGTACTTAGTGACTGTTTCACATCATACAAAGTGTTTCAAGAAATTTTATTTTAGAGACCTGCAACCTACATGTGAACATTTGAAAAAATATTATTTGATTCATTAATACTATGAAAATGAAAGATCAATCCCAGCAATATCTCATGTTGCAGTGGGCTCACTCTGACTGGAATCCATGTGCCCATCAAAGCTGCTCTATCACTCTCTTCTCAGCTGTACAGGGAAAAGAAAAATATAACAAAAGGCTCACTCACCAGTTACCATCATGGGCAAAAGAGATTTGACTCAGAAAAATACTAAACTTTAAAACACCTTCCTCCCACTTCTTCTTGGGGTTAACTTTACTCCCAGTTTTCTCCACCTCCTCCCCATCACAGAGCAGTGGGACAGAAACAGGGTTTCCACTCAGTTCACCACACATTGTCTCTGCTGCTCCTTCCTCCATGGGGAGAGGACTCCTCACCCTCTTCCCCTGCTTCAGCATGGGGTCCCTCCCACAGGAGAAAGCCCTCCATAAACTTCAACATGATTGCTTCCCATGCACTAATTATTCCCAAACTCCAGCGTGAGTCCCTTCCACATGGTTCAATCTTTCATGAACAAGCTCCTCCAGCGTGGGTCCCCCATGGCTGCCCCTGCCAGCAAACCTGCTCTATCATTGGCCTGTCAGGAGCCTGGTACAGCACAGGCTTCCCATGGGGTCACAGCCTCCTTTGGGCACAGACACCTGCTCCAGTGTGGGATCATCTCTGGGCTTCAGAGGCACAGTTGCCTCACCATGGTGTGCACAACAAGCTGCAGGGGAATTTCTTCTCTGGTGGCTGGAGCACCTCTTCTCTCTCTTTCGTCACCAGCCTTGGTGTCTGCAGAGATTTTTCTCTCATGCTTTCTAACTCCCCTCTCCAGCTGCAAGTGAGAATTCCCAGTCCTCCCCCCTTTCTTAATTCCATTATCCCAGAGGTGCTCCCACTGCTGCTGGCAGGGTCAGCCTTGGCCAGCAGTAGATTCATCTTGAAGCAGGCTGGCATTGGTTCTGTCAGACATGAGGGAAGCTTCTAGCATCTTCTCACAGAAGACTCTGTAGCTCCCCTGCTAAAGAACTTTGCCAATACACATATATAATAATAATAATAATAATAAAGCCAATACACATATAAACTATTTTCAAAATTCTAATATATAATATTCTTTACTATACCAAAGGCCACCACTCTGCAGAAACTGTCAGTTTGCATTTTAACCTGTCTCTAAGGGACAAAGGTCCACATCAAGAATCATCATGGAAAACAGAAGCCTGCTGTTATGAAGCAAGCAGGGAGCTTCCTCACAAAACTAGCAGGGAGCACGCCAAGCATGCCGTCACTTAAAAAACTGATGGCTGAAAGCAGCAGAGAATCATCTTAACAACTGAGCATTCACACTGGTTCTTTCCATAGCTGTATCTGTTCTGCAAATAAAGGTTCAATACTCTGGTTCTTTTACTCCTTCAAAACCATCTTCCTTTCAAAGGAAAAGGAGAAAGGCAGCAGTCATACTTACAGAAATATCTGTCAGTTGCAACATTAGCTTGCGGTTAAATCTGTCAATAGTCTGAGCAAACAAGGGTTGTTTGCTTGTTTCAAAGGTAAGTTTCAAAACATCAATTACCCACATAGGATAACAGACGTAAAAGTGAGAAGAAGCTTCTGCATTGATTTGGGTGATCTGCACTAAAGTGAGCATCAAGTCAGATCACCAATTCATAGCTTAAAATCATTGCACTATGGCATTTCACTGCCATCAACACGCAGCATCTGTTCTGCTCTGTGTTTAGCAGACTAAAAAATAGGTAGCATTAAGATCCATTAGCATATCTCTCAAGTTTGCAACTAATTTTACACATATCTGTGATCTATAGGCAGGATGCTCTTCCCCTTCACTCTCAGCTCACGTGTATCTTCTTGCTTTAAATTCTAATGAATAATTTGTTGATTCTTTCCCCAGAGAACTATCAAACGTTTATTTTCTCTTCTCCCCTAACCTCTTCTAGCAAGATCTGAAAACTCCCTTATTTTTTTACTAACCTAGGCACTCTTTGAAACTAAAACCCCCACAAACTGCAAAAAGCAACATGTGGGTCATGTGGCATCAGCATCATACTATTTCTGCCAGTAATACAATATGCTGGATTTGTTTTGCTGCAAGAGAAATACTAAGCCTGAAACAAAACCTTGTTTTGCTTCTTACTGGTCAGGGAAAGAGTTTAACACCATTACAATGCATTTCTAATTTAGCAGCATCTAAAATGACTTTTAACAAGCAGGGAGATAGATTAACAGAATGTGAAGAAAAGTAGCAATTCCTTACCCCAAACAGGCAAACTAATGACTAAAAGAGAAATTAAGTAAATCCAGAAACAAAGCAAGCAAACAAACAAACAAAAAGGCAAGAAATATAATTAGTTATCATGTGAAAACTGGGGAAGAGAGTTTTAAAATTTGATTTGTTAGCCACTACTATTGGGCAGCAGTCGCCATTACAAACTGTAAGGAACTTGCAGCATCACTGCAAGAAAACCTGAAATACCTACAGAAACTAATAGCAGCAACTGTCCCTACCTTCTTAAATACTATACATAATTTCACATCCCAGTCCCTCTCTTCACTTTTCCTACTGCAACCAGAACTGCAGTAACTTCTTAGCTGGACAGGCAAGACAAGTTTATATCTTTCAAGATCCTGAAATCAGTGCTAATCTCTTTACCAGTGACAGGGCAGAAGAGCTCATAACCATCAAACTGATGGCTCCTCACTGATGTACATAGCTCTGTCTCACACAGCTGAAGAACCTTGTCATGAATGACAACATTCTGGGTACTAAACAGCAACATAAAACAAAACAGAACTTACTATAAGCAGCATGTTTAACTGGCATGACAGTTTTAACTCTTGTTAAACCTCATGGGATTTATAAGCTAGTATCATAACATATTTAAATAAACAAATAATCTGAAACAAGTGGTCTCAAATTAAACCAGAGTTGTATATTCCCAGAGCAGAACTGGTCAAGTACGGATGCTCAAGGACAGGTACAAGAACAAGGCAAGCACATCACTGCACTTCCCTAAACCCCACAGATCCTAGAACCTCCAAGATTTGCAGCTCTGAGATCTTCTGAGCCAGAAAGCACAATGCTGTGCTGAACTGATTTTTCTTCCACAGCTAAAGCATTGCAATTTAAGACTGTTCTAACTGGAGGTAGAACTTGCTGGAATATTCAAAAGTCTCTGTGGTGCTGCAGGACACTCTGAATTCCCAAACTTGGGCCAAACAAACTCTTACAGCAACACATCTCCAATCACCTCAAGCCCCTGAAGCTGTACCTAGGCCCAGCTGTAGTTTTTCCATGGACAAACATCAGAGGATGTTCTGTCGCAGGTAAAATAGTCCTTTGGGTACATTTACAGAATGTTTTTGTCCCAGACTCTTCACACTAAGAAACCATAGCCTTTTTCCTCAGAAGAAACAGACCCTCACATCACCATTCTGAATTGGTGGAATTCTGAATAGCAGGAATTACAACAGGAGCTGAGGTATACAGCTCATCTGGATTTCGTAAGCAACTTTAAATCATAAATATTTTTAAAAAGCACAAACTTTATTTTGACAAGTTCTTTTGGTGCGGTTTTTTTTTTTTTTTTTTTTTTTTTTTAATGCATTACTACAATGCCGAGCATCTTCCACAGTTTGTCCTCATCTGACATTAAAGATCCAGCACCGACCTCCTGAATTTGTTCGGGGCAGGTTTCATCTCGGACTGTCCCGACCCCCTCCCGGGAGGCGGCAGCCCGTCCGTCCCTTCCCGTCCCGCAAAGCCGCAGTCTCTGGGACTCCAAATCGCGCATCCCGGCACGGCAAACTTGCTTCCCCCTATCTCCAGCTGCGGAGCGGGTAGCAAGTCGAGCAAGCCGGGTCGCCCGGCGGCCACGGGGAGGTAACACTAACCCAGCCAAGGGGCTGCCACGGCACATGCAGCCGGTCAGTGCGCAAGGGCCCGGCGGCGGCTCGGTCCCGGGGGCGGAGGAGGCCGGGCAGGGCCGCTTGCCCGCGGGGAGGCGCTGGGGGCAGAGCGGCCCGACCTAACGCCGCCTCGGCGGGACGCGCCGCCGCCGCCGAGCCCGGCCGCAGAGGATGGGGCGAGTTCCAACCCGAGCGCCGCGGGGCGGCCCCGACCCGGCCCCGCCGCCCCGTTACCTGCGCACTCCGGCCCCCGGGGCCGGGCGGGGGCGGTGGGGCCGGGTGGGAGCAGCGCAGCTCGGGGAGGGGGGTCTCTCCTGCCCGTCCTGCCCCCGCACAGCCAGTTGTGGTTTCTTCTCGGGTGTTAGCGCTGGCGTGCTGCCCAGGATGGACGGAATTTCCTAGTAAGGGATGCAGTAACCACAAACGGAGTGACAGACCCTGCCAGGGATATCGAGGGAAAGAATGCAGTGGTGCTCATGGTTTCGGAAGAGGCCATATGGAAATAGGATTAAGCCTAGAAGTGCTTTAGGAAACCTGCACAGTGGGAAGGTTGCCCTTTGTGGGACAGGAGGGAGGGGCGTATGGAAAATAAGGGAAATGTGCCAGAGAGACTTCCAGTTGCGGAACTGAATTAGGGGGCATAGATTTGGAATTTGAATACTGTGAAACAACTTATTGTTTCCTAACAATAGCAGAGGTTGTTTGGTTTTGTTTTTTTTGTTTTTTTTTTTTTTTTAAGGAGCAGGTGTTATGCTACTGTGTGAATATCTGTGTAACTTACATGCACTCTGGCCATTATTCTCTTTGATGCAGGGACACGTGCAGAAAACAAATCTATCTGACCAGTTTCTGCACTCTGACGAACTCCAAACTCTCTTTGCTGTCGAAATACTGTAGCAAAGTCCACCTTAATACTAGATTTGCTATTTGTACCCAAGAGAACATTGCACAGGGAGACCTACATCTCTGGAACAAAAAAGTGGTGATGCTTCAGCATCTGCTTTTTGATGAAAGGGAACACTGGAGACTTGATCGTCCAGGAGTATTTACTGAGCAGCATTATCAAGGAACCAAATCAAGGGAACTAAGGGAAATGCTAATGAAATATTGAAGTTGAGATTTTAATTACTTAAAGGTCAGCACATTCAAGTTTTATTAATTTAAGGGAGTTATTCTGTATTCCCACAGCAATCTGCACTCAGCTCCTATATAGATCAAAAATTCATGTTATTGTTTATTTGCTGATGCATTCAAGTGATATAACTGAACACTATACCTGACTATTATTCCTTTTTGCAATCAGGGTTCTGGTCTTATAACATTTTATTAACACTTCTCTGTATATTTCCTACGTTCCCATCCTTTTCAGTAGCAATAATCCTGTTGCTTTGCTCTAACCTTTGTTCTGCTTTACAAAAAGCTACATTTCCTTTTAAGGCTGGAACCTCTAGTCAGTTAGCAACATTTGTGGCTAAACTATCACAAAACACTCGCAGGCACTCAGCAAACTAATGTATCAGAACATCCCTCTCAACTGTCTTGCCCATCAATGGTGCTGCCTCTGGGATGAGCCCATGCTGTCCCCCACATTGTACTCGGACATCTTCTGGAAAGCAGAAATTGGCCTTGCCGAAAGCAGTGCTGGGGGCTGTCCGCAATGGTGCTATGTCCGACCCCTTCCACCCCGTGCCCTGTCACCGTTTTGTTTACTAAGATGGGCCCACAGGTCCCTGTAACACATGTAATAGTTACTCTCCAAGTGACAAAATACTCGTCGAACATCGAAGAGATGGAACCAACCTTTAGACTAAAGGTTTTAAAAGGACAGTAGATTTCAAAAAGACAGTCTGTGAGCCCAGCAGCACCACCGATCCTTCCTAGAAGTTGATGAGCAGAGGATGTGCGGGTGCTAGCTGGGTCCCAGCAGCGGTGGGGAAGCAGGATGCGCGCTGTATGGCACCAGCCCCGAGGCGGGAGTGCACGGCCCGAGCCTGAGCAGGCGATCGGCTGCCGTCCCCCGCCCCAGCCCGGGCGATCGCAGCGCCGGCCGTCCCGGCTCTGCTCTGAGAGACAGAGGCTGCCGCAGCTGCGAGCCGTGCCCGGGGCCGCCCTCTGCCCGGGGCCGGCTGCCAAAGGCCGCCGCGGGGCCGCGCAGCCCGGCGCCCCCGCCCCCGGCGTTCGCGGCTCCCCCTCCCGCCCGCAGATAACCGCGGCCCCTCAGGCGCTTCCCCAGCCGCCCAGCGCGGACTCGGCCCCGGCTCGCAGCCGCTCTCCAGGCGCCAGCTCCCTCTCGTCGCCGCCGCGGCGCGGGTAAGGATGGCTCGGCAGCCCCGGGGCTTTCTGCAGGAGGCCTCTCACCAAGTCGTCGCCGGAGGCTCGGCGGGTGAGTGTGCGCGTTCCTCGTGGGCGGGAAGGGTCTGCCCGTCCCCCGCCGGCGCTCCGCCAACTTGAGGCGCAGGCGGCCGCGCCGCCTCCCCGTTTCCGCGCTGCCCGGGCGGCGGGGAACGAACTGGCTCAGCAGCGGCTCCTCCCCCGCCGAGCGGCGCAGGCGGGCCCCGGAGGCGGCCCAAGCCCGGGGGTCCCGGAGCAGCTTCTGTGACGGTGCTCGGCCCGCCGGTGGGGCAAGGGGATGAAGGCGCGCTCCCTGGCTCCGCGGTGTATCTGCGCCACGCACGCCCTGCAGCCCCTCGGGCGATAAGAGTGGCGGGCGGGCCCCTTCAACGGCAGCAGCCGCCGGTGTCCTGCAGCGCAGCCGGCCCGAAGGGCTGGAGCCGCGCGCGGGGGAGTCCACGGCCGGGATCCGCCTCCAGCGCCTGGATACGGGACAGAAAACGTAGCTGCCCTGCTCGGACGCCTTCCCCGCGACACTTTTCGTCGCTGAGTTACAGAGAAACCAATGCAGGGCTACAGTGGAATTGCGTTTCTGTGGGGTTTTTGAAGTGCTTTAGGAATGTCGACATTACTCGTTCATTTGTAGTCTGTACTGCAAACTACAAATGTCAAAATCGTACACGTCTGTTTAGCAATGAAAGCGTTGCTGGTCAATTTCTTCAGGTTTCTTGCCTAAATCCCAGTGAAACTGAAATATTTAAATCGGCCTGAAGTGTAGGGGATTTTAACACAATATCCTGCTCTTTCAGTCTGCATATGTAAATCCTGTTAATATTTCAACTATGTGGTGTGTTTTTAAGTGATCCTTAGTGTCTCTTCTGAGGTCTAAATGCTGTTTGTCATATTATGTTTTACATGAAAGAGAAGAGCTACGTGGTAGTATTGCTGTGTCTTATATCATGCTTCAGTGTAAAGTGTGCAAGAAAAATTCTCCTGTGATTGAGATCTGTGTGGCCGTGATACTACACGTGAGCTGGCCTTCCATTCCCTCTAATTCCCCTTGTACCTCTAAATCCACCTCTATGCATTCCTGCCACCAACACACATTTGAGCAGTTTATTTTCATGCTAGTGACTCTGTATGCCCTTTGTTTTCAGCCTTCTCCTTTGACAGCGAGAGATGTCATAGCAGAAGTGGGGAAGTCTGGTGTCCCAGTGTATTCTGTGAGTGCTGTCCCTGCCCTTGCAGTGTATTATATGACTGTTTATGTAGCTTTTCTGCAGCCTTTGAAATTCTAAAGGTTTTTTGGATTCTGCTTGGTACCACCCCCATCTTCCTATAGGAGAGAATGGAAAGGTTTAATCTGTCCTAGACTGTTGAAAACCCTTCATACCTGAAGGGATACTGAGGTGTTTTGCCACCAGATGTTTTGCAAGATGACACATTTATCTGTCCTTAGCAGTTGGCCTGTACCTTAGTGATTTAGATGGATCTAATGCACTGTGTTACCATCCTCTGGCAGGAGCTTGTTTTTGTTACAGGTTCTCTTTGTAGAAGAAGAAATTGCCTAACACAACAGATAGAAAATTGTCATTTAGATAAATGAAAAATATTTGGTAATCTGGTAGGCATCAGTCTTAGGGTGAGAGAATTTTCAAGGAGACTATTGATCTGCATGCAACACTTTAAAAAAAGTATAATGTGAGAGGCCTGTTGTATCTAGTCCAGAGACATAGTGTTAAAGATGCTTGCAACCTTTTGCTTAATCTCCTGTCAGGCAGGCAAGTTCCTTGGCTGTGTCACTAGCCTTAAATTTGTGCAGAGATTTCTATTAATTGGTTTTGAAATAAACCAGTAATTATTTATTATCTGAGTCTGACCAACACTAAAATTTTTAGATGTGCGCTTGCTTCAAATGGGAGCTCAGAAGTGTGTTAAAGGCAAATGGCTGAAACTTGAAAACTTGCTTGACAGATGCTTAAAACTCAGTTGTGTTTTTTTCTTGCTAATTTATAGAGGAAGTAGAAGGTGAAGGTTGGAGTTTTGAGCTCTTCAGTCTAAAGGTTAAATTTCTTCGGCAAGTGTAGATACAACATGGAAAGGGTGGAAGCAAGGAGAAAAGGAGAAAACTAGTTTCCCAATATTACACTGACCATCCTATATTGTTTTGGCTGTCTCTGCAGGAGGACATAGGACCCGTGAAGGTGTTTTGTTCTGTTTTCTGGCCTCAGGTGAATGCCACAGACATCCTAGTGTGACTTTGCTGTCTGTACCATACCCTGGTATTTAGAAAGAAAACCAACAACAAAAAAAAAAAAAAAAAAAAGCCAAAACAAAAACCCAAAAAAACCCAAAAAACCCTAACAAAACAAAGCCCCTCCAAAAAACCACCCCCAAAAACGCCCAACCCCCAAACAGACATAAATTAGTCTTAGTTAAGACTTTAAGAAAGTTTCTAAGAAAGACACTATGAGTTGGACTCTGTCAAAGCATTGGTAGGAAAGTACTGAGGTGGTTTGGAGTGAATGGCACTGCCCAATAGGTGTAATTGAAGGGTCAGAAATATTGCCTGCATAAGTAAAATGAGAGGTTATTTAGTATCTGCATGTCTGATGCAAAAGGATCTGATAAGAAATAATTCTGCTAGGTTGAGTGGAAAATTATTAGAGATAAACCTAAGCTGGCAAAACAGGAAGAAAGGGATTTTTTGACTCTTTGTGGGAGATGACAGGACTTGTTCATGGACTTAATAAAGACAGGGGAAGTGAAAGAAAGAAAGAAAGAAATCAAGCGTGACCCCTAGTCTACAGGACTGATAAAATGGAAGATACTGGCATGCTGGAAGAAGGAGAGAGGAAAGTGTTCAGTGTTTTAAGAGCAAATATATCAGCAAACCGTTGGCTGTCAGAGGCATTGCTAAGTTAAACTTGAACAGCTCTCTGCTGTAACTGAATTGTAAAAGTCAGGCATGACAGATCTCGTGCATACTTTGTCTGTGGCAAAGAGTGCATCTGCTTTCATGTGCCTTGTAATCTGACTTCATGTGAAAGGGAAAGCTCTGCTTCATGAGAGCAAATGAAATTTTAAATATGAACGAAGTCTTAGTCTTAGCTTACTTCTGCTGGCATTGTTTGCTCCCAGCTTTCAGATTCCTCAGTGACGGTTAATAGCATAATTCAAAAGACTTGGTTTTGTTTGTTTGCCCGAGTGTATGAAAATAGTGAGGAAAAAGACTTAGACTGAAATGTAATTGGGACACTTCATTAGTAAGTTCAGGCCCTTCTAGTACAGGGAACTGCAGGCACGCTCCTTTTCTCTAGTGGTTAATTAGTAAGCTAAGGCATGTGTGGAATTTATAGCAAAAAAATGAAACAGAAAATAAACTCTAAACTGTAAGGATCATTGTGAAAAGAACAACTTGGGAGCCTCTGATTTCCTTAGATTTACAGCAATTCTTCAAAATGTTATTTGGGAAGCTCAGTCAGTGCAGGGTTCAAGTCATAAGAATTGTTTCTCTAAAACACAAAGATCAAAAAAATCCTTGTTTTGCCTGCCTGTATGGAAAAGGCAGAAATTAAAACAATAGTGTTGAATACAAAGTCAGGGGATATTTATTTCCTCATAGAGAGGAACTGAATAGTGCAAAGTATGTTATGTGATACCCAGATTAATTTGTCTGTTAAAAGACATACTTGTAACAGAGTGTTGAGTCAGTTTGAATGATGAAGTGCAAATGTCATAAACAATTGCACAGATAAGGCAGGTGGCTTCATACAGTTACCGTGAAGATTTTAGGATGCTTCTGTTTGATAGAGGTGTGTTCTTGTTTTTTTGATAACAAAAGACTGCAGATAAAACAATTAGCTAAAACCACATGTAACATAAAAAAAATTTAATTTATATTTAGTTGTATGATAGCCTCTCTTTCTTCCATACATGTACAAATAACCTATAAACATTTTAAATTTTGAAGTTAAAATTTTGAGTAATTTATTTCATATATTTAGTAAGTGATAAATAGATGACTTGTTTTTCAGATCTGTAATGCTTAACCAATCTTTAAGAACTTTTTTGCTGAAAATTCAGTGTGTTTCTTTGCCTAATTCCATTTAATAAATGAACATGAGATACAAAATTAATTACTGTAAAATGAATATGGAAAAGTCAGGAAAAAATGAGTTTTAGAACAAAGCAGTTACTTCATAGGGATAATTCAGGCTGATCTTTTTTTCCCCCTATTCTTCATGTTTTCATGAAACTGCAGGGTTTCTGCCTCTCTGTACTTCTCGGCTTCAATTTTTTAATATTTTTTTAAATTCTTTTTTGAAGAGTTAGGTTTCCAGCTGCATTGAAACCTAATAGGATTTGGGAGTCTAATTCTCTTAAGCTCCTTTGAAAGTCCAAACATTTTTTCTTGACTGGTGTTTTATTTCAGGAGTAGACAAAGTTGATTAACCTGGATAGCAGCAACTTCTTTGAACCAGATCTATAAGCAGGAAAGCCACTTGTCAAACTAAGACTGTTGAATGTAGATACAGTATTAAAACCAGTGTTTGGTCTTCCTGTTGCAAGAGGCATTAGGCAGGCAAAAATCATTACAAGGTACTCTAGCCAGCATAATCTGTGAAACACCTTAGCTTACTTGGTCCCTATGAATGGGAGAGTATGATAGATGTACAGGAAGCACTTGAAACAACAGGAAAATTGTCTAATTATTCCTCTCCCCCTTGCTTGTTTTTATTTTTATGACAGTTTTATGGGAATTAAAGTTAGGAAGAGTATTCCATGTTTCCTTGGGTATTTTTTTCTTCCTTTTAAGCCATGCAATGGGCATTCATATGTTACTAAAATAATTGGTTAATGCTCAGAGGTAATTTCAACTAGCTAAGTACTTAGCTACACCTTGTAACTTTCTTGACTTGAAACCATAAAATTTTAAAGTGCTTAAACCTTCATTTTTCCATTTCTCTGAAGTTACTTAAGGCTGAAATATTACCTGAGGCCACAGTTCATGCTCGGTGTCTTGCTTCATGCTTCACTGCCTTGATTTGGTATTTCAGATGTTAGCAAAGTCTCTAAATTGAAAAGCTAAGGATGGGAAGTAGTCATAAAGTAATAATTTCAAGGAAGCATTCTACAAGTTAAAGTACTCCAAAGGAATGCACTAGAAGCAACCAATGAAGCCAGTTTTCTCTGCTACTCTGAGAAATTAATGGTGTTGGACTTGGAGATTTGGATGGGAGTTGATTGGTTGGAAATATGGTGAGGAGAAGTTCGGGTAAGAGAAGACCAAAATAAGGTTAAGTGTGTGTAAGCTGAGATATCAGATATCCTGAACCTCCTCCAGTATGCTTGTAGAAATTTGGGGGACATAGGAAGAGTTGGGAAGTTAGGACTTGGAAAGATTTCTGTCTGTTTCTGCTCAGACAACCATCCATGCACTCTATGTTTTATGAAGCCTGCTGAAAAGAAAAGATGAAGTACCTGTGCAAGATCTGTGTAGGCCCTATTGCTTTCATCATGATACAGCTCAAAGAGGGAGTACAGTAACTGGGACAGTTTGACTTCAGTGGGTCACTGGAAATAAGGAAGAGCCACCAGGGAAGCTCCAGGGATGCTGCTTTTGAAGCCAGTATAGTTGGATTGCTGGCTTTGGTCTCCTAGGCAATTCAAAACCATGCAATGTGATATTTTTGAATACAGTAGAATATAGCTGCATGCTGCAGACCAGAGCAGTGACCAGCAGCTGAGGGTATGCAGAATGCCATGGATTGAACCAGCTGAAGTTACCCTGTGAACCATTCCCAGTGGCAATTTTTCAGTGTATTTTCCCACCTACTATAGCATTTCAAACTTTACTTCTGTAACATTTTTCAGTCTCTGAGTCTCCCCTGTTCTACGAGGTGCTAATTCTAAAAATATCTGAATCTGAAAGACAGATTGGACTGTTTGCTTTGTATACTTCTAACTGAATTAAATGTTATTGGGTTGCCACAGAAAACCTTGTTTAATTTTACTGGAAACTAATGAAATCCTCATGAGCATTCATACATTTTGCTGAATATGTGAAGCTGGCAGCTAGCAAAATTCCTCTAAATTTTCAGACAGTTAAGTAATTTGAAGAAGCAATAACCTTACAATGTAGCTTTAGTTTAAGCAAATGAAAATCGCAATGTAGAGTCATGGAATTGTAGAGTTGTTTGGATTGAAAAGGACCTTATAGATAATTTAGTTCCAATCCTCCTGCCATGGAGAGAGATGCCACTTACTAGATCAGGTTGCTCAGGGCCCTATCCCACCTGGCCTTGAACAGTTCCAGGAGTGGGGCATCCACAACCAATCTGAGCAACCTGTTCTAACACTTCAGTACCATCTGAGTAAAGAATTTCTTCATAACATTTAATCAAAAACTTCCCTCTTTCAATTTAAAGCCATTGCCCCTTATCTTGTCACTATCTGTCCATATAAAAAGTGCCTCTCCCTCCTAAGTTCCTTTATGGTACTGGCAGGCCACAGCAAGGTCTCTCTGGAGCCTTCTCTTCATGCTGAAGAACTCCAGCTCTCTCAACCTGTCTTTGTAGGAGAGGTATTTCACTCACTATCATCTTTGTGGCCTCCTCTGTGCCTGCCCTACAGCTCCATTTTATTCTTGTGCTGAAGACTCCAGATCTGGATGCAGCATTGCAGGTGATGTCTTACAAGAGCAGAAGTGCAGAATCAGCTCCCTTGGCCTTCCCCCACTGCCCTTGGTGCAGCCCAGGATAAGGTTTGCGAGTGCACATTGCTGGTTCATGTCCAGCTTTGCATCCAAAAGAATCACCAAGTCCTCTGCAAGGCTGTTCTCAATGACTTATTGTCTCAGCATCTACTTATGTCTTTCCTTGCCTGACCCAGGTGCAGCACCTTGAACTTGGATTTCTTGATCTTCATAAGGTATTTTTAGGCTCCCCCATCAATTTTGTCCAGGATCCTGGATGGGATCATGTCCCTCTGTTGTGTCAACTGCACCACCAAGCTTCATTTCATCTGCATATGTGGGGATGTCTCAATATCTCTGTCAGTGATGAAGACACTGAAGAGCACTGGTCCCAAGACAGAACCCTGAGGGATGCCACACATCACTGGCTTTCACTTAGACACACTGCTGTTGACCCCAACTCTGTCTCTGTCCAGGAAGTGTTTAGGGTGAACTGATCTCACTTGATTGAGTCATTGCAGTATACTAGCAACTCAAGAACAGCCATTTGGAGCTCTTAAATGTGTTTCAGGCTATGTTTGGGGATTTATTTTTAATGGAATAGCTTTTGTATGGGGGGGGGTTAAGATATGAAGTAATTTTTTCATGTTTATGTAACAGTGACAGAAACAAACTTAGAATTTTCGTAATTTCTAACATGTTATGACACCTGTAGTATGTTTCTGTAGAAGCTGGGACTCTGAAGAGAAGAATTTTTTTGGTCGGTGGGCTCAGATGCAGCTCATATCAAACTGCTTGTTGAACCTGGGGATTAAATTTCAGACTTGCTCTGGTACTCACTTGGTTTGAGAATCCTGCAGCAAACTCATAATTCCAAATGTGTTGTTGTTCCAAATAGAGTACGCTGGGATACACGGGTAAAAGTGAGAGGTTGGCTGAGCTTTATTTAGTCTGGTGTGTAGGCCAATGGGACAAAACATTTTGTGCACAGAATCCTCTATGGGTGTAATAAGGCACTTATCCTTCAGATGTTGTGTATATGGTAAGCATGAGGGTGTTCAGAAATGTTATCAATTTCCTATTTGTTTTGGAGTAAAAAGTTTTTTCTCAAAAACCTCACCTCTTATCTCCTACCTTCCATAAAAGCACAAACCTGTCAAAACGACCAACTTCACACCCAGAAAACGGAGTATGAAGTTATTTGTACTCATTCGATCTACTGCCCACAAGATGGCAGTGCAATACTACAATAAGATGCTAATGTGTTTTGGGTTTATTTCTTACCTGTGGCAGAGTGTTAAAAATGTATGTTGAAGCTGTTGCTGATAAGAAGATAAGCATATGTAATTTTGAATTATAATATGCAAAATAAAAGCTTAAATATGTCAAATGAATAATGATCAATAAATGCTGATTCCATGTGTGTATTGCAAATGAATTAAGCACAAGAATTGTAAGTGGTGATGTATCACTGATAAAGGTCAATAGATGTTTGTAATGCTAAGATACCATATATAAATAAAAAACTTGGGCTATATTTGTGTCCCAGTATAATCAATATGCAAATAGCTACTGATTTCCACAGTGAGAAATTTGACTCTTGATTATTTTAATTTTAGCATAGATTTTATGCAATATTGCAGAAATGTCATCAAGCTCTCAATGCCAATCTATAACCAAAGTAAAGACTGCTGTGTTACATACACACTGCTTCAAGTCTCTGTTAACTTCCTTCAAGTATTTGCAGGCATGAGACCTACAGCAAAGCATAAAAGCTTAAATATACACACTTCTTCAAAATAAGCTATAAAATTTCATTGTCAGATTTTAAAGTTAAATAATATTGTGGAACAGTGTGTTATACATGTAAAAGCATGTAGGTAGTGAAAATAGTTAATGCTGGAACATGCCTGTTGTAAAATTTGTAGGCAAAAATGCTTTGTCTGCAGAGGCAATTCTGAATCTGTTATAGCTTCTGTGAGCCAAGATTATATTGGCATAAAGAAAAAAATTTCATTACTGTTTATTGTTTCATTAGTTGTGCTTAGTGACTGATGTACATCTTCAAATCCATGTTAAATTGTTGTAACACAAAAGTTTATTGTGCAGTAAGAATATAATTCTAACATATGGCAACAAAACATGACTTTTGATAATAGTAGATGTGTTTTCTATGGCAGTGTTCTAGAAGAGAAAATGAAAACTGATTCTGGTTATTTCTGTGCATAAAATCTGGCAATTTTGCTTGTTAAGTGATGAAATTACAAAGTTTTCTTTAACTGTAGCTTAGTTTCTGTCACATTACCTTGGATGTCCTTACAAATGTAAACATTTTTTCTTTATGCTTGCTGCTTTTCCATTTCAAGCTGGCAGGGTGGGAGACACTCAAAATCATACCCCTGAGACTGGAGGAACTTGTCTGTTATGAGACTGAAATTCTCTCTGAAAAATTATTATATTGACCTTTTCAGACTGGTTGAAGTATTATGATTAGGGTTGGTATGAATGAAAAGGGCTAAAAGGTCTAAAGACAAGGGGGAAAAAACCACCCCTTTTCAGACAGTGATGTGACTCCTAGAACCTGGAAGTTTTGAAAATCAGTATTGCAATGAATAGATAATAGGGATGCCTCTAAGTATTTTCAAGTATTTCAGCCTTGATTATAAAGGCCTTAAATGGGCTCTTCTTCAACTGAAACATACAATTATTTTTTTTCCCCTTGGAGGAGATTAATTGATATTTGCTGCCTGTGGAAACCAACACTGGTCCTGTTGTTTGGTAAAGTAAATTAATATTGGTATTTATGTTATGAAACTCTCACTCTCTGGTGTCTAATTATTATTTGTGCAAGAAAGTACTAAGTATCAGCCATCTTAAGACAGTATTTTCTCTACAGAAAATCTGTACTACAGGTCACCTGTTTTGGCTGTGTTGAAAGTAGAGTAGTTACAGGATAAGTGCCTGCCATATTTTTCTGCAGCATGTCTTATCCTGGGGAATCATTACAATTAGATACCATTACACCAACATCTGAAACAGGTAATTCATGTTTCAGTTGTCTACAGTGGTGGTTTTCCGATGAGAAAATAACTGCGAGAGTCTGAATGTTGTTGAGAAGTCCCTCCCATACAGTGGGGAAGGAAAGGCAGGAGTAATTGGCCTTTAGTTCTGCTTTTCAGTCACTGAGCTACACTGTTAACAGCTGCTTTTGTTTTCCCTCTGGATCATTTTCAATCCATCAATTTTTGTCAGTAAACACAGTTTATGGGTCATCTTTTAGTCTTTAGTCAATGAATCATTTCCCAGTTCAGTGTGTTATCCTAGTTTCCTGGACTTTTTACTGTTTTTATTATACTGAAGTATGCAGATGTGTGGCTGGTGCCCCCGAAGAACAACACTCCCAAAAGCAAATGAGAGTCTTAGCAGCCCTTTCAGTTTTGGGCAATTCTTTGTGCTATTTATTTCACTTCCTCTTAGACACAGTTCTGAGTGGCTTTGCAACAGGGTTACGGTTTACTTATTTTTCTATTACTAGCACTTGTTTCTTAATATTTAGTTAGAGGGTTGATTTTCAAAATTAGTATATATTTTGAATGTGTAGTAAATATCACTCAGCTTTGTTTTCTCGGCTGGCTCCAGATAACATACTGAACTCAGTAAAACATGAAGGGCATGGTGAAGAAAAAATATGGTTCTAACTGCCATAATCAGAGACACAGAAACAAAATTTAATTCTTCATTATGGATTCTGTGGTATTTGATGTCTCTTCCAGCTTGTGGAGCTATGTGATTAATTTCTGAATTTAAAAACCAAATCTTATCCTCAGTATTTTGGCATTTAAGCTTGAAAAGATAGCACTCCTGATCTTTGGATGAATTTTTGGATCTGAGCCATGAAATTATGAATGCTTGAGATTTGTGATGATACACTGCAGGTTTTTAGGTTGGTTACATGCATGTTCTCTAGAGGCAGGTTTGCAATGCTGGTGGTGTACACATGTATGTAACATAACCTTGTGGCAAGAAGTAGAAAACAAAGAGTCAGGTTGCTTATAGGTTTTTAGAAGAATTTATTTTCCAAGACATTGCCTTACTATTGATGCTGACCAGTGGCAGCACAATTTTGTGTGTACATCTTAATTTTGTCTGAATTGCATAATAGTGTGTAAAGCAAGAGTGCTTGCTTTGTTCATGCAGCACATTCAAAACATTGTGTCCAGTGCCCATTTTAGGTGCTTCTGTCACCATATTCTTGGTAGCCTCTGTTGGCTCTGGGTCGCAATACTAGTTCATCCTGGGATCAGTTCATCATAAAAAAGAGGAGTTATGAAGAGGAATGGGCAATATTCTGAGAGTACAAGACTACTGGAAGAATATGACAGCTTTGAGAGTCTTCACAGTTCTGCCCTTCATTCATCTCTAAGTCTCTGGTTATTGCAGAGCCAAAGCAATAGGACTTTTAAGAAAGTACTCTGTTTGCAGACAAGTGCAATTAAGTGGAATTAGGATTCTGAAGGGGATTGGGGCTGTCACATTAAGCAGGGGGAACATGGCTACCACTTATTTATTATACCTCTTAATAAAAATTTTACAAGGCAAAACTATAATGCTGAGTGGGTAATGAGACAGTCCTTGCTTAAAACAGTCTTTTTTGCATTTTTTCCTAAGCAGTGAAGAAAATAAATACCAGTATGATATATGTTTTAACTGGCATGTTATTCCTTATTGTCAAATATGATGATGGCCATCCCAGAAGACAAAAAGAAAACAAATCAATCTTTTCTGTTGATTTTTAGCAAACTTTTCTCCTTTCTGCAAAATTTCACTTTTTAATATGATGAGAAATAAAGATTATTGATTAGGCATTTCCAAAAGGGAGGAAGAAAACATATAGGCTTTCTGCATATATAAACTTATGAATGTTGTTAGAGACTAGACTAAATGGAAAGAAATGTCTTATTTAGAGTATGAAACTCTTCTAAGTTAATGTCCATAAAGTTTAAATTAGTTCAGACTTTTCTTATTAGAATAAATGTTTCCTTTTAAAAAGCATGATAATCATAATCAAGACTAAATTTGTTCTGTTATTTATTTTCAAAATGATTGTACATGTTTAGCAGACTTTTGATTTAAATCCCTAAGGATATATTGGAGACAGATGTTTAGATGACCTAATGTTTAAAGTAAAGTTATATTTGGACACTCGATTAAATTTTCCTTAAAATCTTTCCATATATGTTAGATTGTGGAGCAATGCAGAAAGTATTGAAAGATTTATGTTGAAAAGGTACTGCATTATTTTTAAAGTAAGTTATTAGAGTTCAGTAGATTTTATTTCAGGCAACTGTCAAAAGCAGAAAATGTTTGATTATAAAACAACATGTTTACAAATGAAAATATTGTGTCTTGTTGCAGAGCTAAATGGGAAACAGATTTCTTTAAAAGTTCATTGATTTCAAAACCAAATTTACCAGGCCATTTATAGCTGCCTCAAAACTTGGTAAAGATTATGGTAGACCTTAAAATGTAGCATCAGTTGAAGACTGCATTATAGGCCACAACAGTTGCAAATCTTTTCACTACTCTCTCGTTTTGAACAAGTAAAAGCTTCTCAAGGTGCACCTAATAATGTGGATGACTATATATGACTACTTATGTGATAGTAAACAACATTTTGAAAAGTCTCAATATTTCATCATCATAATTATCAATATTGACCTAATGAGAAGGTATTGATTTACGGATGAAAAAATAAGTATCTTCAGTCTTTTAAAGTTTATATATATTGGCTTTTATTGTGTTTAGTTAAACAGGCAAGTTACTGAGTTGCTGAACTTCTGACATTTTTAACTGTAACTGAAATATTGTACTAAGAGATGCATTCTTGTCACTGGCAGGATACTTTGTGGGCTGATGCAAGTGTTGCACAAAACCACTATTCAGATGCTTAGCACTCAGCCTGCAAAATAACCTGTGGCCAGATCTTGAGAACGTTTCTGTAGAACAACATTTTTTATTACTTTTTCTGTAATTTGTGATTAGGAAGGCTGATGTGGGCAGCAGAGCTGAAAAGTATTTTATGCAGAATGGACCTTGTTAAGTTTAGGCAGGACATGCAGCATTTTTCTGTAATTTCATTGAGGTCTGCTGCATTAGAACTGGTGTAGCTCTCTTCTGGGAGAAACAGAAATTGCAATATTTGGAGCCTCTTATTTCATGTAGGAGTGGATGTTGGATCAACAGTGGTATAAAAACCATGTTTCACAATGGGAATGAAAGGAGATCTCATCCTGTTCCTGAAAAAGGAGCTTTCATTCTGTCTTTTTGACAGAATCTTATTAGATGAATGTGCATTAATCATGGGCAGTAACTGTTTAGTACAGCATGGATCTAATCAAAACCTAATGAATGAAAGTGTAGTACCTATGTGATGCCATTTACTGTAAGCAGAAATTATTTTTCTTTTCTTCCTGAATTAAGATTTGGGATATAGATTATAACTCTGAAAAATAAATGGAAAAATATCTTCATAAGACTCCCAAGAAGTAAAGAGTGGTCAAAAAATTGGAAGAGACAGCCCTTAAACATCTTCTGAAAATGTCACTTGTCAGTTGTTGGTGTGAAGATAAGGAGCAATATAGAATGAAATTATAAAAAATTTGCAGATAAAGCAGTTTTACAGTCTTGTGGTTAGATTTGTCTACATACAGATTTTCTAAGTTCAGAAATATTCTTTAAAAGTATTGAAAGAATATTGATCAGTTGATGCATAACACTTGCTTGGACTTGTCTCTTGCTTAGTCTTGCAGACTTAGAGTGAATACTTGGAACTGGGCTGAAGTAACTTAGGCAACAACTTTTATGCTTGTGTAATCTTACCTTTTGTTACATAATGGCTTTTCCCTTTTTAAATATATGTTTTTCAGTGAACAGAAAAAATAATGACTTTCTGTTTAAATACTCGTGATCTTCTCATGTTATATATTATCACTTACACATACAAAATTTGACTATTTTTCTTCCTTGATTGTGCAAGAATTATGCTACTTGAGCATTTTCCCTGAACACTTCCGTTGGTGTGCTGAGATTTGCAGGAGTGATTAGCCCTTTCTTGTGCTTCAAGACAGACACCTGCAAGGAGAGTAGACAGTTTTATTGGGATGCTATGAAGGTTTTATGCAGCTTGTAGAGAAACCGGTTAAAAGCCTGGGAGCAAGGAGGATGAGATGGTTTTAACTTCCTCAATGTGTGCTTTTTATTATTTTTTTTCATTTCCTGTAGTCCTTTGTAGAAGTAGCAAGGACCCTAAAGACTAAATGCTGCTCTGTTAATCAGACTTCGTTGTTGGCATTCTGTGTGCTGAATAAGGATAACATCCTTGAGAGAAAACCACTGCTGTCAAGTAGAGATGGTATCACAATCATTACCAGCCCATCCTAAACTGGGTTTTTTCTGTTCAGTCTAAATCTTGTTTACATCTAAATCTTTGTTTCCTACATTTTAATTAATCTATAATTGCACCTGGAACCTTAATTGAAAAATCCGTGAAGAATTAAAAACTTAGAGAGAGACAATGTTCTACAAATTCCTTTTCAGCAATAGGGCTGAAACCTTATCTACTGCAACTGGAATTAGGGATAGCTTGCTTTGTCTTTGTTTTGACTACAAACTCTATTCTGGTTAAGAGATTAAATTCAGAGAGAGAAATAAATCACTGCATTGCATTTTGTATGATGATTGAACTGTTTGTAAAAATTGAACGTACTTTATATGTTTGCTAACTGTTTTGTAAACATTTCAATATTCGAGTTTGTAGTATAAATAGTTTTGACTATGGGCAAGATTTGGACTGCTTGCATTCTGTATAAGCAAAACCTGGGTGCGTCTTGCTCACTAAACAATTCAGAGCAGACCCAAGGGATTTGAGTCCAGCAAAAGAATTTGGAGCTTCCTTGGCTTAGCCCGGGAAACCAAGGAACCATGAGTTCTCTCTTCCAAGAGTTTGGTTTTTTTCCATTAGGTGTTTTTGTGTATTTTGTTTGTTTTTTTGTTGGTGGTGGGGGTTTTGTGGTTTGTTGGGGTTTATTTTGTTTTGGGTTTTTTTTTCTTGTTTGTTTTTGGTATTGCTTTGTTAATTCTTGCTGTCTTCCTAGGTCTTTGAATCTTGAAAAGATTTTTTGCAAAATGGTAAAATAGTACAGATTAAACATGCGAGAGTGTAATGGCATATGAAGTGTCTCTGGTGGTCAGTTAAGTCTTCTGAAAAGTGAAATAATAGTTTTAACTGTTTTGCTTTCTGAACTCTAATATGTTAACTTTTCATGTGTGCTTTCAGAGGAATTGTTGTCTCTCATTTCTAGGGGAACTGTAGGTACCTGAACCATGAGATTAATCAGTATCCCAATTCCACTGAAATCAGTGGAAGTTTTTCACTCCCTGAATCTCTTCTGAACTGTCCTGGATCTGTATCAGATATCCTGTGAAGTCCATCATGTGAACATGCTCACTACTAATGCCAGGTGGCTACTCCCTGTATGTATAAAGGAATGGACTGGTTGCCAGATTGTTTTCCTGGCTGTGGGTTTGAACTCTCTGAAGTGTCCAGCTGAAGTCAGGCAGCAGCTTTCTAAGCATTGCAGTGCCTGAGCTGATGTCCAGCTGGCTACCAAAGACCCCATCTCACCCAGGTTGTTGAATCTAACTCTATTAAAAATGTTATTTTTTAAAGTTACTTGTAAACCTGAGACAATCTGTTAGGTTATGTTTTTATGAAATCTTGCACAAGACTTGTACTGATATCCCACCTGTGTTTGGACATTTGGATAAAAGGTTCGAAAACTTACTGTCATTTAAAAGAAATACCTCTGGAGGAAATGGCTTCTGTGATAACTAATTAATTATATTTCTCTTACAGTTTATGTTCTCTGTTTATATCTGTGGGGTAAAAAAGTATTTCTGTAATAGGCTGTAGAGATCATAGCTGAAAAATCTAGCAAACTGAATTTGTACTTCTGAAATGTGCAACCTGCTGTCAAGTATGTCAAGATATAATGTGTTTGGCAATAACTGCTGTATGGTACACAGAAGGCATCCATAAATCTGGAAAACTCATAACTCCCGAGTCTTGTATACAACAGTTTTGCATCCAACAAATTTAAACTTCTGCAGGAAAGGAGGAGAGCTGTTCTGATGTACCACTGACATCTTTTCCCATCACTCCTTTCATGACTGCAGTATTTTCAATGTGTGTGTCCTGTCCTTTTTCCAGAATTTCTAGTCTCAAACTTAAACAAAATTCTTCTTAGTGTTTCACTTCTTTTACACAAGTTAGGTATGTAAAGTCACATTGACACCATTGTGTTTTGGACCAGGCTTCACTGGCCTTTGACAAAAGGATCTGGGGTGCGTATCTGGAAATAGTTTATTTCTAAATGGTGAGCAAATGGTAGTCTCCACTGACATCAAGTTCATGGTCTCCACCTCTCCTGATTTTATTGTAAGCTAAAACCTAAGCAGTCTTCTGTCCTATTTATAGGCTATCTGTCCTTCAGCCTTCTGAACCTATCTATACTTAATTAACAGTGTTGCTGTTTTGTCTTCCCTTTCTAGTTCAGACTTCCTAACTGTGATGTAAGGGAGTTGTCAGTGGCTGCCTTAGAAGTTATTATTTCAATAAGACCCGTGACTTGTTCAATTTCTCTTGTTTTTTATTGAGATTTGCATCCCCTATATGTTGGTCATCTCCAGTTGTCTCCCATTTGGAGGCTGAAATCTGTCTTCTGGGGCTGGATTGAGCACAATTTTCCTTACATTGTTTAGTGTCCAGCAAATATTTGGTGTTTTTCACTCTTGTTTGAAGGATGTAAGCTGGCAGTGGTCTGACAGTCCTAACATCATTCCAAGTCTTCCATTTAATGGAAGTAAAGTTTATTTTGCTTTGCTTCTGTTCAGCAAATCTGGCTTTTTCTAGAACTTTGATGGCCATACTTTGTACGTAGAACATCAGGTGGTTGAGATATTTTTCTAAAACATGATCTGTGCCAAGCAGGATCTAAGTGGCAGGATACACTGACCGTACAGTTGTGTGCTTTGTTTTCCTCTGTGTTCTTGCCAGAACCTTGATAGTACCGAACCTGATGATGGGGAAAATATTTGTCATCAGTGATCTCCTCCAAATTATCTTCTTTTGTATGTAGTTAAAGTATTCCTTTTTTCACATCTACAAACTAGGTAAATAGTTGAAGGCCCTGAGCTTTTTCCATGCTTTTGTAGTCAGTAAATATATTCACTCAGTTGCTTCTGCTCATTCTAATGCCTAAAGCAATAAAATTCCAAGCTTTTTAGATTGTCTCTTGAAGAAAGTTCACTATTTATAAGAATGAACTTTATGTATGTTGAACTTGTTTTCTGGAATTTCCTGTCCATTCCTTGGCTGGATTAGTTTTGTGTGCTGATTGTATACCAGCACTAAAACACCAAATAGGGGTGCTTGTCAGTTTGATATTTTGTAGTTTGTCCATTTATTGTTTGCTTTTAAAATTAACTTGTGTTATTGGTGAGGATAAAGTTCATGAGTCCTGTTTTTTTCCTTAGCCAAAAGCTACTTACAAGAACGTTTTTCTCATCTTACTTGTCATCTCAGTTGCTTTCTCATCTCATAGTTGTCATCTCAGTAGCTTTTGTGTCACTATCTGGTGCGAAAATTGAGTGCACTTAAGTTGCCAGTATATTCTTCTGTTGCAATGTTCCTCATTGACCTATGAAGAAGAGAGGTGGTGCTATTTATCTATGCCAGTTCATACTGTGTCAGCAAACTCTTTGAAATGATGCTGACCTTTTAGAAAACTGATCCAAGGAGCTTAAATGACAGAAACTGAATTGCTTTTGATAGGATGGTTTTCTGTCAGTTTATTTGCCTGAGCTCTGGGAGCTGGCAGGGATTCCCAGTCAGTGGCAGAAGAGCAGGTAATGAATGGTTGTGGTAGAAGCAGGCTTGTGTGATTGCTCACCTGTTTGATCTGGCTGCAGTGGGTGCCAGGAGCACTTCCGCTTCTGAACTTCACCCAAAGCTTAACACACATCAGCAATTTAATTTGCTTGCTCTATTGTGGTAGCTAATGAAGCTGTTTGTCACCTTCCATATTTTCCCTTGTAGGACCTGCTTCTCAGGTAACCTGAAGCTTTAACAAATACCATTAAAGGAAGATGCGTATTCAAATAATCCACAGCAGGAAAAAGGACTTTACTCAGCTTTGTGTGAGGATTAAGAGGGAAGGAAGGCTTTACTTTTTTTTTTTTTTTTTTTTTTTTCATTTTTAACGGTTTTTTTGGTGTGTTTTTTTTTTTTTTTTGTTTTGGTTTGGGGTGGTTTTTTGGGTTTTTTTGGGTTTTTTTTGATTTTTTTTTCTTGTTTCTTGTTTCTCTGGTTTTTTTGGTTTTTTGTAAGAAACTCGTCTTTGTAACACTAGTTTGCCACTGAACATATACTAAACTGAGTTAAGGTCGGGTGAATGTATTTCAGGCTTCATATTGTACTTTGCTCCAAGTATAACCCACTTAAATGTATATGAGGTGAAGAACCCCAGCAAGTTGTATCTATGGCAGTTGAGTCAAGTTGTCATCTGCTTCCCAGCATGTAAGTCCATCACTAGAAGAGCCAGCCCATCCAGAGCACTGACAGATAAAACAAGGCATAAGACACTTTCAGATATGCCTTCTCTCTGATGCCAGTCACTTGATGTCATGGGCTGAGGCTGGACAGGCTGAGAGCTTGCTTACTCTGCCTTTTTTTTGGATTTTGGACTGTTGAGTTTGATGGTTTTCTGGTATACTACATTGGTTGATTAAAATTAATTTTTCTGCCTTACAGTAGTTCTCTTAATTTGCCCACAAAAGTTTTAGCATCCTTTAAATGTGTTCTTGTTCACTATATTTTATAATCTTTATGCTAGATTATGTGTGTGATACTTGTACTTCAGCATTTAAGATAGAGATGGCAGTGTTGTGCTTCTCTGCTGTCTTTTTTTGGAGACAAAAGCAAATTTCTTACTGGGATGCTCAGGCTGTTATATTTTTGCTGAGATCATGTATTCAAACAGAAGCCTAACCATGCAAGGGGGGTGTGCAATGTATGGTCTTTTCAATGAGAAGGTAATTATGTGTTATGATAAAAAAAAAACCTGAAATTAAGAAGCTACTGGAAGTAGTTAAAGATGAGTCTCTAACTGTTGCAGGAAAGTGTGGTATTAGTTGAAAAGTTCTGTTATAGAACACTTGATCAAAAATATATTTAAAGTAAAAGAAGCTTTTTTTTGCATAGAATATTGCCTGTGCTAGCTCTAGATTAAAATGGAAGAAAATTGGCTTTTGAGCCATTCATAGTCTGGAGTTCACAGGCATTCATACTAATTATGAAAATATTATAAACACTCATAGAAACTATTACTTTCAAACATTGTCACTAATGTTGTGGGTGCCAGAGCACAAATTTTCTGGCTTGAAAAAGCCCCAGTTCTGTGTTTGAAAGACCTACAGTGTGAATGTGTTCTTGATGGAGCCAGAACACTGCCCCTGAAAACCTGGAACTTTAGCCTCATGTTTGGAAAGCAGGCAGATGCTGGCCTTGGTGGTCATGCACCTGTAGGCACAGCGCCCACTCTATGCCATCGCCCTGCACAGCATCTGCTTGCACGCTGCAGTTTGAAGTCTGACTGCCACTGACTACTTGCACCTTGGCTTTTTGGATTTGTATTATTATGTTAGCTATATAAGCAAATGCTTCTTAAATCTTTTACTAACACAACCTTGCAGATGACATACCTCTATTATTCTGACATGCTTTTGCTTTTAATTCTGTAGTTTTCTTCCTTAAGTTTTCCTTCCCTCTCCATTAATACTTTTACACTTGGATGGTTTCCCTCTAAACTTCTATTCTTAACTCTGAATAAGAATGTTCATCTGTTAATATACATCCTAGTAGCTCACACAGTTATTAGTAGAATTCAGTAGCAACTGAGTAGATTTGAGCACCTATTAAATCCTGAGTAGATACAAATGTGTTACTGCCAGAACATACATATTTTATCCTGCAAGTCACATCTTTGATACTTAAGGTGTTTGAATGGCTGTCACAAAAATATGTGAAATAGGGTTGGAAGAGGGGCCAAGTATGATACATTTGTGTTCTCATTTTTTTCCTAATGGCTGAGATTGTATTTACAACTGCAGAGCTATCTGACATTCATTCATTAAAAGGATATTTAAAAGGGGACATTCACATTCTGAATTCCTGATTCTCCTGTTGCCTGATAGTCCTGATTCTCTGTTGCTTGTTGAAATCCTATTTCACCAATTCATTTTTCCTTCCTCTGAAGCAGGGATTTCCTGAAAACTGGCTCCAGACCAGTTTTCATATACAATATAAATATTATAGGATATAGTATGATGGTACTACTTGTGTATGTTTGAAGTTGAAGAATCATGAAAAGGTTTTGGTTCAAAGGGACCTTAAAGGCCAGCAATTCCAATGCCCCTGCCAAGGGCAGGGACACCTTCCACTAGACTAGGTTGCTGAGACCCCATTCAAACAGGTCATGAATGCTTCCAGTGATGGGACAGCCACAACTTCTCTGGACAACCTGTTCCAGTGCCTCACCACTCTCACAGTAAGGAATTTCTTCCTAGTATCTGACATAAACATTCCCTCTTTCACTTTGACCCTCGTTGTATCAATGGCAATTTTTAGAGTTATCAAGATTATTATTATTTTTCTTCAGTGTTTTGCCATTTAACCTTTAATGAATGGTTAAACGGTTTCATGGGGTATTTACCACCGTTTTGTTCTTAAGATGCAAGTACTCTGCTACTAGGAAAGCATTACCTCCATTGTACCTTGTTGTTTGAAAATTCTGATACATAGATTCTTTTTTTTTTTTGGAGTCTCTAAAGTAGTGATTGATATGCACTGATTACACCATTGATTTTGTTTGTTTGGGTTTTTTAAGTATTAATCAACTTCTTAAAAACATTTATATATGCAATTAAAAGTGATTTCCCATCAAAGGTAATAATTGGAACCATGCCTCATATAAAACAGATCAAAAATCAACTGGGAAATCTCCAACTCTTTATCTTCTCTATAGCTATGCTTCTGCTGCACATAAAATCATCAAGACTAAGAACAACAGCAAGAATGCTGAAAGATAGAAATATTATCCTAGTGGGCATGAACTGTGTGTTTAATTGGGTGCTAATGTGCTAATGATGATACTTCTAAATGCCAACAATTTTGATGCTCATCAAAGCATGCAAAAGAAGGAGAAGGAGATTCTGTTATGAAGTTATCACAATATTTTCTGAAGTTTCAAGGTATCTGTGATGGCCTGGTGAGACTGCAGCAGGTCAAAAGTGAGTATATGAAGATGTCTCTTTTTAGGAGTTCATGTTAGGGGTTTGGAATGACTTTATCTTGTTTTTAAGGAGGGGTTGTCCAGAAATTTGAGGTAGTGCCTTTTGAACATGACTGCAAAAAAATGCAGGTTATGTTAATCCCTAATTTAAGGCTTGTTTTAGCTTAAATATGAAATATTTTCAACTATTTAAAATAATATTTCATTATTTTTACTTCCTTGCTAAGCCTTCTCCCATGCTAAGTCCCTTAGTAGTATTTTGTCTAGAAGGGAAAAGAGGGAGATGTGAATAATGTGTCCTCCAAATGTACTTTGTCCATTTCTATTTACTGGTGATATGAGCTGATTATTAGTGACTACACTGATGTTATGGTGTGACCTGGCCACTATGTGTTGGTTTCTTTAATGGAGGGGTCCAAGTTTTTAATGTTGGAGGCAAAAAAGTTACCATACTGCAGCTGATGGAGTTTTTCTCATGATACTGTATCATTCTTTTTCCACAGGCAAAAGTATGTACAGACAACTCTTGTGAATTTCTGTAAGTAGAGATGCAATGTTTCCATGTAATACAAGTACTAAATATTAGGAGATCAAGGGAAGGTGAAGATTAGTCAACAAAATGCGGATATGTGTAAACTTGATTGTTTAAAGTTCTTTTCTTTTAAAATACAGTGCCTGTTCAGATCACTAATACATTTTAATTGTTTCCATCTTTCAAAATATGTCTAGCAAGTTCAGTTTCTAGTTGTTGTTATACAAATAAACTGGTATTAGAGGCATTGCTTTCTTCCTTTCAAACATGCTTTCAAATTAGGGCTTAATGTGGTTTGAAGATTTTGCCAACACACTCTCCAAGATCCTTCTCGTATAAGAGGGTGGTTGATTACATCTATCTTTCTTCTTTGGTTTACAAATGCCAATATATTCCAAAGAATGCAAACCCTGGGACCATTTGTCATCACACTTTGATTGTAGTTCACTTCATTATTGTATGTAGGAGGAAAAGCAAACAATTAGATGCCTGAACAGTGGAGGGGGGAGTTGGAGTGTCAGGACATGCTAAACATTCTTACTGCATTGCATACTTTAACCTCCTATTGTTTTCTCGTTGCTTTTAACACTTATCTGCCTGGATGTGATAGTTGTAAATACATTAAAAAAAAAAAAAAAACCAAAAAAAAAACAGAACTGTTTGGCTGAAATACTAAGTATAAACTGTCTTGAAACAAATGGAGTCTAAGGGCTACAGACCTTTAGGATTTAAATCCTACCTAATCCTGTGTGGGTTACGCAAATGAAGCAGAGAATTTGGTGTAAATGCAATAGCATGCAGCATTTCTTAGCATGTTCTTTATGGATTTAGTCTCAAAGCAGCAGTTTCAGACCTTGAAAGTGTCATAGGTGATCTGGTGAGTAAAGCAACATTAAGACCAGGACAAATGCCCATTCCTCTGGTGATAGTGAAAAAAGCTCAAACAAAACAGTAACCTCAAACTGAGTCAAATATAGCATTTCAGTGGTACTTCCTTCTGTTCTCGAATGCATATCCTGAAACAACTTGCAGTCAATAAAATAGGCTGTAAAGCAACGTACAGTATTGCATCTTTTCTTTTGATGGGCATTTTCAAAATTACACTCTGACTAAAATATAAACCAAAAGAACTGTGAATTGGATCTCTGCCCACTAAATTAGCTAAGGTGACAATTCCAGAAGAAAATATGTTAAGTCATGGTGATGAGAGGTACATACTCCACAGAAGAGCAAAACTGAAGATCCAGCTCTTCTCAGACACTTTAAGTGTTTTTAGGCTAATAATTACTTCCATTTCAGAGTTAAGGCTTCAAGAGTGTTGTTTTCCACTTAATCTGCCTCAGATTTTCGTATTATTAGAACCTTAAGAAGTGAAGACAGCTTACTGGAGGCTGTGCACTTGTCCATTTTTTCAAGGCTATTTTTTTCTGCCAGTGGTTTGTAGTTTTGCATTCCAGTGACATTGGGAACTGTTTTCTTAATTGGAACATGTGGAAATAAAGGATATCAGGGGTGTTGAGTGGCTTTTTTTTTAAGCTTTAAGTCCCCTGCTTATATGGCAGGATTTAAATGAGAAAGATGTCTGAGACAAAATATGATACATTTACTTAAGAGTCCCTCTACTGCTTCATCCATCAGTCAACCTAATCTGAAAACACAAATTTCAGCATCTTCCTTTTGCTGATGCTTACACCTAAAGTTCCTAAGTAGCTATATGATTTTTAACTAATATTATTTGATTAACCAATTTTTAAACCAGCATTCGCCACCTAAACTGCTTCAATTACCCCTTAAATGAACCACCACATGCATGCAAAGATCTGTTAGTAGCCAGTTTACAGGCTCAGAAGCAAAAACTCTGGATTTACTCCGAGTCTCCATTTGGATACACAAAGCTGCAAGAGTCCATTTGTGCTGATATAGGGTCTGAAATTTTAGGAACAATCATTGAATAATTTGGCAGTTGGTTTGATGCAGCACTTAGGTGAAGTTGGCAGGAAGGTTCCCCTTTGCTTCCATATCCATTAGATAGCCCTTTAACATGCCAGCAGAAATTTCTTCTGTCCAAAGAGCACCTATCAGCTGGGGTGGATTTATAAATAAGCTCTCACCTGAGCCCATATTCCCTGCTCTCACTGAGCTGCAGGTTTTCTTTTTAAAATGCAAACCCAAGTGATTTTTAGTCCAGAAGCTGGCCTAAGGCCTGCTTTGTTATGCATGGTTTTTCTAAAATTTAGGGGGGGGAAAAAGACACTTTTTAAAGTTTTTTCGGTCCAACTTGGGAGCTCAAGTGCCCTGAGAATCGGGATTCTCATAGTCAGAAAAGCATTTGCACAAGTTGTCACTTTTCTGTTCCTGACCCCTGTTTTCAGCAGGTCTGCAGCTCCTGATCAAAGAGTAGGAATGCTCAGGCAGCTTTTAAGATTCTCCTTATGCTTCTGTTAACTACAGTGCTTCCATCTGTTGTCCTCAGAAGCTCACACAACCTGAAAAGCATAGATTTTCAGCTCTGGATTGCCTCATTAGGATTAAGAGGGGAAAAAAATTGGGTTTTTTTAAAATTTGAATTTTTATTCTGAATTCTGTATTAGGGGCTGCACTTAAGCAGGTCTAAGAGATGATGGGAAAATGTATTGGATTATCTGTTTCATGATCTCTTTGCAATTACCCTTCTTGGAAAAGATGTATGTTAAGAAAGCACAACAAACTTGTGCACAACTTTATGAAACAAGTAGTCTCCCTTACCATACCTTAAGACTTATCATCCAAGTCTGGGCATTTTTTTTTTGTCTTTTGTCTTTTTGTCTTTTTTATATGTATATTTGAAGCTTTGTTTTTAAATCAGTAGCAGCTGTCTTCTCAGTTTTCCTCCCTAGGCCAGTTTTTTTTTTTTTTTTTTTTTTTTTTTTTTGTTTTTTTTTTTTTGTTTTTTGTTTGTTTTTTTTTTACTTTTTCATTTTTCAAAGCTCACATAATGATTTTACTTTTTTATATGCCTTGGAGATACAATTCTTGCCTTTGTGGACTCTTCTTATGATTAGGAGTAGCTCAAATCAACAAAATTGCATGTTCACTCCATTTCTCACTTAAGAGTTTCATTGTGTAACTTTCTTGAAGGCACTTAACTGAGATCAAAATCGCAGTCAGAATAGGGTATACAGCAATAGTTGGCTTCTGCTCTAGTGACTCAATCATTTGTTATTTTTTATTTTTAGAGTGAATTTGATAATTTAGAGTACCTTTTAATATCTATTGTGATAATCCTCATCAGGCTTGTTTTAGGCATTGTTTGGTACTGAATAATAATTGGTTATGGAGTAAAAGTAACACTTATGTGTGGGAAGAAGAGCTGAAAATGAAACATGATGCTTGAAGAATTATTTTTGGTATCACATTCAAGCAGTGAGATCAAAAAGCTGTGAAAGAAAGAATGGTGAGAAGTCTTTATCACCTGGGTTCTTTAACAGCTCATTAATAGAATAGAATAGAATAGAATAGAATAGAATAGAATAGAATAGAATAGAATAGAATAGAAGGAATGATCCTGTTTGACCAGAAAAATGATCTGTTACATGATTTCTAGTTCAGTTTCTAGGTATCACACAAAGTGAATTCCCACTCTTAACCATGCAGGCACAGGTGTGCACCAACACAATGAAACCCCAGCTAAACAGGAATAATAATTTATTAGAAGTATATTTCTTCAAAATATTTGACTATTGAGAAGATGTAGCATATGGGTGTGAGGAGATCACTGGACTTTATTTTTTCACTGCAGTGCCATTGTGAGATAGGTGAGATAAGGTGAACTTTTCCATTGGGGACATGTAAGTTTTGCAAAGGCAAAAACAATTGCTTTGTTTGGGCATGCCCCTGTGTTATCTGGTTCTGCCATGTCTTGGATCAACAGGTGAAAAAAAGCTTTAAAATCCATATATCACAGAAGTGTCAGATAAAATGTTAAGAACATCCAGTCCTTTTGTGACTAGATGTTCTTTTCATGTCAAAATTTAACTTACGTATTTTAGGAATTGCAGGATAAGATATGTGTGATTTTGTACATCTGGGCAATGTGTTTAATACAGAGAATGCTAAGCTTTTGTCCACATAGTCCATATAGAAAATAAAATGCATTATATGGTTCATAGGAATGAGACTTACTGGAAGCAGGCTTTCAGAACATAGAAGATGTTCTGCTGCAGCACAACCTGAGGTTCTGCTTTGAGAGACCATAGTTAACTCTGCTATTTTTGTTTGACCTGGCTTTTCTATCTTTGCAACATCAGAGCTTTGTAAATGGACAGGGAAAGCATAAGTAACTTAAAAAACTTAATCTGTTGTGCTATGTTGTTTGTTAACTTTTTTATATTTGTGTCCCTGAATTTTTATTTATTGGTAGAAAAATCAGACTACATAGTAGTCTGTCCTTATATCTAATTCTGGGTAGTCAAATATTTTTCTCACATGAGGATAAATAACCACTCCTATAAGTTTAGTCAATTTGCTTTAAAATTAAAGAGGACAAAAAAATCTTAATGTGTGTACATTTTTTTAAAGAATAAAAAGTATGCAAGGCTAAATGGCTGTAACCAGTTCACAGCTGTACTGAATAATCTAAAGACAGTATATACTGGGGTAGTCTAATGCAAGGTAAATGTTAAGGATTTAAAAAAAAAAAAGTTTTCTCAAGTTTAAAGAATTTCTTCTCTGTGCATAAGTGAGAGCAAAAGGATGGATCATGCTTTCTTCACAGAAAAAGTCTACTGAAGTTCTCTGGACTACTTGCATTATTACCATTATCTGTACTCATCCCAAAGCATTACAGGTGAACATTCCAAGGAACACTCATAATATGTTTTGTTTGCATAAGCAAGGAACTGCAGGACCGGGATACTTTATTGACCAAGGTTAATTTTGAGAAATGTAAATGAGAATCAGTTGCTGTGGGATTTTCAGTATTTAATTATTTACTTCATTTATAGTACTCTTTATAGTTGTTTCATGCTCCACAATGTTTATTATAAAGCTAGCTTATATTTTTCCCATGAAGACTCTCCACTGCTCAGAGAAAATATCTTTGAAAACATATGTTGTTACATAAGAGCCTGTTTGTGGGAACTTCAGGGAATTTGTGCTGACTTGCTTAATCATCCTCTGGAGAGCAACAACCCCTACTTCCTGTCTGCTTCTATTACTTGTCGCTATGCCTTAAAAAGAGACTGCAACCAGGAAGAAAACATTTCTGAACCAACAGAAAACACTTGAAAATGAAAGGGAAAAAAAGTTAAATAACAACTATGTGAGAGCAGTTCAGTGTAAATAATAAACTAGCTTTTGAATGTTGCTCATTTGATCTGTATAACATAATGGTAAAAATACAGTGTGCAGCTTTCCCTGGCCTTCAGCATAGCTCAGTGAAAATCTGATGCCAGCTTGGAAGTAATTTCCACAGATGTGGATTAGTATTTATTTGATTTGTCTCTAAGGTAGTCATGCTCACAGAATACAGGTTCTTAAAAATTGGGACAGATGTGTTGCTGTTGAGAGAACAGTTGAAACCAAGATGAAATCTGTGTATTCATGTGTGTTAGATGCTCTTTAGATACATATATGAAAAATATCTTTTTTATGGCTGAACCAAGAGAAAAAATAGGCCAACTGAAATATGCAGCTTCATATTTAGGTAGCATATTCCATATCCCATGTGTTCTTTCAACAATGTAGCAAAAAGAGCTGGTGGTTTATACCCACTGAGACTGTCCTGTTAAAAAAAAAAAAAAAAAAAAAAAAAAAAAAAAAAAAGCAAACCAAATAACAACCCCACCTATGAAAATCCTTTTTCATAACTGAGGGAAAACTTCTGGCTTGTGTAGGGACATTCTCCTTGATGTGTCTGTAATGTACCTCCAGTTCCTGCTCTAATACCCAAGAAGTGTTCAGTGCTGCTCTGTCCATTTGAATCTAATTTAATGACCCTGTTTCTAGAGCAGAGTAATTCATGTTTTCTTGAAGTGGATTTTGCAAACAACACCAGAAAGGTGTAGGAACTGAGTACAATCCTAAAACACTGTATTTCAGTGTTGTAAGTTAGAGGTCAGTTTTCATTTAATATACTTTTTCTTTGGGTTGATATATTTGATGAGATTGAGGTATTTCTTTTGTTGGCTAACTGAAGAACGACCTTAAGCCAGCCTTTTATTATCCTGGTCCTAATGAAGTTGCTGAAGCAGTACTCCATCTTTCTTGACTTGTCAGAAATGTCCTTGTCCTGAATCCTTAATTCCCCCTGGTTGGTGTGAGGTCACCTTTCAGATTTTTCCCTGGGATTTTTTGTCTTCTAGTGTGAAGAAATGCAGATGATGGCTGAAACAAGTTTTTAATCTGTTTGCTGTAAAACCTCTCTTCATTCTCTTGTGAAAAACATGAACTACATCACCACTTCCCTGTGTCAATAAGAAGCCATAGCTGTGAGGTTATTTCAGGCAAGAGCCATGGATTAGGTGCTCACTTTCAAGTCTCACCAATCTATTTGCATAAAGCTTCTAGGATCAGACTTTCTGGTCAGCGCTAATGTTTAAAATGCATTTCGAGGTGGCTGTCATGTCATAATGCAAGATCCTTTTCTTCAGAAGCAAGAATACACACATGCTTGCACTGTGTTCACTCGGAAAGTGTTTCTCTGTTGCTGGTAAGAAATGCATCACTATAGAGTTGTTTGGGGACCTTCTGGCTCCAACCATGTTATATACTCCAGGTTTTGGAAGTTCTGTATCCAAGGGGAAAATGTATGTGCAACCAGCAGTAAGGAAATTAGGAAGTTAGATGATCCTCCTTCCTCCTCTCACCTAAAGATGAAACAGAATTAAATTCAGACAACACCTTTCTGTGCAAATAGGCAGCCATGCTGATACTGCTTGGTTTCATTAACTCCCTCAGAAGAAAGAGGAGGGGGAAAAAAAGGCAAGTTATGACATGTATTGCAAGTGTTTCTTGCAAGACAAATTTAGAACCAGAATGAAATAGCAAAGCAGAGAAAGGAGAGAAAATCAAAGGACAAAGGATGGGAAATTCTTAATCTTTAATCCATTAAATTCTTATTATATATTTTGCTGTTTAAAGGGAACCAAGGCAATAAGTAAGAATTTTCTTATAGATTGAAAAGAAAAACAACTCAAGAAGTAATTTTTCAACACTGATTATTTCTGATATCTCTGAAATTTCCAAATTATATTTGTTCTAAAAAATAGTGGAGAATATTCCCCAGTTTTGAAGTTCTTACTGGAAAAGGCATATCCTTATATATGTGCAAAATCTCAAATGCCTGTGAGACAAGAAAGTCCTGGCCAGTGTTTACTTCTTCCTTTTACCAGATAATGAGTATATTGACAAACTAATGAAAAAGTCTCAGCTTTAGCTCAAAAGCCTTTTAGTCAGATATGGAGTTGGGGACAAATTTAGTTCCTTTTGCATTTTGGAGAAAGGAAAAGAAGTATATTTCATTATCATTTTGGCTTCCAAAATAGCACATGGCTTGCTGTGTTCAGGAGTATTCAGCTCTGGAAACCTTCCTGTTTTCCTTTAGTTTAGAACTGTCCCTTTGTTTGTGGCATCTGTGGAGGATTTTGAATTAAAATCCAGGAGTGACAACAGCACTCCCCTCTGTGGCCTTTTCAGAGCATCACCTTTGCAGCTTGATTTAAACTACTGTCATAGCCGAGAGTGGCATAGCTGATGCCCTCTGCAACCTCACAGGAACATACAGAACGTGTATTTCTAAAAGAAATCCCAATTGAAATCTGAGATTCAAGTTCTACCTAAGCAATAATTTTAAGTAGCTCCATTTCTAGGTATAGGGTGCTAATTGGGTGGTATTGATATTATACTAAATGAACATGCATCATTGAAGTCTATTGTTGCATTGCTTTGTTTAAAATATGTAGTACTTTGCCAGCAGCAGCATGCTGATGGAAAACTGTCACAACAGCGATCAGTACAATCTGGGAGTTAAATTTGACTGAAACATATGTCTTCAATTTTAATAGCTCAACTTCCCAGATGCCCTAGAGGAGAATATTGCCTGAGAAGGAGCTTTTCATGTAAGAATAATTTGTGTTAAGTAGCTCAGTGATCTGTTTGTTAGGTTAGAGCTGACAGTTTGTTTATATTTCTAAAGGGGTATGATGAATGGGGGAGAAGTTGATGCTAATTAGCCTAAATTGTTCCTAAGAATGCAGAGCACTTTGCCAGTTTCATTGTTTCTGTTTCTTTGCACATTTTCAATAATTGAATAGAGCTCAAACCATTCATCAAAATTTTAGGTAAGATGGAAATAAATGAATATAGCACAGGTTAGTCTGTGATGGAAGATGTCACTTTAGAGGTCAATTAGATAAGACATCAGACTAGGACTAATGTAGTATTTTCTAGTGTGTTTCTATGAATATAGCAATGTGAGTCATTTTAGATAAAAAAAAAAATAATTCTCTCTGACATTATACTAGTATTAAGTATTTCTTTCAAAGCTTCTTTGTCCCATCAGCATAAAACTTTTATCTTAACTCTCAACTGTTATCTCTGACACTCCATGTGACAAAACATGCTACTTTTCTGTTTATTGTATATCAGATACAATAAATCTAAAAAACCAGCTTTTGGGAGACCAAAAATATTGGTCAGGTGTGATATGCAGAAGGTGTTAGCAAAAGGGGATAAAATGAATCAGAGGCTATACAAATGTAACAGCAGAGAAGCTTTTATTATTGTCAACTTCAGCGTGCTGTACAACTCGTTGTTTTTAGGTTTGGGTAACGTAATTCTGCTCAAATTTGAAACATCCTATTCATACACAAACCAATAATTTTATAAGAATGTGTATTTGTATCAAACGTTTCCTTGATAAATTGAAGTTAGATTTGGGGGATGGGGACTTGGAATGTTCTGTTTTCAGTCCTTATACAAGACCATTCTTTTTTAATTTATGCACATATAATACCACAGGAAGAGATGGTATAAATTTGTGGACTGTGGAGAATGAGTGAGCATTTTTGAATCAGGATCTTTAAAAGGGGTGAAATTTGAGTATGATTAAGTTAGGAAAAAGGCTCGCTTACGGCGGAAGTCAGAGACTCTGTATACATTATAGGCATGTCATGGCTTTTAAAAAGTTATGTTAGACTTCTATACAAATTGCAAAGGAATTTGTATAACCCCAAACAAAATTCTGTGTGGCTCTGAATTCTGCAAAAGTACAAAATAAAGTAAAAAGGAGTGAAATAATAATAGTAGTTAGTATTCCAGTCAGGAGTGAGTGTTGCTGTAGGGCAGGCTGCATGGGTGTTTTGTTGGTCACTAATTTTCTTGGAAGGAAATGATCCCATGGCTTATGCTATCCGCGTTTGTGCATATTTGCCCTATAATTGGCATTTATTAAGGGGACTTTTGGTTTGATGGATGACTGTCAGGGTATTGCCTGCTAGCTTTGATGCGGATTGCTTTTGCATGAGGTTTTTTTACATTAACTCATTAGAAACTCTGCTCTGCTTCAACGTTCTCTTTATTTACCTTCTGAAAACGTGATACTTTTCAGCCCGAGTTTCAAGGGACTTAGTGTGGTTGTTTTTGTGTACCAGTGTTTTAATTTGGGCAGATGAAAAAGATACATAGCAGAAAAATACTAAATTTTCAACCTGTGAATCTTAAAACTTTTAAGTGTTTCAGCTTAATTGCTTATCTTTGGAATGCTAAGCTGCTAGGAAAATGTCTTTGCTTTATAGCATTGACTTCTGTGTTCCTAAATTTTTTTTTTGTTTTAGGGGGAAAAAAGGCAAGCAAAATCCAGTCCCATAAAAGCAGCAGGTATAGTAATATTTTCACAGCAGGTCGATATTCAATGAATGTTCAACAAATCCAGGATTGGTGTCTGAGACATATTAGTGGTTTCTTCAAGGCTGGATTGATTTGGTCTGTTCCTGTAATGTATCTGGGACATAGGACTGTTAATTAGATTAATTAGCTATAGCGTGATTTATAAGGCAGTTATAATAAAACTATGGTTACCAATGTATTTAATCTCATTGCCATGTTTTGATTCGACATTTAGAAAAGCATACAAAAGAAGTGGAAGTTGTGCATACTGACCCTGTCACTTTGGACGTTCCTTTAATAAAACATTTTCTCTACAAGTAGCTGTGCAAAGGACAACTACAGCTTGCTGCACTAAGCAATGCTTCTCTGAGCGTGAGGAAATAATTGGAATGTTCAGCAGGTTAAATTCTTCCTCTGGGTTCACATAGCAAGAAGAAAATTTGATGGAAAACTTCCTACTTTTTTATGTTTTCATTGTTTACTGCCTTGATGTTTCAATAAGGCATTGCAGATCTTGTGCTTGCCACCCAAAAAAGAAAAAGGAAGATTTTTTTGAAAATTCCTGACTTATTTTCCTGTTTTCAGTTGATGCACGTGTAACACATTTCTTACAAGGCATAGCAAATATACAATAAAACTAATATTGTGTGCGATTCTATATAGTTTGGATCTGAAGGTTTGAAGCAGACAATCTCAGAGTAACTTTTCTGCAGTGTGAGATATTTGTGAAGGATCTGAAATTCATTTGCATTTATCCCAAAATGAAATGATGGATTTACTTGTTTCCAGTCCTGTATATTACTTGTGCATGTTTTTAACTTGCATGAATGGATTCTCTGGACCTATCTGATGTGCTGAAGTCCAAACATTTGTTCAGGGGTTTGCAAGCTCACAGCTCTTTGGCTTGTACATTCAGTTGCTGTAATTAGCTGTAGCTGTCTGAAGTCTGGAACTTTTCTGTTAATTACAACTAATCTTGACCTTTTATGTCATGAGGAACTGATTTCTATTTCTGGCAGTAAGACTTCAACGAGTATAATAAAGAATCTATTAACCAAATATAATCCTATTCTTATGAATTTGTAAATTAAAAGGCCTATTAACCTCACTGAACTGGAAAAAAGTTCATTGGCAGTGTTTGGAAATTTCAGCTCTCTTATTTATTTTTCACATCTTGATGTAGTACCTACAAGATATCAATGCCAGACAAAAATGAAACTAAGTAACCAAATATTTTGTTTATTTAATTTTAAAAATTAATTCTGTCTTTTACCCTTGTGTAGCAGAGGGTGGGGAATAGGGAGCAACAGATTTGTCAGAAGAACATTTACTTGTGATTTATGCTTTTGAGTTCAGCCTGAGAGAAGCCCCAAATACAAACCTGAGTGTGAATTATTAATGTTTCTGTTGTTGTAATACCCATATAAGAAAGCAAAAGTTTATAGAAACATCAAATGTAAGCATGGAAAACAATCAGTTGCTTATTCTGAGTAAAATCTGAGTAAAAGAACAAGCTTATGCTTGTTCTGAGTAAAAGCTGAGCTTTGATTTTTACCAACAAAGAATTTGAGTAACACAAAATCAAAAAGTTGTTGCTATCCAGAGAATTTTGTTTTCACTGAAAGAATAATCAGGTGCTTAATTCTTGAACTCGACCAGCCCCAAGTAGTTGGTGACAGTAGTGATCAAGCATCCTCTTTCTTACACAGAATGAACAAACAAATGATGAAGACCACGTCGTTTGTTCACATACATTTACATGGCTTATTTACTACAAAGGCTTGTCTAATAAGAAATGCAGAGGACTGCACGTTGGACTTTGTCTTATTTTCCTAGTTAAGCTGCTCTTCTGCTCTGTATCTTTTAGCATATGTACAGCCAGTTAGAATGGCACATTGAGTACAGGTGGGAGAGAAAGAAAGTTTTAGGAGGATAATACCATAGAAAAACTGGTTTGGTTCTACTGCAAAGCATTTTTCAAGGTCGATCACAAAGATCATGGGGTTTTTAAAAGGTATATTCCACAAATTGTCTGGTAGAGAAGTTTCTTATGGTTGATCATTCCACCCTTTAATGAAGTCAAAGTTTTTTCCAAAGCTGAGTTACAACTGTGCTCTACATCTTACTCTTTACCCACCATCTCTTAGCTTCTACTTCTGTCCACACTGTTCTGCTGGATGCAACATTTTCTTCAGCTCCCACCTTTCTCACTCTTCTCTGCATGGACCAATGCAGAGAGAGGTTAATGTGGATAGGTGATTAGAAACGGAGTTGTGCTTTTGGCAGTGAGCAGCTGAGGTTGTGATCCAGGAATCTAATGGCAGCTCCAGGTGCCATTCCCCCCGGAAATGCATGGCATAAGGAGGCCTCATCATACACTGAAGCATTAATAGTTTTGAGTTGTGCCCATTAGTCTCACTTAAGCTTAGAATTCAATAATTTATGTTAATGAAACCCCAAGTTATCTCCATTCCTTAAACCTTTTGAGTTCTATTCCTGCTTGTGAAAGTCCACACCTTTAGTTTACTTGAGGAACAAGTTGATTAATACTGTCAAAGGGGGGGGGGAGGTGAATTTTTAAAGGTCAGTACTGACTTGGCAAAGTAGTATGCTGTGTGTTGTCACTTAAACCTGGAGAATCACTGCTGTTCCTGACAACACCTATGGTATAGAAAGTGGAAGATGCCTAAAATGTCTGTTTCAGTTAATGAGCTGTTTTCTCTGCTTTAAGAAGTTTTTGTTAAGTATTTTGACACCCTGAAAAAGATAGCAAAGGACATTTTTTTCTTACATGAAAAAAAGTGATAAATATCACTTGTAGCACCACATCTTAGAGAACCAAAGTCTGTGGATAGGTAGACAATAGAAGATCTTAAAACTTCACATTGGAAGGATGCAGAGAAACAGACTTCATCTTCTTATGTAGCCTATAACACAACAAACTCTAGATTCTAGTGTGTGTTATTCAGGTGTCTTGGACAGAAAGTATAAAACATTTCTGAAAATCGAAGTTTTTTATTTCCTTTTCCGTACCTTCCTTTACAGAGGCCAGAGATTCCCCTGCAGTCACTTAAGGTAACAGTACTCAAATGGCAGCAACCTTCTAAAATGCTTCTTGAGGATCTGACTGTAAATTGCTGTGGGGGTCTAGGTCTCAAATTATTGTGATCCTATGTCAGGGACTTTCTCTTTAAATTTTTTTGTGTTCAGGTAAATTAGTACCATAGTAATCTGGTAAACCATGCACCAAAAATATGAAACTTACCCACTGGTACATATATATGTCAATAATTCTGCCTAGAACTTTGCACAAGTGTTGCTAAATCATCTAGTGTTTGGCAATAATTAAGGAAATACTTGTAAAATAAAACTGAAAAAACATTTTTTGCCAAGGTGTTTTTAAATATGGTCCAAACATGTCATAGATTTGGTTGAGATTAAAAGAATCCAGTGTAAGTAAACCTTTAAATACTGTGTGAAAAAGAGACTTTGGGGTGCATATTTGAATTTGTTATAAAATCACTTAGTATACATTAAGTCAGCTTGAGATGGCCAGATCTGAGATGTCTAATTCCACCTCCACTGTAAGGAAATAGGATGCAATCTCCATTTCTTCATGTACCATGCTGCCACTGGCAAACCCCATGGCTGTTCCACATGTAGATATGAAAAATAATGGTTTTAAAAGGAAAATTATAATTAAAACTGAGCCTATATCGCTATGGAATGAGAAAATAAGCATCAGTGCTGTTTAGCTGTTTACAGTCAGAGCAAACATGCTTTTGTTGGTTTTGGTTTTTTTTTTTTCAAGGACTCTGCAGAAAATCTTTCTGTCTTCACTGGCTTTGCATATCAGGCAAACAGAAGCTATGTTTAGGCTAGTAGACCTGGAAGCATTTCCAGCCTCGAGGGTCTGGGCGTGTCCAAGGCTTCCATGACCTCATCTTCCATTGCAGCAAAACTCAAGCAACAAACTAAGCCTTCTGCCTCACCCTGCACCTATGTATCCCAACAGTGGGTTGAGACCCAGATTTCCTCCAGCTCCTTTCTGCTGTCCCCCCAGGTGCTATTGATTGATGGGAGGGAAACCTGATTATGAGGCCAGATGGGAGCCAGACCATACAATAGTTGATCAGCCTGATCCTGGTGGTCAGGAGGCCAAGGTACACAGTCACATAAAATGCTCTGCATTAGGCACCCAGCTTATTAAGCCAGGTGCAGCCAAAAAGTAACTTATGAGCAGGAGTAGGTTGTCTACCTCTCAGTAAGTAGAGGAAGTTATTTGTGATGTTGCTGTGTATTAATCAAATAGTATATGATAGCATGCTTAAAGGCTTTGGATATCACTTCTGTCTAAATCCTCAAGAGCTTTAATTTTACATAGCAAAGGAGAATAAATAAAGTTGTATATAATAGTGCATCTTCAGACAAGTCATGGTAAGCCATTAAAAGTGATTAAGATGCATTTGTTACATCTTATTGGCTAGATTAACCCTTTTCCTGTCTACGAGAAAGGATTCACAGGGAAGAAGCCCTTTGCTTGTTGCAGGTTCTAGTCACTCCTGCAAGCCAAGCCATTGAAAAGAACTGCATGTATTGCAAATAGTGCTTACTGCATTTTATTCCTGGCTGGGAGACAGTACTATAAATAAATAACTTTATATCTGGTTAAAAATAGTTACATATGTATATTGGGAAATTATAAAGATGTAGGAATTCAAGTCTTCAGAAGAAGGATAATTTCTCACAGGTTTCTAATGTGCTTATTCAAAATGTTAATTCTAACTATTATTTGCCACTGTTAAAAGGCTGCAGAGATGTTCATATAGCTGAATTTTCTTAAGTGAAAAATAGAAAATTCTGTGGGGTAAAAAAAATAATGTGAGCACTTTCAAATTTGAGACCAGACAAAAGAAAAGCTACCCATTTGAAATCTGGAGAACTTTACAATGCTTCAAGTAAGTAAAAGCAGATGTTGTAAAGTTTAGAAAATCAAGACATTATTTTCCTGTTTCCACTGAATATTTCTAAACACATTATAAATAAGCTTTGAAGTAGTATGAAATACTGTGTTTGTTTTGCTGATAGCATCTTTTCATAAAAAAAAAATTATCAGTGCTTGTTTAAGTTATGGGCTAAATGATATCTGTGTGGCTAAACAACTAGCTGTTTGTCTTGCAAATACAACGCTAAACTACTTGCTGTGTCTGAGCCCTTCAAAAGCCTATCTGATTGATCTTCAGAGTTTAATTTTAAACAGATTAAATATTGCCTGTTTACAGAATGCAAAAATTAGAGTAATCTTTTGCAAGTTCTTCAAAAGAATATGATTTTCTTTTGTTGATGTAAGAAGTAGTTTTAAATCAAGAAATTGTTCTAAAACACTTAACTAAGTCAGTGAAACTGTTGTTTTGGGTGTCTGGCGCATTGTTTACTTACAGTAAATGTTCATAGGCTTTAATAAGCAAATAAATCAATCTATATTTGTGATTGTAAAGGCGCTCATTTAAGATATTGTGCATTAAATCTTTTATGGAATTCTATTAAGAGGAGACCACTGAACAATGGACTTGCAGAAGATTTGCCACATAGATAAAACAAAGTGTTTCCAAGTAGCAATCCAAAGTAGTTCCAATCCTGAGTTTAAGGGATATGTGTATCAAAACAAGATGGGTATTAAAGGGAGACTTAATTAAATTACTTGCAATTAGAAGCCAGTCTTAATTTTAAAACATTCCTACATGACAATATTGTCATTCCTCAGTGAGTCCCTAGAAGAACAGATGTTGAGAATGACAAAAGAATTAAGCAGTCTTGATATTTGTCACCCTATATTATCACACTTCACACCAAATTAATTCCTATTTTACAGCTCTAAGTTCCTGAGCCTGAGAGGGGAAGAAGAAGAAATTTTAGATAATTTTTGCAATTCCAGTGCAAGTTCTGTGGTGAGCAGGCAGGTACACAAATTGCAGGAAGTACTGATTTTGAGTGGTTGATTATGTGAGAAATACTTTGACTTCAACATCTTTATTAATTTGATTAGACTACAGTGTCAGAAACTGTAATCATATTCCCTTACAGATTTTTGGATCTGAGATTCGAATATGCAGAATGAAATGAAACAGTTTTAGCCTTTGCAAAATTTTCGTGCTGTCGATTCCTTTGCATTCCTTAGATGATGAGGAGGAAGCATCCATGTGGCATTCCAAGATCATTTATACAGATGGAAATAGCGTATGCAACACACAAACAAATACCTCTCAGGTTATTTTAGATGGCCATATTTGTGTTAGTTGTTCTGGACTCTCTTAAGAGCCCTTAGGAGTCCTTAGGTGTAATCACGGCTCAGTAAAATACCTGTCACCTGACCTGCTCTAGCAGCATTTCTGAGGGTAAGTCAGACCGTGCAGAAGAGTGCTTGTTTCTCTGACTGCAAAGTGAGTCTGCTCAGTTGATTCACAGACATCTGTGTTAGTTCAAAGGCACTTCCTTACACGAACCCGCAGTTTAAATAATGTTTCCTCTATGTATTGCCTACTTTTTAAAATTCCTCTGTTTTTTGAGGGCAATACTGTATTTTTATCACAGAAAACAGGTAAATGAAGCCATAAGAATGTACAGTGACAGCTCAATGGAGTAATGAAAGAAAATTTTGTTGACTACAACTGTGGAAGTAAAGCTTGGCCTAAAGATGAGACAGAGGTCTCATCTTGTCTGGATTAAGGCTCTGTCTGGACCAAAGCTGTCTCAGACCTAAATCAGTTTGGAGTTTATGTAGTCCTAATTCTATTAAAAAGCTCACACATCACTGACTATTGACTACTATCAGTATTGCTCCATGATGAGGCTGTGTATTACTGCATCAGTGAGAATACAGTGCAGGGAACATCAAGAAAGGGAAAATTTATCTTTTCTTTTCTTTCCATTCATGTAATTGTCCCATCAGTATTCTTAGAACTTGTATATGTCTCAAATCTGCATCTCAGGGCAATTGTGTTCTGCATGTAAAGTAAAGTAAATGCAAACTGCATTTTACTTCCTTGAATTTTTTGTTAATTCAATTATGTACTCTGAAGCTGGCTATTCACCAGCCTGCATGAAGCAGCAGGACCAAATCAAAGCATCTCCTGCACTCCATTACTGATCTATTTCTATATCTCTTGACTTCTGTGGTAAAACAACCTTACTGACATTTCAGGTAGGACAAACCATGGGAAGTCATTTTCATTTGCTAGAATTGTAAATTCCTCTGTTCTGTTCTTTCCTTATATCTGTAGACTATTTGGCACTATGAACCCTGAATTTTTGTTGGGATTTTTGGGGATTTTTTTGGTTGTTGGTGGCAGTGGTTTGATTGGGGACTGGGCAGGGTAGGTGGGGTTATGACTTTTGGGTTGTTTGTTTGTATTTTTTACTGTAGTCTGTAGATGAATGATGAAAATAGTACAAGTTCCCAAGCTGGCTGAGGACTTGAATGTAGCACAGCTAGTATCACATATGCCAACTTTCAGCCATTAAAAGGTTTTAATTTGGCCTTCTGAGAAACTAAATTTTGGCTTTATAACCATAATGATTAAAAAAGTTTGAGAGGAAAAGAAGAGCATTCAAAATATTTATGGAAACCACATACTGCTAGGAAAATCTCCATCATTGTATTTAAAATTATTTTTTGAAAGTGGAAAAGTCCTAAAAGTATTTTGTAATTTTTTAATGAATAAATTCTATTAGCATTCTTTGCCTCTTCTTGCATGAATTAGTTCATTGCATTTTTTACCCTTGTTTTCAGAAAAGAAGCTCAGAATTCACGTACATGTGAGCCACATATTTTTCTCATTTTTTAAAGAGTCCATTTCTCACCTTTATTCTTCTAAAAGAAATGTGAATCCATGGTTATCAATGCTTTACAGGATGTAGTATGGTTATATAGTTATTGCACAATAGTTCGTTTTAATAAAGTTCCTAAAGTATTTGGGACTTAAGAGCATTGTTGCTGTATTCAGGAGATAGACTTCTTGAAGTGGAGGGGTCACTGTAATCAGCCCAGATTCTGTACTCTTTGCTTGCAGAAGCAGGGCACAGTAGAAAATGTTACTTTTTTTAGTACACTATAGTAGATGTCTACAGTAGCATGTATGTATCACATATATTAATATTTGCACAGAAGATGTAATAAGCAAAGATGTCACATATAACACATACAGGTTCATAGAGAACATACAGAATTTCTTTTTGGCATAATGTTTCTTCCACACTCCACCACGTCTTTCAGCAGTTCACAACATAAAACAACGTGATGCTTTCATTTTTCTCTGCAACTAGACCTGCTGCTCACCACTTTCCCTGAAAGCATTTACCTGTCATTCTGGACTGTTCTGGCATTACCCTTCCATGTATCATATTACTTTCAGCTCTTGCCTTGGAGCACGTCTCTGAAAAGCTTCCTTTACAGAAGGCTCTGCAACGACTTTTGGAATGCAAAGGGCTCTGCTAGAAGTGTGAACTACATGTAGACATTGTGATGCATTTTCCATTACCAAAAATCAGGTCTTCACTAAATAATAGGGTGAATTAATTAAGAATATATAGTAACTAACCATGTTCTTTCTTCTTAACAGGAAAAGATTAATAACTGCTCCTGGCTTAGAACATCACTGCTTTCTGTATTTTTTCATCTAATGTTTCCTATATTTCTTTGGGACATATTTTATGTTTTTCAAGCTCGAATATTATATTGATGTGTCCTGTCTTGCCATAAGTTTACAAACTGTTTCTTGATGTGAAAGAAAGGGATTTTGTTTGTTGTAGTGACAGTATGCTGTTTTGGCACACTGTGTTTAGGCTGCTAGAAGAGTATTATTTAAGGAGGATGGAAAGTGGAAATTTTGAGACATGCAAGCCTTAATGGACAACAGGACAAGCAAAGTGATAGACACGTGAGGAGGAATATGTGTCAAAAATAAGAGTTTGTTTTGAAGTCTGGGGCTTACTTCTTTCTCAAAAAAAAAGGCAAATATAATTAAATTTGGGTACATTGCAGTGATCAGTGAAGGAAATGGACATAAGTCACAGCTGGACTGTTAACAGGGCTTTTTTTTTTTTTTTTTTTTTTTTTTTTTTTTTGATTTTTTTTTTTTTTTTGTTTATTGAAGAGAATGTGTTTTTTGAACACTTGCATGGGTGGTGTTCAATTACTTTCCTGGGCATCCTGTTCCCCCCTTGGCCACCCTTTCAGTGAAGAAAAATTCCTAATATTTAATCTAAACCTTGGTGCAACTTGAGGATATTTCTTCTTTTCCTCATGCTTGTTACTTGGGAGACCATCCTCCCTCCCCCTACCCCCAGCTACACCCTCCTTTCTGGTAGCTGTAGAGAGTGATAAGGTCTCCCCTGAACCTTCTTTTCTCCAAGGTGAACAACCCCAGTTTCCTCAGCCATTCCTCACCAGACTTGTGCTCCAGACCCTTCATCAGCTTCATTGCCCTTCTCTGGACATGCTCCAAATGTCCATCTTGCAATGAGGAGCCCAAAATGGAACACAGGATTTGATGTGGGATCTCATATCAGTACAAGGGTAAATTCATAATCTTGAGCTGTGAATGAAACATTACAGAGAACCCAGGAGATGACAGTGCACACTGTCATCTAGGTAGGTTATCGGTGTTAAAAAAAACCACCTCAAACTAGTGCACTAGAATGGTCCCTGGGTTTGCCCCAGTCTGCTTGGCAGGTTTAAGGGAAGGTTGTTTTTTTCACTCTGAGTGGTGCATGGAAGAAACAAAAAAATTCTTAGGAAGTTCAATAACAAACTTTTACTGGAAAACTTTAGAACATTAAGGTATAATAAGGTACTTGGTAAATTTTGAAACAACATCCAGACAAAATAAGGCACTTCACAAACTTTAACTTAACAAGCTTTCATCCATCCAAACAAAGGAAGGCACATAGAAAATTTGAACTTAGCCAACTTTGGCCTGTCCAGATACAGCAAGGCACTTACTAAAGAAGCATTGACTGAAATTTTTCAGTCTGCTTCGCAATATATTTTGAGAAGAAGTTAGGAGAAGAAAGAGAGAAAGAGAAAGAAAATGGATAAGAGTAGAAAGATATTTCCACTCATGGATTCAGCAACAAGACTGAATTGGTGCAATTTTGATGTCTGTTGGGTGATGGTCACAGTCTAGATCCATCAGGGGTGGGGGAAGCCCACAGAACACAAAGTTCAGTGGATTAATACATGCTTTGGATAGGTGTAAGCAGCCCGGTAGCTCCCATGGGAGTGAGTTTTACCTTGTCTGAAGCAATACACTGTGGATCTGTTGTGACACAGTGGATCATGTGCAGTCCTCTGGTGGAAGGCCCCAGAAATGAGTCTGGGAGTGCATCAGGGGTCTTTGGTGGTTTTATGACGCCTTTTAAGACATGACAGCTGCCTTGAGTAGTGGAGCCAGTTACGGCCTTCAGAAGGTATGAACACCTTCAAGCCTACTTGTGAATGTCCCAGTACTTCTGTGGAGGGAGGCTTACACCTGAGCCACTTGTGTAAGGGAGGACATTGGTATGATTAAAAATGCACTATCCTACCTCACAGGATCTGCTTCTTTTTGGCCTCTCCCTTACCTGGCTTAAGCCCCACCTTTCTGCTAAATAAAGATTGATTTGTTGTTACCATCCTCTGGTGCTCACCCCCTCTGCACCTGGGCTGTAACCCTGCACATTGTCAGCAAAGCACTTGCTGCTTTTACAAATGGCAAATTGTTTGAGGCATTAACCAGTAACATTTCAGTCTCTCACAGTCCCCAAGATAGGAAGCTCTTCAACACAATAACAATTTCAATGCTTCCATGATTATGTACATTTTTCTTTCCACCTGCATTTTGGTGGCTTTGCATACTCACTTCAGACTTCTGTTTCCTCACAACAATTAAATTTATCACTGTTCTTGAAATTAGTTTTTTTCAAATTGATGAATGTACAGCTCCATCATAAAATAGAGCCAGGAGCTCTCTGTCACTTATGATATCTACTTTAAATCCTGGCCCTGGTTGTAATAGCTGCTACCACCACGGCTGGTGGTGTGAAAAAAACTCTTACCTTCAATATATTTTTCTACTTATTTATCTTCCTCACCTGCTTGATTACTAAACATTATATGCAGCCTAGCAAAACTATTATGAACATTTTGCAATTAACATAGTGAGTTTATAATGCTATTTAAGAAAACCTAGTTTTACTATAGTAGAAAACTTTAAATTCCAGCTTTCCTCCCTTCAAATTTGAAGTGACAAAAAATAATCTCTAAAAGCAGGTGAAGTCAGTCATTAAATGTGAGACACTTCTGGCAACTGGGGGTAACTGATTCTAAACCCAAAGAACCCTTGGTTGAAGATGCACTTGTGGTACTTCCCAGCTGTTCATTTTAGCTGGACGTTAACCAGTCTCTGCTGAATTGGGCTAGAAAGAGAGGGGGGAGAATTTTGTGAAGCCCACCTCTTTACCAGGGCTCCTCCTAAATGTACATGTGTGCTGCATGGTGCTGACAGGCTCTTCATCCATGGAAAGGAAACTTCCAGTCCTGACTACGTTGGCGTATAGAGGCCATAGCATTTCATCACAACTAAAAGAGCACCATACGGGTTTATTTCTATAAATAGGGGGTGTCAAATGGTGTTAGGGCTGTAACATTGTAGACTAATTAGGGTTTTTGAGGAAGAGACAGACTTTAGCACTTCTTAGACAGTTCTAATAAATTTAATTTAATTTGTTCAATTTTCCTACAAGCCATTTTATATGGGGCCCCATATTCCTGGCTATGAATTGTGTGAGGGAACTGATACTTGAATCCATATATATATATGCACACAGGTTGATCTATCCATCTGTTTTGCTTACTATATATGATATAGAAAAGCGGACCAAACAACTACACCGGTCATGTAGAAGATAACAATGTTATGTATGTTTTGTTTTGTTTGCTGCAGTGAAATTACACTGATGCACAAATAAACCCAGTGTTCTCAGCTGGCTAATTTAATGACCAAGCATTGAGTCTCCTAATTTTATTCAGCTTTCCAGCTTTTTGTCTCGGGACATTCAGTGTATTAAAGATACATGCAATTCCATTGAGGTTTTCTGGTTATCTTGTGAGGCCAAAAAAAGGATAAATTTCTGGTTGTTTGTTGAATAGATACGCAGTATTTTGTACTAAAGATATGAGATGACTTTTTGCATGAAGATATTTCTTTGTTGTCGTATTGGGGATGACAAAGGAGAATATAACTGAGATAATGACAAATCATTCAACAGAGTAGGATAGTGTTTTCCAATCAGAAGTGGTAGAAAGCTTTACCTAAAAAAACTGTGATGTAAGAACTGAGAACCTGGGAAGAGTCATAGAATCATATCTGAACTATTTGACCAGACAATGAGTCATGACTCATGCTTAGTCTGAGAATTGACATTTGCCTACTTTAGTTTGCCAGTTATTGAGGACACATTTTTTTTGGGCGCGAGGATAAAGGGGGAAGGGGAGGATGAGGGGTAAGAGGTGCGTGTGGCTGTGTTCACTTGGGGGTTTTTTTTTTTTTTTGTGGTTTTGGGGGTTTTATTTAGTAGAATTCCTGCCCTTATCCTTTCTATACATGCTGTAGATTTTTTGTAAAATCTAGGATTTCTTGGACCATTTATTTGTACCACATCTCTGCGTTGCTATGCATTTTCTGTTTAACTACACTGGCTAAGGGAACAATGTTCATTCTTAGTTGCCAAAGCTTTTATATATGCCACATGTGCAGTGGTGATACCAATAAGACAAACTGCAGATTCATCTGATAAATTGTATTTACTTCCACCTTTGACCACCTCACCTGCTTTTTGCCACTAATCTATCTCCACTGGGATTTCTTCCACATTCCAAACCTTGGAGCAGCTTCAAACATCTGCTAATTTAAAACTGAAAAAAAAAAAAAAAGAGGAAGAAACAAAACAAAACAAAAAAAGAAATCAACCTGCCAAAGAAAAATTTCCTGCCTTTCTACTAGCCAATGAATTACTCTCTGCCTTTCAAAATACAATGGTCTATGTTAAAAAACCCCTGGACAACAGTCAGCTGTACCCCTGGCAAAATTTAGTACTGTATAAACCTTCATATTTTGGACACTTTTGCCTTCAGTAAGATATTCAATTTTAGACCTGGATAGTTTTATTTATAAAATTCTGTTGGAAGGCAGTGAATTTCAGTTCACTTGTGCAAATTTAGCCTGTGTGCCTGCTGATGTTAGTAGGATTAGTGTTGGGCTGCTGTGAATGTGAAAAGCAGTTGCATATGCCTTTGCTGGATGGTCTGGCCTATGTTTACGTTGTGTTGAAATTATATTGGTCTCCATTATTAATTTTGTGTAAAGGTTTTATGACTATTCAGCCTGTGAAAGACTAAAATTTAATTTTAACAGGACACTGTATTGGCAGTGCTCATATTTAAGTTCTGATGGCTCTGTATTGTTAATTGTAGACCTGTATTTAAACTTTACATTAGGCCTTTGTTTCAAAAGTACCCTCTGAAACAAGATGTTAGTTGGCTTTTGAACAACTTTCTCTGCCTAAGTCACAGGCCATTTAGTCTCTGTTAATGGCAGATTGTGGTCTTAAGGGGAACATGAAACAAGTGGCTTCACAAAGCAGTTTGATATTTGAAGCTGCATTTAAAAACAGATTTTATGAACTGCTTGGTTAATGCTACTGAGGAGAACAGCTAAACATGAGAGTTCTAATATGGAAAAATTAGAGCACCAGTAAATATGTGGAATGGTTTGGGATAGCTGCCCGACATCTGTGGTATGAAGAGCTGGCCAGGAAATAAGCTGCAACAGGCTGTGCTTTACAGTCTGCTGTTTTCTTGGCTCCATTATCGTATTCAACAATAAAAATTAATGTGCAATATAATGTTAGATAGTCGCCATTATTGTGAAAATATGATCACATGTGGAAGTATTTCATAACCATTTGCAAACATCTCTTTGCTTTTAAAAGCATACTTATGCACTGGCTTACAGTATTTATTGTAGTTTAATAGGGAGTGTATTTTTAAATAATTACCTTCCCAAAACTGTTGACCCCACCTCTTCAAAGAGACCCTTTGAAGAGGTCACCATTTTTGTGATGCACCCAAAATGAGCAAAATACCTTGGTGTCCTGTATATAGCTGTTCAACAGGCCCCTTGCCAGCTGAGTACATTCTTTTTAAAATTGTTGCAGATACTGGGACGTAGAGAAGTAAACAAATATTAACCACTTTAGTTAATGGTAGAAATGCTCAACACTTATTTGCTGAATAGTCACTAGAGGGAAAACACATTTTTTCCACAATAAAATACAGTTATTGTGAAAAATTCCAGACCAATAAAATTAAAAGCTGATGTGTTCTAATTGATTTGTGAGAGTACAGTGAGAAACCGTAGAAATTACTTACCAGTGCTGCTAAATACATCTAAAATTCATATTGGAGACTGCCAATAAATACCAGCAAAGATTTTGAAATAAATGCCAGATTTTGAAGGGTGTATTTAAATTATACTTTTAGAATTGGTTTCCATGTATGTAAATATAAACACTGTTGTGAAAAGAACAAAACTCATCAATAAGAATTTTGTAAATCAAATTTTTTCATTGTTTGTGATATAGTTGTACAAACCTTCTGTGTCATTTAAAACTTGTTTCAGTGTAAAAAGTTTTGCTTAAGATGAATAGTCTTGCACAGGTGAATGTGACAAACACTGTGATTAATAAATCATTTAATATCTCTTCCCTTAGAAAGAAGAGGAGGAGAATATGCAGGGAGGATTGGGAAAAAAGGAGAAAAAAAAATATTAACTAATATGCAGAGGAAGCACGAAATGAGGATCTTTTTTTTGTTTTCCTTTCCTTTCACTTCTGCTGTTTTAAGGTCACATGGGATTTAAATATATTTTCAATCTATTTTTGCCAAGGATCAAGTTTTCCTAATGGTAACATGAGGGAGTAATTGGCATATGTAAGGTATCTTATATTTCATTGTGTGATTATGAAAACATGTATTTATCTTCTCAGTATTTGTCAATGTGTTCTGTGTTTCTCTGAAACTGTTCTCTAATCCTTGCTCTGTTTCTTTCATTAAGTAAAAAAACATCTGGAAAGGCAGCAAGGAAAAGGTGTTCTGAATAATTTTAAATAGTTAGGTAAGTTTTTAATATATATATATATATATATATATATATATATACATATATATCTATAAAATATAGGCATATATACACATATATACACTCATCCCAAAGTTAAACATAAAACCAGCACACTACATCATACAGAGATGTGGAACTTTATAGCAGTGCAAGAATGGAATTTTTTAGTGTTTTGTTTCTCTATTTAGTGTAGCTTTTGGAACCACAACAGAAACTTCTGGAGCAACTTTCTAGAGATCAGTTGCTGGGATGTATTTTATTTCTTTAGACTTAATGTATTTCTGCTGTTCTTGGAAATCAGGGGAAACACTTAGCTGTTTACTTAATCATGCTTTTAACCAGCAGAAGCAAGGAAATTTCACATTCTGCACTCTGCTGTCAGCTTTAAAAACACTATTATAGGGTATCAGATTCACATCTGTGTTTCCATGGCAAATAAGGGTTACCAGTAGTGTAATATTAAAGGAAAAACAATGCCATCAAAACTATTTTGAGAAGAAGCAACTTGTAGAATTGATGTTGCTGCAAATAGATTTCCTACTTGCTGTTTCTTTAGTCATTGTGTGTGGAAGTAATTTCAGTCATTGGATAGAAGAATTCCTAAAATCTGAGCTATCTTTTCCCAGCTCATTTAATGGAAGTAGTCTATAGCTTATTGACCAGTTCGTCCATCTTGATTCCACGTAACGTTTTGGAGAATGTTACTCAGTGCATCATCATCATCATCATCATGATATCTGGGACATGCACATGTTTATCACTGTGTGATCTGTCTAATTTGGATCATTTGCCTGTCAGCATTATTCCGCACAGGGCTTGCCCTGCACTCTCTGTGAAAGGCTTGGCACAGTTGTAGCTCAACCTGTGCGATAAGTGTGTGCACGCTCTTAGCAACCTTCCTGGAGAGACTAAAGAAACTACAGCTCCGTTCAACTTCACCTTGATGTTAAATGATACCAAAAAATGTAGGTCATGGGGAACTGTATTCTATTGTGGATTTACTTGTAGATTTTTGGTGTATTTCTATTTTGTTTTCTGTTTCTTCTGTGAGAAATGGCTTTCTGAACAGAGAGCTGCCATTCCCCCAACTCCTCAACCTGGACATCTCCCCATCCCCCACCCCCCCAACAAAAAAAAACCAAAAAAAACCAAAAAAAACAAAAACAAAAACAAAAAAAAAAAACTCAAAACCAACAACAACAACAAAAAACCCTATAAAAACTATTTACATCATGTTGACTAAGGATATTTTTCCCAAAGAGCTTTCTCTTGCGAGCTGGCTTAACCTGATGAACTATATCAATCTGGTTCTCATTTCTGCAACCAATTTGTTTTCTAAACTACATACAGCCAGTTGCATAAACAAATCCTATTACAACCACAGAGGCAGCTGCCTCAGTTTCTGCTGTAACCAGCCATTTACAGATGATTCATTTGCTCAGACATTTTTTTTCCCACATGCTAAAGTTCCACTGTAAGAAACAGAGGTCATAGGTTATAGAGCTGTGTGTGGAAACAACAGAGAAATGGTGATGCCCACAACACACTTCAGTCTGGTGCTAACACAGGTACCAGAAAAACGGAGTGAAAATGCAAACATAAAGTAGGAAAAAGGGAATATAAATGGAAGGGGAAGAAAACCTGATTTCTTTGAATTTTTTATTCATTTTGACTGAAATTAGAGTTACATTTACTAAAATTGCATTCAGTTGTCACTTCCTAAATTGCACTTCTTTTCAAATTCTGTCAGTGTCTCCTGGAACAGAAAGTTGAGAAATGTTTTGCTGATATATTTTGATTTAAACTGTTGGGATACAGTCAATTTTAGAATACTATTGCCAAAACATGTGTAACCCTTCATTTAATTTGTTGTAATATCTTGTAAAAATAATATACATTTTGCTGCTTACTTACTAGGTTGTTACTATCTTTCTCAAGCAGTAAATGCTGGAGATTCTGACTTTTTTTTCTGCTTTGATCTCAAAGTTTAAATGCCATAGTGCTAGGGTTAGAAATACTATGCAAGAGTCTTTACACGAATCCCATGTTTCATTACATGGAAACACAATATTCTGATTGCAGATTTTGGAAAAGCTCGGCTTTGCATATATAAATTCAGGGCCATAACTGCAGAGTCCTCCTTTATTAAGTCTGTTAATAAATATTTATGCATTTTAGCTTCATTTCACAGCACAATGATTACTTTGCATTGAATTTCAATAGGGACTCAGGTATAAAAAAGATCAAAGTTATTTATTTTGTATAACATCTTGCGGCTTTGGAAGAAGAGAATGGGGATGTTTTGACAATAAAATGTGTGGCATTTCCTGTTGGTTGAAATTTTGGATCACTTACTAAGGTAATATTTAATGTTATCATTGGCAAGGCAAACTTCTATAGGAAAATATCAGTGCGAATTTTACTAGTGAGATGGGAGTACAGGCCATAAAAATTCTCAGTTTCCCTTTTAAAAACTTAATCCATTTGTCCAACAGGAATGAATACAGAAGGACTAGAGGTTTTGAACTTCCCTCACATCTGGGTATAGCAGTGTATTTTGACTCCAAGCACAATAAAACAATCGTACTTGCTGGTGGTATATGACATAATGACCCAAATATGTTTTTAAAAAATCATTTATTGCTGTACATAAACAGCTAAGTTAGCACAAGGGATGATAAAATAACATTGGTAATTCTTCCTTTAGCTGGGAACCATTGGTGGCCCATTAGGATTCCAGATGTAGCCATGTGTGCTTTTCCATTTGTTTTCCAATGTCTAGTGCTTGGGCCCTTGGTACCTTGGCTGTGGTTGTCAAGCGTGTTGGCTTTTCAGCTTGAGGTCTTCCTGGAGAAACACACTGGCCTACCTAATAGCTATAAAGCAGCTTATTGTCTTGGGCCTAGTTTGTTGGGACTAGCTGGAGTGAGGGCAGCTTCCTGTCAAAGGTCAAACACCAGCTTGACCGAGTTTTCTATGGTAAACACTAGTAACTGGACCTCAAAATCTAGATGTTAAAATATAAAGAGCAAGATGTTTTAAAACATTGTTTAGAAGACAGCAATCTGTTGCAATTAATATCTATTGAGACTACATTGGATTACATTCTAGTATTAATATGTGGAAAATATTTTCTATTTTCTTTTGCAGTCAGTTAGTTAAAGGACTTTAAATGGAATAATGAAAGAGGAAAAAATCACTAGAGGAAGTAGCAATTATAAGCTCTTTGCCTAAAAGGTAAAATAAAACATTTACTTTTTTTTTTTTTCCAATAAGTTGGGATTCACAGCTGTCTTCAGATATAGATAGTCTTGTGATATTGATTTAAGAAAAAAAAAATTACCACATCAAACTTACAATAGGAAAAGGCATGGTAAGAGTAGAGCTGCTCTTAAATTAGTGTTGGTAGTTGTTTGTATAGATCCAGGCTGTCAAAATGGTTGACTTGCTTAGTCCAGCTGAGTTTTCTGGGACTATTTATATGAGTAGCTCTCATCTAGAAACAATGGTTTGTCAGCCTGCCCTTACCTGATTTCAGTGAGAGTATTTGAATGAGCATTATTCACTGTTATTACAGCCTACAGTAAGGTGAATGAGTCTGTTGAAATTGAAGTTTAGTGGTCATGTAAAAACCTACATTGTGAAAAATGTTGATTTAAAAAAAAATTTCTGAGCTTTATTATATATGTGTGTTTTTGAACAGAACTGAGTCCAAAACAGGACAGCATGAACATTCCTGAACTGTTTGTGAATATATATGTGTGTTATATCCTTGTTTTCATTGGTGTTTTCATCTGTATTTTATATAGTCATCTGCCAGTATAAAACAAATTGATCTGATTTTTTTTTTTTTGAGGTTGAAGAACATCATAGAACTCTAAGGTACTTTGTATCAACTGTACTAACTGTGCTTACCTGGCATTAAGAATATTTTGATTTTCTGAGCTTTAAATCCAAGGATTTTAAATGCCCATGGGGGAATTTCTGAAATGTGAACAGTTTTATATGTAAGCTAGGCTTAAATTTTCCATTGCAATTAAATCAAACCACCTACATCCGTAATAAATGTAGGTGTCTAGCCCCACTAGTAAGTAGAGTAACACTAAACCAAAATTCATTATTCAAGATGCAAAGCACAAAATCATTACCAGAAATCAGGTGGATCCATGTGTCTGAGGAAATGCTATTGGCAACCTATTTATTTCCTGCTTATGTTATTTTTAAAGCCAAACAGCGGAATATTGTTCTTCTGGTGAGAAACTGATATGAGTAGCCCAGATTAAGTAATGAGGACTAGTTGTGTGCCTAATGCCTTTTGGAGATCAGTTTGAGTGGGTACAGACCCAAATTAGCCACAGCCTAATTCTCTAAATATGAAGCTGTGGGCTAGATGGGATGAGAACCCACCTGTCCCCTGCTAAAGCTTCTTATGCAGCAAAGACTGCAGAATTTCTGAGGTCACAGCAAGAAGGTGGTTGCTGGTGTGTTTTTGGGACCATCGCATGCAACGGGAAGTGTAATTTTTTGGTGTTTTTTCCCTCTCTTGTTATCACAGCTATTCTCAGAACAGAAAATAGCCTTGCTGACTTTTCAAAAAATATGTGAATTAGTACTTAAAAATTAAAATTGAACTGAAAATGCATGGGTTGGAGGGAACATGGGTGGAGGGAGAAGAGGGTGTAGAGAAAGAACAGCGAAGTAGAAAGCCCAAGAGGATGAGACTAGCCTCATCTTGTGGCACAGCGATGCTACCAATCAAGAGCAGTTACCAAGTGTTAAGTTCTTTTGAGCAGAACTGGCTGAAGTTCCTGTGTTTATAGATCATCAGGATCTCTACTTCCCTGAACTCTATATATTTTAATTAATTATCAGGTTGTTTAATTCTGTACCCATATACCATGTTTATATTCCAAGTTCTATATCAAAGCGTGTTAGCTTTCAAATGGCAAGACTACCAGAAGTTTATGATGTCACTTAGGAGCATAGAGAATTCAAAGTACAGTGAGAAGTACCTACTTGGGTATATAATGGTAACAAGATTTGTGAGCATGTGTGGCTCTTTATTTGTACCATTAGATTCCTGTAGTCATGTGTATGATGTGCTTTTATAAAGTGCATGTTTTTATTTTTATCTGCTTGGAAAATACTAAGAATAAAATTGCAATCAATATGGAAATCTATATAAAGAAATTCTTCTGTCTTCTGTAATACTGTGAGCTGTGATGCAGTCTAGCTCATTCCACAGCTGAATCACTGTAATAGTTCCTTTAGTCACTTCTGCTCTAGCATTATATTGCTAGACACTTTTAGAAGAGAACAATTTCTTTGCTATGTAAAAGACTGGAAATTGGTTAAATCCCAAGCCTTTGGTTTTTTTTAAATTAGAGGTCATGAAGCTATCAGTAGAACGTTATTTTAGAAGCCATTGAGACTGCTGGGTCAGCAGATGTCTTTGAGGTAAGCAAGTCCTTGTCAAGGTAGGCTAATGACATCTGCCTGGTTAATGGCTTCTGCTCTCTCTATTACATGCATTGTAATATCCAGTGGCCAGTCTACAGATAAAAGTGTCACATTTTGAACTGCTTCTCATAGGATACAAAGACATTAAATCATTTAGGAAATCCAAGGTTAAGGAAAGCATTTGTTTTCTTTTTTTGGCATTTGCACTCCTTCACCATCGAAGATAAACACAACAAGCCGGCAGTACTTTGAGGATTCACATCACCCTTGACCTGTTCTGGGCTTAGTTGGAGCCAGCTGCTGTACAGCTGGGCAGTGACTTGCAGTGTGTGTAAGGACACTTGCATACTGTCACTGCTGATAGCATACTGAGATACTGACTGCAGTGTTAAGATGTTTTAGTAAATTAGCCCAAGATTATACTCCTTTTTGAATTGTTTTCTGTAGATGTCAGAGATTGAGAAGAGGTCTTTCTAACTCTGACTGGTGAGAAGTTTTAAAGAGCTTACCTCTTCTCTGGACTGTATTGCAAAAATAAGCTTTGGAAACATTATAGTGCTGAACACTGTTACAGATATGCTGTGAAGAGGGGGGAGCTCCATAGTGTGAACAACAAAATGGAAAAGAAATAAAATATTTGATTTTGTTAGTTGTTATAGATGGTTATCTATTTTTATCATGTCTGTCTTTAGTATAGCACAAGAAATAAGTTTGCAATGCATACAAAATATTAACCAGTAGAATTCACATATTGCTGAATCTTGTACTCACTATTTAAGAATTTGTCATTTGAAATTTCAGAGTACATATTGTAAGACTAATTGCATTCTGACTGCAGAAAGGCAGTTGCTGATGGGCACAGAAGGAGCTTTTGGAACATTAAGCTTAAATATTTGCCTTCAGGGTTAGCTGTCTCCTGAATAGAACTCCTTGGAAATGTGTGCAATAAGTTGTCCCATGTCTTATTTTATAAGCTTTTAATCCTCTGCTAATTGTTTTATATTTTTCATGGAAATCAATATGTTTAATTAAATCAACATTATTGAATTTAAATGCCAGTGAAAGACTTCTGTCACTTATATTCAGACTAAGCCAAACTCAGTCTGCTTAATGACAAGGCGACCTATTTTGATCCTATTCCATCTGCATCTTCTTCTTAAGAGCATATTTGTGATACATTTCTATGAAGTGGAGTGCCAGAGGGAGGCTGTGTATTAAGTAATAATTGATAATTATCTTTAGTTATGACACTTGGTGTCATTCAAGGATCCAGAGTGTGTTTAAGCATAAGGTGATACATAAAATGGTAGGTAATGACAGTTTGCGTCAAATTCTGGTGCTAAAGAATGACTTGTAGGTGCCCAAAGATTTCTTTGGGGATGCCCTTTTTTTTCTAGTAAAGCCAAACTGCTGAAGTTGGATGGGTTTGGACTGCGTTCAGACTGAGAACCAGCTAGAAAAATTCTTCTGAGGGGTGCCTGAAAGTGTGTGGGGAAAACCTCTGAAGCTGTCTAAGTCAATAGACCTCATTTTTAGGTGATTTGCTTCCCATCCTTCTGTAAGGGGCAAGGCTGGGGCTCTCTGTGTTTCAGCTGGTAGTTAGCATGTGAAGTTATCTCCGATGTTACTGTAAGTATAAAGGATCTTGAGATCAGCAGATAAATTGGAATTATTGTGTCCTTCCATTTCTTTCTCTTTCATTTCTTCTCTTACAGGACCCTTAATTCAAAACAATGGGGACTTCACTTGCTTCCAGTTGGTTTCTTCAGCAATGCTGCTGGGGGGTCTTTGACTGGGTGTAAGTCTTAATCCTTCCCATAGCCAAAGTGCCTTTATTGGCTTCTATTGTATGATTATTTAAACAATGTCAGTATGGAAATTGCTCCTTGGCAAAGAATATGCAGAAGGGATTTCAGATTCAAGTCTGTCTGTTTTGTGTTATGTGTGAAGAAAGACTTGCATAGACCCCACTCTTTTTTAAAATGAATGAACACTCACTTTACTACCAGTCTTTCTTGAGTTTGTTCAATCTTTTTGAAAAAAAAAAAATTAGCACAGTAGTATTTTCAAGAGGTAGTTTCTGTGGCATATACTCAGTAATTTTCACAATTTTAGAGTATATATAGACATGCTTTGTTTTGGCAGATGTTTAATTTGTGTGTATCTCAACTGAGAAAGTATGAAACCAAAAGAAGAGTATGGTGTTCTGCGTAAAGTAAGATTGTTCTTGAAGTGTCTGTTTGCAATTAATTTATGATAATTCACTCTCTAAATGAAATTATTTCTCTAATAATACTCTGAACTGAGTTCACTGTTTACTTGGAGCTGACCTTAAATTACCTGAATCATCTTCATTTAAGACTCCTAGTTGTCTTGAAAGAAGCATTCAGAAAGAATGAGCACTTGGATTTATAATAATTTTCAGATTGTGTTATTGTTTATTAAAATATTTTTGTCTTAGATTTTAATATTCAGTCTAGCAATGTACAGTAATTGCTACTGACTGAGAAATTACAGTCTGTGTCTGAGGGAGAGCCAATTTTGTTGTTGAATTTCCAGAGCAGAAATTCTGTGAAACTATGGACAGAACACACAGGGTTTTCCTTCATTTTTTAGACATTTTAATTGGCTGGAGATTCACTTTTATACTTCCATGGACTTGTACATTGTTTGATGTCCAACAGGCAGATCAATAATACCATAGTAATTACATTATTAACATAGATAATTGTTTCATGTTTTTTAGGTAATAAAGGCATCTAATAACCTAGATAAAAGCAACTAATAAAACCATAGTGTAGTTTAAGATTTGTAGTTTAAGAGGGGATCAAGCACTAGTTGAGTGAACTCAGTTTTCATTAAACAAATGTCTACTATGCTTTCTTAAACAAGCTTTTAACCTTTGAAAAATTAAATTTGGTGGCTTTGTAGCTTGTGCTGCTATTGGTATGAAGAGACCTTAAAAGAAGGTTTATTCTTTCAAGAATGTAAACAATTTTTCTATCTGCTAATATAGAGTATAGAAGTCCAGGGAGTGGACTATTAAGCCAAGTTGCTTTATCACTGACTCCAAGTTTATAAAGTTGTTTTTCAGTGGATTTACATGAAAACATAGTTGGAGTGACTAAAGGTGACATATCATTTGTTTGGCATTAGATATTCTATTTATTGTAATAAAATTTTGTGTAATTGTGCGTGAGAAGAATGAATAAATGGGCATTCAGATGGTTTATAGGTAAGTTTTTAGAAGGTTATGTTTCCGGCTTATTTTTATACAGTGGAATTTTTGATGCTACAGTAAATTAAGAAGTTGGATGCTTTTCCTATGATATCCTATTTCACTAATACAGAGTAACCTTGAGCCACAGTAGGGCAATAATTACCAAACTTAAATCAGAGACATACTCAGCCAAACAGCTGTTTTGAGTTTGTTAGGAGATCCATTTGATTTACTCTCTTGGTCAACGTTCATTAGTTTATAAGACAAAATTTCACTGGAGATTTTAACCCTGAATTCCCAATCTTGTTTGTTGCCTGCTGTAAAATTGTGTGGTTTAAATGTCATGGCCACTCAACATGTTGGGGAGCTACTGTTGTGTTTTACATAGATCCCAGTTTTCTTGACAAGTGGTTTCAAATACTAAAGGGTGCATGTAGAATTCAGTCCCAGGTAGAATTCAGCCCCAGACATATTTCTGGATGACCTTTCTGTTCTGTGAGAAAAGAAGGGGGAAAGTATTGTGTAATGCCGCTGTCCTCCACTTTGGTGGTTTGTCAGCTAACATGGTTGATCACATAATTGTGGTATTTGGCAGACAAATTGTTTGTTACGCAAATTGTCACTGGTTTTGTATATTTTACAAGGTCATCACATCTCTGCTATCTCACCCTGAAGTTTCATATATTTCTCAGGTTTTGTTGTGAAGTTTGAAACCTAATGCTGGCCCCTATCTAGCAGTGAACTCAACTGGTCTTAACCATGTCTCTATTTCAACAACTGTCATTGTTTTTTACAGGGCTACTACAGCAGTAACATCAGTCATAATATGGTGATTGTCACAAGCTATCTTAATGGCATTAGAGGTTACTTAAAGGAGAATGCAGGCTTAAAATGCTGCGTTTTTTTTCCTGTGTTGCAGAAGTTTTCTTGTAGTCATTCTAGTATTGCTGGCTCTCTGGATTTTTTATTTTTCTGTTACATGTGATGAACATGTTTGTAAATTTTGAAAAATGACTGAATTTGTACATGAAAGTGACAGGGCTGGTAAAATAAAGACTTTTCTGATGCATTTATTTTCAGCATCAGTTCTGTTATTGCAGTATGTTTTCATTCACAGTAGTCCAAAAAACAGGCATGGGAACAGGAAATTGTTAAATGTATCTCATGTCATTAAAAGTAGGTTAAAACTTGTCTTTGTATTAAATTGTTGATTTTTTTTAAAACTTCACTAGTAGCATTTTTTGCCCTTTCTGTTTTATGATTTTCCATTTAGAAAAGATAGTCCTATACCTCATTACTCAAGTTCCTCATTGAGCACACCCAGCAATTTTGTGTTTGTCCCTTATTGTCGTACAAGTCAACACCTCTAAAAAAATGGGACTACAAAAGCTGCACTTTTTGTGGTGCATGCTTATCAGTTGTGGAACAAAAAATAATAATATAATTTTTTGCATACTGTAGTTTTTTGCATGGCCTTTTTCGTTGTCAGATCACTTTGCAATAAATAATTGCATATTATCCTGCTCGTAGCAAGCAGAATTTTAATCTCACCGCCTACACATCACATGAAAATATTAGTTTGGGTGCTCAAGGTTGTCAAGGTAGCTGCATCATAACTTCAATCAATGTAAGTTAGTTGTATAGGAAACATGAATATGTTCTGATTGTACAACAGCCAGTTCATTTCATCCTCAGTGTCAACGAGTGTCTCTGGGTTTTCACTTGATAGAAGATGCACCGCCCTGTTATCCCAACAAGAGGAGAAACAATTTGGAACAGGACTAAAAAATCCAGAATATGTAAAGGCAGGCAGGTAGCTATCTCAGTAAAGAGAGATCTACAGTGTAACTGTCTTGGAGCCAAGCTTTCACCAAGCTCACTTCCATTACACTGACTGGCTGTTGGGCTCTGGGTGATCTTGTTTCGTTTATCATAACCATTGCATATGGTGTGCCCTGCTTTTCCTGTGCAGCTATTGAAAGGCTTAAAGCAAAAGGCTGAAAGGCTTGCTCTAAAAAAATTATAAATGGATTTGCTGGGCTATCTTTTTTGCTCTTGAGGAAGGTAAATAATCTCTAGGACCTGGAAATTATTCTTTCTGAAGGATTAAGTTTCTAGAAAAGCATCTCTATAGAGTACTTATTCTTTAGAAAGGCTTTTGTGCAAAGTCTTCATCTTATGTTGTACTGTTGTATGTTGTTGATGCTGTTGCTCATAAATTACAAATTAATACTCAAAAGAGAAATTAAGTGTGTAGTTAAAACTTTATGGCACCCTATATCACCATTGTGATAAATCCATGTATATATCAAATGATAGAAACAAGATATATTGACTGAAGTTGCTCAGTGTATTTATGGATATCCTGACGATGCTGTCCAAGACATCTTCCTATTAATTTGTTGTGAAGACCAATTCATTCAAACATAACTAAAGTAAAAAATATATATTGATGTTCCAGCAAAAGAGGAATGAAGATAAGCTACTGTAAATGGCTATTTCCTATCTTTGTTTATGCATTCAACCCTGATAAAATTGGCCTTTTCACTAAAGTCAAAGGAAATAAACTAGTGATCCATTGACTCTGAAAACCCATCATCCTTCTGAATGTAAAATAGCTTTCAACAGAAAAAGTCTTGAGCTGGTTTCTGAAAAGAGCAGCTGCTCTTCTCTGGAAGAGAAGAACTTTGAGAACTTTTTTCGCGAGAACACTCTGGAACTTTTTTTGCACACAAACAGAATGGTGTGATATAGGGACACCTTACTTTCTACTACTTTTTTACAATTGTATATCAGGCAAGGTTGGGAGATTTCTTTAGTGTTTTTACTTTTTTTCATTACATTATGAACTTCAGAAAATAGATCTGATTTTGATCTAAGTCCCTAACTCTAATTCCTTACATCTGTAAAAGGACCTTAGGTGAAAAGAGAGTGTGGTCTTCCTCTGGTGGTTTTTCTTAGGCTCCCTTCTGCATGCCAAGAGGAAGCCTAAACTTGGTGGGTTTTTTAATCTTGTGCTCTGAAATCCCTTTCCATTCTTTCTGCCTGCAGTTTATCACTCTGCAGTTGTCTCAGCCAGGATCTGAGGGTTCTTTCTCAGTTTCCCGTATGGGGTCTTTCATTGTGCAAACAACTTCCAAAACAAACAAACAAGTAAATCTTGTCCTGTTTTTACTTAGTTGATACCTGTGTTTTAGAGTTTCTGTCTTTGCCTAGAGACAGGAAGGAAAAAAGCCAGTACACTTTGGAAGCCAGAGGGCTAAAGAGGAAATTTTCATGAAAATGGACTGTGCTTTTGGTAAATGTTTTTTCATCAGAACTTGTAAAAACTTTTGTCAGATATTTAAAAGACTCACAGAAATCTCCTTTTCAGGTAGATGGGAACACACTCTGTTGATGCTAGAGAATAGAAAATTTTTCAGAGTTTCACTGACATTACCTACAGGAAGAAAATGTTGCACATTATTTTTGTACTTTTCAATCATAGAGTGGTATTCTTGCATACTTTCATTCCTGGCAGAAAAACCTATACATTAGCCAACACACTGCATATTCTCACTTTATGAGATATGAGGCAGGTGCAGACTTTGCCAGTTGTTCACCTTACCTAAGGTGATAGATTAAACAAATGCTGTCTGGAGCGTACTAAATAAAAATAAAACCAAAAATTCAATGTGGAAAACTCAGAGAGTGAACTTCTTTTTGGGACCATCCACAGTGGTGAGTGAGCATTCTTTTGGCTCTTAGTCCTAGCAGAAAAAGAGAAGACAAACATTTCTGTTGTCACAGCTGAGCCCACTGATAGGAAGTTATTTGGTTAGTGGAAATGTAATTTATCTTTGTTTCTTAGTGACAACTCCATGCTAGACCTGCTTTATGATCCTCAGGAGCTATGTAATGTGTTCAAGTGATTTATTTGCTAACTTAAGCATGGTTAAATTTGTCTCTGCAGCTATGATACTTATATATTGTGAAAATTACTTGCTAAGATAAGGCAATATTCAAAACTAAACTTAAGAAACTTTTGAGGAGTATTGGAAAGGAAAAATAGAAAACACCAGAGTATCCTTATTTAAACTTCTTAATGATGCCTATGTGAAGATGGTAATTCCTTGGTACATTGTTAAATAGTTAGAGAATATAAAGGAAAATTACAAAATTAGTCCATGTATTAATTTGCATATCCACTGAAAAGGTACTGAACTAAGATGATGACTCTATTTCAGTGAAGGAAATCTGTTCTTCTGAATAGTAAATGCTGAGAAATACTCCCTGAGCTTCTGCTTGACTGGTATGAACTGTCAGTCATTGATATTGTAGAAGCTTGGTTTACTGGCTGTTATGATTATGGGGAGAGAAAGAGAGAAAGACTTTGGATGCTCTTTTGTATTTTCCCATTCATGCTGCTTATTCCAGCTTTCCTGTCTGATATAAATTTCTTTGTATAGATTTACTTGCCATCTCTGTATTTTTTTCATAATGCAAAGATGGCAAATGCAATAATAATCAAAGGTAGGTGTCTTTCTGCATGTCACTTACAGCACAATACAAAAAAGTACACTTCACCAAAGAGACTGTGAACCAGTCAATCCCCTGTGATTTTGTCAGGAACCGTGGAGCCTCTTCCATGCAAAAAATCGGGAGTGGGGTGCGGTGAAATCTACAACAGGAGAATAAATACAGATGTCTGATAAAGAGGGAAGAATTAAACTTCACATGAATGATGTTCTAATGATGATTGCTGATCCCTTTACTTCAGTGGGCCTCATGCCTTATGAACTAAATGATGGTATTCATAGGAGTCTCTGGCTTAAGAGAATTATATCAAATCCAGAGTAATAGCACTTGGAATGAACAAAAGATACTCAAAAGGCAGTGCAAGAAATATTTAGATTCCACTGGCTAGAAACCACAATAAACTTCTTAGAGATCCCCATTAATTTCCGTCTGGAAAAAGTCTGCAATGAAGATGCAAAAACATTGAAGAAAATAAGTTACCATTATAATAATTTGAATAGCAGAAATTAAAAAAAAAAGGCAACAAAATTATTTTCTAATCAGTAAGACCTTCATTGACAAATTGAAATACAATAATTGCCTAATTAAAATATATAGCCGTATTTTGGAAAATTCTGATACTTACTGCAGAATTACAGGCTATTGTGAAAAAACCACCCAAACAAACCCAAAATTGTAATTTACACATCAGTGGAACTTTATGTGCTTGGGTACTTTTGAGTGCTTTAGAGGAAGTGTAAAATTCAATTGACCCTATTCAGAAGCAATCTCCAAAACCACTTACCTGTTTATGAAATCTTTAAAAATCTCAGAATTATTTTAAAGTAAAAATAGTGACGTTGATGTTTCTTCACTTTAAATAGTTCTGTCTACTTGAGACTGCAAAATTCTCTGCTTTTTCCTCCGATATGGTAAAAATGTGTATGAATGTTGAATGTTGTAAGAATAAACCTGCTACTGAGAGCTGGAGCATAAGTGAGGGTGAAGATTTCCTTATATGTGAAAATTTTGCACAATAACTAAAGCAAAAGCATACTAATAGCTTTTTATTGACTTAGCATATACTTTAGGAGTTCTAACAGAAGAACAAAATAAGTTTTATGGTTGGTGGGAGAATTCCAGGTAATGGAAAATAAAGAAGGTAAACACTTTCTAGTCAGCAGGTAGTTTTGTTTTTAAAAACTTGTCACAAAACTGTCTTTAACAATGGGAAATTTCTGTGAATTCGTTTTGTAAGTTTGTACTACTAAACTTGGAATGCTTATATTCATGGCTATAACTATCATTGTCATGAGAACTTTTATGTAGGGAATGTTTCCTAGATAACTACCTGTCACAGAATGCAACAAAAATATGATAATATGTCACAATTTTTACGTAGCTGTAAATGAATGTTGGGAAAAGCTAGGGTCACAGGTTTTGTTATTTTCATATTAAACACAGTGCAGCTATAATTGATTTTAAATAAAAGAAGATAGTTTGGGAGGAGCATAATTTCTTACTCAAATGCCCATATTTAATTATGCCATGATTTCAATAATATCTACTAGGTAAATATTGTTATGAGTTGCTTTTAGTATGTCTAAATTCTTTGCTTCTAGGACTCCTACTAGTGTAAGAAACACTTTAGTTTTCTCTGTAGTATTCAACTAGAATTTATTTTTGTAGATGAGCAGTTTTCTTATCTTTTCTTCACAAAAAATCTACAACGGTAATAATCAGCTTTAATGAAATAAAATGTCAATGGCATTTCCATTTGAGAAGTCTCGTACAAAATATGTGAATCATTGGTTACAAGTTGAAATTATATATTTATACACATTTGTAAAAGCCTGTGTGCATATATAGCACACAATGTAGATAGAATAGTGAATAGTGAATAGAGGCATCGATGACCTGAAGAAATGTCTGATTTAACAAATGTATATCTTTAAATTGGAAATCTAATTATTTGCCTTAGATTTGCACTGCTCAGGAACTTAATGCAAGACTACGTTAAATAAACTTATTATTTCCGTTTTTCATTTAACTCGTGGGTTATGGTATGACCAATCTGTTTTATATCCTCAATCAACAGATGATTGTATTTGGTAATAATTTATCAAGAATAAAAATCTGTTTTTGAAACTAATCACCTCATGTTAGGTCTGCCCTTTTTCAGAACCACCATCTGATATTCATTTTGTCTGCACGACAAACATACTGATGAAAATGCATCTACCACAGGATATAGCTGGTGGAATGAAGCAGTTCTACTCTCTGTATATATTTAGAATATTTTGTTTTCTCAACAGATGGAGCAAATTTTAGTATTAAAGGGAAAAAAATCAATTTTACATAGAATATAAACAATTTTTAAGAAGTACGTTTTGCATTTCTGATTAGTTTCTAGCAAAACATCCCATGGAATTTGAGGGTCAACTTGGGCCATATCAGGGAGAAACGATTTAAAAGATTGCTTTAACTGCTTTCTGCGTTTGCCATGAGAAGGCTGTATCTGGAGGTCAGAGAGTTCTGAGCAAGTCTTTGAATCTGGCCTACTGAATTTAAATGCCAGGGTTTTCTTTTGGATGTTCTCCACAGTCTCTGAAGTGGCTGTGTTTTGAACAGATTGAAAGCACAGATGAATTCATGCCCTGTGACTTCTGCCCTTCTCTGCTCAGAATTCTGGCCATTGCCTAACATGATGTATTCTTTTTTTAGGCTGTCTGCTGAGTCTTTTAATTATTTTTGGGACTTTCCTAATCAAAGCTTCCCATAACACTAAACTATAGGCTTGATCAAGACAGCATGAAAGCCCAATGCATGGTGTACTTAGAATATGGAGCACAGAATTATACTCTGTATATAGAGTAGTTCTGTGCTCCATATACAGTATATATACTATATACAGTAGTTCTGTGACATTAACTTCTGTCCCAGGAGGTCTGAACTGTGTATACAAAGCTCATTTTAATTTGCAGTGCCAGCTAGAGTTAGACTTTTTGACCCTACTGAAATTCTAGTCAGGTTTTTATAGTGCAAAAAACTTATTAAATTTTAAAGTAAATCTCAAAAGAGGCAATAAACTGCTACAAAGTAATGAAATTATTTTTTTATTTTTAATTTTTAAGAACTGCACGTACTGCAGCTGGAATTCTTTCAGTGTTCTTTTCTTCCCCAACTGCTGTATTAAAATAAATCCAAACACTTTCCCAAGGAATTTATAAGTTGTTAGAAAAATTAGGAAGTTAGGAATTTTCTGATGTCAAGTTTGTGTGACAGAGTATTTTTTATACTACCTTTTAGCAGGCAACTATCAATGTGATTTGAGATCACAATAATCAGTATTTACAATTCCAAGTAATGTATTCTGGAGTCAATATTTTACCTACAGATGAACTGTTCTTATTCTACACATTCATTTTATTTTTGGGAGGTGTTTTTTTTTTACAGGCTTCAAGCTGGGGGGCTTTTCATTTCACTATAACTCTCACCCTTCCTCCACCCTAATTTTGCTGGTGTCTTGGCCACCATGACAACAGGGATTTTATCTGACAAAAAGTTAAAAAGCTTTGGAAAACAAAGAGGCTAAAAAATGAAATACAGCTGTTTGCACACAAATATAAACCAGAAGGCCTCAAATCCTTTCTACTGATTGGCTGGATTACTTGAAATGTGGCTCATTGTTTCATAATAATCAGCAGTTATTTTTCCCTATTAAAATGTATACTGGCAAAGTATTGGAAACAGCTTTCCCAATCCATTTCTATGAGGAACTGAGAATATAAAACATCCCTGTAACTTTTACTGCTTGTATGTTAAGGGACCCACCAAAACAAAACTGCCTGGGTTCAAAATCCATTTTTTATATGCATGCATATTAAAAATGGTTTTATATACTATTTTTTAATACTGAGGAGTCTTTTTCAGAGTAGCATTCATCATTATTTGTGGTGCTGTGTGTAGGCAAATATGGCATCTTCCATAAGTTCAGTTGTAGGTCTCTTATATCTCTATAGGTGTGTTGATCCTGTTTTATTGAGAAAGGAAATGTTGGCCAGGATTCTGGAGTTACACCCAAGCTTTAAAGAAAAATGATGGGAGATTAATTTCCAGTTGGATGCCAACCAAAGACAGGCAGAGATTTACAGCTCCTTCATTTATCACATCACATCACAGCAGGCTCAAGTCTACTGTTGAAGTTCACATGCCCAGTATGGTTTTAATTTTAACTGTGTAACAGTACTTCACCTATACGTACACAAAATTAAATAAAATTCTTAAGGTGTTGTTTTCATGGTAATTTCAAATAATATTACTGTGGTATCAGGGTATCCAGAGAAATGGAATAAGGCTACAGTATAAAATAAAGCAAAAATTCTGACACAACGTGTAGCCAGCAACGTGGGAATCTGCATCCATGTGTTCCCTAGAAAGAAGAAAGATTCTTAGTTTGCAGTAAATACTCAGCTACAAATACAGCAGAATTATACAAATTATTGAGAAAAGACAGATGATTCTGTCTTCACTGCTGAGGTCCCTTGGGTGTGAATGTAAGCAAGGAGCTCCTGCAATTCTAATTTTTTGGATATTCTCCATACTGGAAATCAGTGAAAGGCTGGCAGCTTGAGTAGTAGTGTCTTTATCAGTCTAAGTGAATTGAATTTTTTCTCTTTGTTTTTGCAATATTTTTCTTTTAGAATGCACTTCAATCTTGATTTGAAAAGATAGTTAATATTAGCTTTTTTAAAATACAGTGTTCTTCCATTTTTTTATTCATTTGTCCTTCTTTCATGTAAAGCAGGAGTCATTTAATTTGTGCAAGTGTGTTCCTACTCACACCTCAAGCACTGAGGTGGTAACTCTGAGAAAGAAGTTATTACTTACATCTCTTTCAAAATGTAAATACTTGAGTACTGTGGAGCAGTCGAGCTCTTCAGCGTGTCAGGAGCTTGACAAAGCTGACTGGGCTGAAACTAGGGCATTGCCTGATGCTGTTGACTTATGGGCATGAGAGTCACTTAGTACTCAAGGACCTGGAAAATTATTCTCATTCTAATGATCTAGCTCTTTGTGGAAGGATTAAGTTAAAATCCTAGTAATACTTTTTTAATGATACTTCTGTTTTACCTTGATGCAGTGGGTTTTGGATAATATGCTGTATGTTTTGATATATTTTATCATCTAAATGTTCTTAAAGCATCACGAGCAAATAAATATTTGATTGCCTTATGAACATTTCTATTCTATACACATAGGATAATAATAAATGGAGAGGTATTCATGTGAGGTGTGCTTTAGAAAGTCCTATCTGCTATGCTATGTCATTGGAATTTGCTAGGAATTTTTTTAATAGAACTGAGAAGAGTAGGATACATATAGAACTTTTGAAATACGTCCTCTTCACCACCTTTTTAGTTTCAGTATAATAAGTTGTGTAGGGATACCTTGTTTTTCTCTATTGCTTTTTTGCTTCAGACTTGGTAAAAAAAATTGGACATCGAGAAAAGGTAAGGAGAAAAATTAAAAACTCATTGCTGTCAAAATTTTTCTTCCAAATCTGAAAGAAAATATTCTGATTTAGAAAATGTTCTGCATAAAAGTCAGTTTTCTTGCTGTTGTATGTTGGTTCTTCAATGTTCTTCAGTTCTGAAGAAGTTTTTCAGATAAATGTTTACTTCAAAAACATCAGATTAAAAGAGAGCTCTTCTTGTTTCTAGATTTTTATTTTGGAGGTAATATTTGAAGTTAATCCGCAGTATTTGAATTGTTACTAAAGAATTAACAGTTGAGTTTTGTTGAATGAGGAAAAAAAAAAGGTGAAACAACTATTGTTTCTCCTTGCCTTCCAAGTTTCTCACAGGGAGAGCAGAGTCCTGAGAAATTTTATTTGCAAAATTATTTTGCTTTGGTCAGACTTCTTTGGGGAAGAATGTTCCTAGAGCAGCAGAACTGTATTCATTTGTAGTTATCACAAGAACTTAAAGTATATATGTAAAAAAGTATATAGATATGGTAGATTTGTATATATGTATATATGATTCTTGCTAATGAAGTACTGATTTCAAATGCACTCAGTTTTAAAAAATAGAAAACAAAACCAAAACATCAACAATGAATGGTTTTGGTGGTTCTGTTTGCTTTAATTGTATTGCTCTTTATCCGGCTGTCTTGATGAGGTTAATATAATTTTGCATTCAGTGGCCAGTTCTACATTTTGAAGTTTTCACACATGGTTTGAGTTTCTAGAGGTTTCCTTAATTTTATCCATGCATAAATTGAATGTCTAGTCTAAGCTAGTTATCTAAGCTTCCTGTATTAAAGTGCACAGTGAGAGGCATCTTGTCCAAAACTGTCCTAAGATTGGTATCTAAAGTGGGGGAAAATGTTCTCCTCTGAAACTTTTATCTGTCCTGGTTTAGTGGGAAATTGTTTCCTTAGACTAGTTTCTTGACTTTTTGCCTAAGGTGGTAGATGAGATAAATGCCACCCCATGTGATAAAGAATATAGTTTTAAGGCTTCCTCAGTGCAAGGAAACTAGGCTAGTGATTTTGGAGTGTCTTACACACTTAAGTAGTCCCATTGGCCCCAGTAAGCTTCTCACTCTTCAAAAGAGAAACACAGGAATAAATCCATGCAAGACAGACTCAAACCAGTAAGTTGACTTCTGTTTACTACAGAGTAGTTTTGGAGCACTTTGCTATGTACCCACTCAGTTCTTGATATATCGTATCAGACTCTTGAGAGAAGGAAATTTAAGTGTGGTGTATTCCTTGGTACTGCTCCATGGGTTTCTTAAAACCACTGTACAGAATGAGGAGCTTAGTGATCCGCAATTTTAATTCTAGCTCAGATTCCAAAAGCTCAATGTTAAGAACATTTTATTATTGCTTTACAATTTAGCCTTCTGTCAATAATTTGGCCTGCAAATCAAACAAGCATGTCTTCCTAGGGCTAAGCATGGGTACAGTGCCATGGTTCAGCTGATGCATGTTAACTAGTTGAACTGAGATAACTGGATTCTGTGGCTGTGCCCTTTTTATTTCTCTAGGAAAGTCATAGAGCGTCTCTGGTTCTGCCTTGCTTAGAGCCAAAAGAAATAGAGGTAGAGACTGAGGCAGACTAGAAATCATAATCTTGGCAGTGCACTGAAATTCATTTATTTAAGCACAAGCATACTATGTCACAGTTGCTCCCAACATAATTTGAGGCAGATGCCCTCAGTCTGTCCTTCTCCAAACTGAGTTTACAGTTCCTATCACTATTTCCAGCTGTAGGAGAGGCAAAAAGTCTGAAAGCTTCAATATTCCCCCTTTTCATAGAAATGTAGATGAAAACCTCACTTATCTCTGGGAAAATGTGTATTTAGCCTATATTTGCTATGTATTACTGCAGCTTGTGAGAAACTATACATCCTGTTATTTTACTTTTAATATTAGATTTCTAATTCATGTTTGTATGAATTCATATCTGCCTGTCTCTGTAATCCTGCTGGGAGGGTGAGAAAATTATTACATTTCAGGTAAATTGGATCAGTAGGAAATATTGCTTCCTTATCCTCGAAAAACCTGTAACTGTGTAGTACCAGAATACTCTTAAAACTTAGATCACAGTTCACAGCATTGTGCACAGAGTCAGGTGTCTGGAATAATGTGAAGCTTGAACGGCATGGGAAGACATTTCAGTTTTTTAGCATGAGCCTATGCATCTGGTTTTTTTCCTCGGTCAATGCAATAGGATAAAACAGAGGGAAAATGGGTAGTAAAGGGTTGTACTCATGGAGAGAGCAGGAACACAGACATTTTTAACAGTGAATTGAAAACAGGGTGGACCTATTTGCTTTAATTTACTGCTGTGTATATCTTTTCACATCATTTTACTGATTTTATGCATTTCAGTGTGACTGTGAGGTCATAACTAGGGTGGACATTCAGGATACTTTCAGGTCTCATTAAAATTAACCAGAACTGAGAGTTCTTAACATCTGGTCTCATTGGGTCCATCCTTAGCACCTTTGTGAAAGGGCATTGTAAATAAAGCTTAGTAGATTTAGATGAAGTTATATGGGAGTGTCTAATATTGAGGAGATGCTGTATTTAGTGACTGAAAAAGGAATTAATTATTAGGCTTCTTCACATCATCAATTACGTCATATATATGTTTACTTTCTCACATCCCTTTTTAATATGATTTCAGAATTATTGCATTAGGAGACAAATATTTTTGCTGAGACTAAATCTAAAGGAAATATGACTTTATAGTGAACCCCAGTAATGATTCCTCATGTGAGAGAAGGTGTTATAAGACTTGAGTTTTGAGCAAGTTGGAAACTGTGATGTTGGCTGCATGTCTCAACTAAATGAATTAGTTGGCCATTGAGAAAAGGATGTGCTTTTAGCTGAGAAACAATTGGACAGAAAAGATGACTGCTATGCCAAACCGAGTGAAAAGCCACTAGGGAAAATACTCTGTGGCAGTTTCTTTTGAAGTGAGTTTCTAGATCTTTGGAAGGAGCTTGCCAGGGCTAGATTGGAAGTCCTCTGTAATTATTTGACTGCCAGAAGTTGAACTTACACATAGTTGTACAACACACACTTACATCAGGAACAGAGTGAGATTCGGGAATAGACAGAACAGAGTAGCCATGTGCTGCTTATGGTTGTTTTGTATGGCACTGTTACCACAAAATACTGCTGACTCCTGCTGACTTCGAGGCACAGCTGCTAGCAAATTGTGCCTCTAGGCTCACCGTGTTCTCATGCACTGTGGCTGGAACCAGGGACTGGCAGCTCTAGGTATCTGCAGCATCAAATTAGGGGGTGATAGAAAAAGAACCTAACAGGAGGATGTCCAGGACACCTACCTGCTGCCCTCAATTTAAGAATGGCAGTAGCTAAAAATTACAATTTTACAAGTATAACAAGAGCACAAAGCTGAGAGTCAAGCAACTGGAGCAGCCAGTGGGAAAAATTAGTGTGTCTGAAGGCAAAGTCAGTACATTGGGACTATGCAGGGGATTCTTGATCCACTTTTCAGTTGAGATGCATATTCTAAAGCTGCAGAGTGAGTGCTTCATCCAGTTGGGATCCAAATTGAGAATGTGTCTTCTGAGAGTGGGATACAGCAGCCCTCTGTTGTGTAATTGCTATTGACAAGCACAAAAATTCAGTGTGGTTTAAATTCCCTCCAGCCTGAAGAGATTAATCTGCTGCCTTCCAGGATGCTAGATGAGTCCCCTGCTGCTGTGTCCAAGAGAGTAATTATACCAGTAGAGGTTCATCTTTCACCTGTGCTGCTTGGAGTGGGATGTGATGTTGCAGGAATTCAAGAAAACAAACAAACAGGAGCAAGCTGGAGTTGTGAAACTAATAGAAGAGGGGGAGCAAAGTAATTTCTCTGTTTAATGATAATTCAATGCAAAATTCCAAAGATAAAGTAAAAAAAAAAAAAAAGTAACCAGAAATATAAATTTCCAGATGCTATAGTCTCAAAAGTAATACAATAGCAGCTATAACACAGTATATCCTCTGTGAAATGACAAAAGGAAAACTACACTGGCTGAATTTTTATTAGTGAGAACATGGGAAACAGTTCCATGTGAATAAGTAGCGAGACTATGACTGTTTCCAGCTTCATTTTAGTTTTTAGGCTGTGGTGCTTGCTGCAAAATGGATTAGAACTGTTTTTAAACACAGATTCTCGTTGTGGAAAATCAGCTACTGGCAGCAGTGTCTTGCTCTACAGTGGAGTCCAAAGGCGATTGTCCCAGTGGCTTCTAACTTGCTCTGGGCTCTGTAACGTGATTACATTGCTGTGGGGCTGGCTAGACTGCTCATCCTCTGGGAGCAGTTTAACCTTTAATTTGGAGGAATTTGCACTGTTACATGTCTGTGTACAAAGGTAATATCATGTGGTTTGTGCTCGGGATGTGCGTTGTCTATTTCCACATACTCTTTAAATTGAGCCTGTGTTATGTGAAATCAACATATTCTCTTCAAAGACCACCTACCATCAGGATCCTGACATCATGTTTTTCTTGAGAATCAGTGAGGTAAATGGTACAGATCATGCTTTCCAGCTCTAACTATTCTTATATTAGTTTGCTAATCAGACAGAGCTGTAATAGTTGAAACACTGATCTTTTTAATATAAAAATGTTCATGTGTTACGTATGTTTTATCCATTCTTTTATTTTATGTGTACATTTGGGGCTTTCATCATGTTCCCAATCCCCATTGGCCTTATTGACTTTGCAATGATTTAAAGATTTTAAGGGTTTTAATTCTCCTAGTCCTTTCCCTTTCTGCTCTTAACGTTTCTGTGTTTCAATTTTATTTGCCTCAGGAAAAATTAATAAGTAGTAGCTATTTTTAATAAATCTTCCATTTATTTCCATTGCATCAATCCTCAGCAGTATGAAGAACTCTTTTAGGTTAAATATTCTAGTTTATGCTTTGTTCTCCTGCTGCACTTGGTATTAACTGTCAAAATTCTTATGTCATAAAAATAGAAATCTTAGTCAATTATTTTATTAATCATTTAGCATTTATGTAATTTTAATCCTAATACAATATAGAAATATAATTTCCATTTATTTGTATTTTCTTTTTCTATTTGTATTGCTTGTATCTACCTTAACTTGTTTTAAAACTTAGTCCATACAATTTTTAAATCCTCTATATTTTTCAAAGCTTTTTCTTTGTAAAATGAGTCAGTTTTGTTCTGCCTATCCAAGTAATCGCTACAATTGAATTAAACTTTTTAAATTAAAAATTTATCCCCATTCAAATGTATCATTTTAACTGTTACATGAGATGGAATTAATTTCTGTCTCAACTCATAGTCATGGCAGATCTCTAGTTATAAGAACAAGGAAATCTAAACAGAGGTGCAATAAAAAATTTCAACCTTCTGCTTGGTGTATATATTTATAAGAAATTTTGAGATATTTTACTTTGTCTAGTGTACATATCATGTGGAGCTTTTTGTCTTGCAGACTCAGTTTGTTGTTAATAGTATTGCTGTTACAATTATCGCGTACATGGCTGTATTATTCTAGTAATAAGGAGGTGATCTGGTCCACCTTAAAGCAGGTCAAAGTCAGGTAAAACTGCTCAGGCCATATCCAATTGAGCTGCCATATCTCTAAAGTCCAAGATTCCACAACTGACCTGGGCAGCCTATTCCAGTGTTTGACAACCCTAGCAGTGAAAAAAATATTCCTAGCATTGTGGCAGCTGTATTGGGCTCAAATCAAGAGTCAAGAGTATTTGGGTTAGTTTATACTTCAAAAACGTAGAACATGTTTAAAGTCATCCAAATAGCTTATTCACACAAGAATGAACCATTTTTCCATACCAGAACTCTTGGCTGACAACGCTGCTGGAAGATCTACCTTCTTTACAGTTAAAACTTCAATTCAGCACCACTCTTCTTGTCATTGTGTTACAACTATGAGCTGTTTAGAGGACTTGATATTACAGTGTAGATATGAGATAGTGAACACCACTGTAAAAACTTTTTTTGGATAACATCTAATATAGGGACCACAGCTAATTAAAGCTGAGGTGTATCTGCTCTACAGACTTGTTTATTTATACAGGGAACTACTGCCATAGAGTGTTCTATGAGATTAAACATTTCTATGCATCATTATTCTCAATCATCTAAGAAGTCTTCTGTATCTTACCATGATCTGTGCCATCCACATTATTATTTGTGGCACCAAGAAGTTTTCTATCTTTGAAAAACACTAATAAAGATACAGATATTAAGAAATGTCTCTCTATTGTAATATAAAGAACTACATGGAACATATTTTTGCTGTAATTATGGTGGTTTTGCCCTGAAAGTTATATTGTTATATCATAGTAGGGTTGGAGGGTTTTAAATTAGAATTAAAAACTTGTACAGCTTGATTATTTCTTTGTGCTCATTCTTAAGGATGTAGCAATCATTGCATTGGGATGTTGGGAATTCTGACTCTTTCAATGCTTTTTAAAACATGAACTGTTCATCATAGGTGTAATTATTAGAATAAATCTTTTTAGTCAATACCGTTCTAATATTAAAATTCATCAGGAAAAGGGCTGGATTTTGTTGTATCATTCTAAAGGTAGAATTTCAAAATTCAGATAAAATTGGCTTTGTTTATCTTGTTCAGATGGAGGTGGCTCATGGTTTAATTTAGGGAAATACTTTGCAGAGACGTAAGAGAAAATGAAAAGGAGAAGGATTTAACTGTCATGTTTGGTGGTTTAGGGCTGTTTTCCTTGTTTTTTTCTTTTTATTATTTTTCCTTTCAGTGGCAACTGTTTGAAGCTGCTCAGCAGTTTGGAATGTTAGAGTAACTCCCAGGGAGCTGGATTAGTGGGCAGGTGATGCAGTCATGAGTATTACATATCTGTCCAATTTTTCACATGGATATTACCTTCATATATATGGGGTGTGAGTGTGGGCTCTGTACATATATCTTCCAGAAACTCCAGGCAGCTGTATTTTTGTTGATAATGTGTATGAAACATCACAGTCAGGTGGTGGGAAAACAGTGCATTTCATGAATTTATTAAATACTGTGTGAGTATCCATTTACATTCTAGCTATGACAACATAAGTCTGAAATTTCTTTTTTTTTTTTTTTTCTGTAAAATTATCCTTTCTCCTAAGAAGGAACATCTTCACTTTAAAAACTAGACAACAGGATATGTTCAAAACTTGATGACAAAATAGTATTAGAGTCTGCAAGTTAATAAAGGGCAGCCATGTGATGAACACAATCTAGTTCTACTTTTGTTGCAGCTGTCTTGGGTCTAGAAATTAGAGATGTTTCTTACACACCAGTGCAGGCTGTCACTTCTAAGTGTTTCCAGACTCACTGTGTGTGGTGCGTGTGTGTGTGTGTGTGTGTGTGTGTGTGTGTGTGTGCTTTAAAATGTACATGTAGCCTGTCTCATGCACAGGGGACAATGCAATTGTAATTCTAGAATCATGTTCTGCAATATTAATTCTTCATTAACCCTGACTGATAAGTAATTTTGTCTCATGAAATAGTTGGTGCTTTTTGCTTCTTCCTATTTAAAATGGTTAAATACTCCCATGAATTTCAATCTTTCTTTATTGATAGTGACTTACTTAAAGAAGCAACAGGTTGTCATTGACAATCTGTCTGTGGCCTGAGAAGGAGGACAAAGTGAATGGGCTTGAACTGGCTTATGTTCTGCAGCCCAAGACAGAATCCCTGCAGGAAGGCTGAGGTCACAGAGAACACTGCTGTTCTCTTATACATGAACACAGTGTCTCCCCAGTACTGACGTGAAGGTGAGATTATGAGTGGGTCTTGTGCCCTTCTAGGCACTGTTCGGGGGAAGCAGAAAGTGTTTAGCTGGTATGTCCTGTCCTTTTGTTCTTACACTGATAAGTGTTATAAAATGACTTAGCCTTTTGTTTATGGATCACATGAAATCAAACGGATTTTTTCAGTCATCCTTGTCATGCATTGCAGAAAAGCTTATGTGAAGAGTCAAAGCTGTAGTATTTCTGTAACATAGGTCAGAAGTTTTCTGTGCCTGTATTTCTGCTATAATCTGTCTCACAGAATAGAAGTTTCTGTATGAAAACCAACCAGCATGAAGGAGTACTGTGTTTTATAGCTAAAACCATGTTGGAAGAACCACTCTGAGAAGGCTTAGTTAGAAACAACTTTGGACCTGTGAAGAACTTTCTAGGTTTCAAATGGAGCTTTAAGTGTTCATGATCCAAACTGTGAGAGTGCGACTGAAAAAGAGTCATTGTTTTTGAGTTCTTAAAGTGGGGTAGGAAAAAAGGTCTAGGTTTCAATGGATGGTTGCTCAGCACCATTTTGAAAATGTAGCTATTACTATATGGTGTGTTAGCTTATGAGCCTAGAAACTGTGGTGTCCAAAGTCACAAGTCTGTTTCAAAAAGATAATCCCTAAAATGAATTCAAGTCATTAAGTATTGCCTGGTCTAAAACTGTGTGAAGACATTTTAATACAATTCTGTTCATGCCTTTAAGAGGAAAAAGGTCTTGAGGTATTCTAAAAAAAAGCATAATGCATTAAAAAATTTCATAGTTTTAAAAAATAATTTATCAATAAGAAGTATTTTTCAGATATATAGAGCAAGAACTTGGTAGCCAACCAAGAATGGCATGGTGTACGTTTATGTAGTGTAATTTCTGCTGTACTTTAGTAAAAAAACCTCATTGATCGTTGGCTGCCATAGTTCTTTATGGCAATAAGTTCATTGCATATCTCATTTGAAATATATAAATCACCTGCATCATTGATACTCTTGATTTCAAGGATCTTTCTAAAGAAAACATCTATGTATAGAAGATGTGGGTTTTTTGGAGGCCTTGTAAAATCCATTTTCACTTGATTTTTGTCATAAATGTGGTGCATTTTAGAAGACCTAAAAGTTCCCTTGGATCATTTCTTCTTTACAAACTTATTTATGCAAAGCCCATTGGTATGAAATTAGTTTGTAACTTGATTCTGAAATTACCATCTACCTACTGTGGAATTGGTAGGAGGCATAGAAGTGGTTTTGTGACCTGCTGTAGTATAAAATTGTAGCAAACAGACTTACGGGCAGTACAAAAGTACTGTAAAAATATTTGATTGCTTCTTAAACCCAAACAGGGACTTATAAAAACAATAATAAACATGTATGCAGCCCTCTAATATGCTTGGTTGTACAATTTTTGACTGGAAAAGCATAAGTGAGTAATTAGATAATTGCTGCCTTGATTGAGCTTAATAGGAAACATTTCAATGAGGCTAAAACTACACAGAGAGGAAGTAGGCTTTTATAAAGGGAAACATTCCTTGTCATGCAACTGTCAGCTTTTGCCCACACGAAGAGATGGAATTAAGTGGATCTATGCAAAGGAAACAAAAAGAGGGAAGGAAAAAGGGGAGAAAAAACCAAAAAGACTAGCATAATTATGCTTGTACATAAACAGTGTCTTCTGATACAATTTCTTGATGATTCCAGTATTGATAACATGTCTTTTATAAACATCTTGGCTGCAACAATTTATGGCATTAAATCCATAGGAGAGGTTAAGTTTCTGCTTTAGAAAAAGAAACAGAGAGTTGCAAAAAATTTTTCTCATTCTGAATAATTTAGTGTTTTTTCAGATTATCTTCACCTGCCAACAGCATAAAAAGTAGTATGAGATCTATTTATTTTTTTTTTTTTTGTCAGTAAAGAAGGAGTGCCCATAAACTATTCAGGAACTTCTCTGCAGAACTACTTGTGTGTCAGGAGCCAATTTCCTTTTGATGGTGAACTGGGACTGCAAGACAGCTGTGGCCAGTTTTGTTGTGGATACTTCCAGAGACTCCAGCCGTACCTGCTGTCAGGGGTGGCAGTGTAGCTCATGGGCATTTTGTCCACACTAATGCCATCCTGGTGTTCATCCCAACAATTAGGAAAAATGTTTTTTCCATGACTGGCTGGTATGATAAAATAAAACTGAACAGATGCTCTGTTGTCTAGTATTACCTACCCCTGGCCCGAGGCTGTGCGGCTGCTGCTGATGAAATCACCCACAGCAATTACATAGCTTGTAAGTCCATTACTGCTCCTATGGGCCCAGAAATGCAGCTAGGGCCAGAGAGTGGGAGGACTGAGACATGAGGTGAGCAGTTTGCAGGAGGGTGAGAAGTGTGTTCATGGAACACAAGTACTGCTTTCTCCTTGCGGAAAAGGCCTTTCCTTGTTTTGCCTCTTGGGACATGCGGCTGCTCAACAGCCATTTACCACCTAAGAAGGAACATCTATTTCCATCCAGCTAGCCTGGTCTTTGTTCATAAATCCACTATAATCCACTGAGTCTCTATTTGACATTACTATAGTTTCAGTAGTTTATATTTAACTGTTATGAATGCTGTCTATGGTAAGGACTGTGCTAGTTTTAATGCTCTGATCAGTGACTTGGAGAAGGGCACATCTCTGTTGCAAACAAAGGTGCTGTTCAGGTTGAACTGTCAGACAGGAATGTGTGGCTTTTGTTTTGGGAGCTGTGGATAGGACAGGGAGAGGTTAAATTCTCTGTTAAATGTTGCATCAGTGTCCTAATGTAGCATTAGCAGATGCTGAAATACTGTTGATTTGTCTTTTGAAAGCAAAGCCTGATATGCCACCAAATATTTGTATTTATTAAAGATACCGCAGCAGTCTATGGTGTGTAGGGTGTTCCCCATTGTGGCATTTTTTGCTAAAGGTTGTAGCATTTCAATGCCTAATTAAGGAATTTTACCTGTCTTAAGATGGACTAGACTTCATCAGTTGGTGTTTTGCAACTTAGTGTTTAACTTTGGGTATGCAAATATGAAGTATTAATATTTCTTTAGTGGGAAGAGGTTTTGCATGGCAGTTTTCAAAACAGAAAACTTTTGCATATGTCTAAAGAAGAAAAGGATGATTTCCAGTAGGTTTACTTGTATTTGGGCACTGGGATGGGAAGAAGAGGATGCTGAGTTCCATTAGGAATGGACTGTTGATTTCAGAGGTGCTTTATATGCCAAAAATGAGAATGAAGCTAGTGTGAGTGTGAGCTCACCAATGAAGATAAGATGGTGATAGTTTCCATTTACATGCACTAAAGCTCTAATGTGTTGCATGAAAGATTTATGCAAAGGCACTAGCTTTGTTTTTTAATGTGTTTTCTTGCATACAAAAGTTTACTAAAAATTAAGTTCCTTTTTTGTAGACCAGAAATTAGATAGAATTTGCATATTTTCGTACAGTGCAGCCAGTAATTCCCTTGAGTTCCTCATGGAATTGTTACAATTGCTGCTGAAGCCTGGTGTCAAGTTTGTTTAGCCTAGAAATAGTTGGCCTGAGGTAAAGAGCTATTGGAGGTTGTCACATTTGTAGTTATAATTTAGTAATTTATGTTTGCATGAAGTATGACAAATTGACTAATGAGTACCCTAAAGAGAGATGCCAGCCTGACATTTCATATGCAGAAGTCTTATGGCAATATCAAGTGGACTGACTACTCTACAGGGCAGAAAATAACTCTTCTGCTCCATTCTTAAATTTTATATTTTAGTTAGGTAGAATTCCTCATGTAGTCTTTTTTTTTCCAGAAGCTGCTTTAGCTGGAGTTCTGCATTATGACAGAAGCTTGACATTCTGCCAGAAAAGTTGGAAATGAAGGCAACTTAAAATAAATACTGGTGATATTTCTCTTTCTCTCTCCCTTTCTCCTTCTCTTTCTCTCTCTCTCTCTTTTTAAGGAAAGGCATATGTTCTTATCCTAACTTGTCCCAGTAGAGGGTCAATTACAACCAGTTGGCTGCAAGTCCAATCCAAGAAAAATACTGAGTACAGAAACTTCAGCAACAGGTACCAAGGGCCTCTAGTACAGTCAGTCATTCCCAGTACATATGAAATGTGAACATAAAGCCTATGGGTAAGATATTTTTAGGCCCTAAGTTTCCCATGATGGACCAAAATGAATCAATAAATTAAAGCAGACATTTTTGTGTGGTTAGGTATTTTCCTGGATAACTCTTAAATGTCCACAATAGTATGAGATTTTTTTATATGAATCGTGAGAATAGAACAATGTCTTATTTAGAAAAATACGCCTTGCCAAATGTTCACGTATGGGCAAATATTCTGTAACTTGTTCTTGGAGGGTCAAGTAAACATTAAACTATAGAGCTAAATGAAAAACCAAGCATGTATGCATAATAATAACCAGGCAAAGGAAAAAATACACAGGTGGTCTGCTTTGCTGATGTCAGTCCTCACATCCTTGCACACAGTGTCTTAGGACCAGCTTACACTAATGGAATTCACCTCTGGTGGAATAAGTTGCTTCCAAATCAACTGAAGTGTAAAGGCAACAGTGCATTAATGCCTGAGTTCTATCAGATTGACACAGGAGCTTTGGCTGCTGCACAGATGAAGGGTGTTGAGACCAAGACCTATGATAGTTTTTAGCAGTATCTTTGGGCAAGTATGTTTAGAGACCAAATAAACTTCAGACTTAAAGGTATTTAATTTATTCCACAGAAAAGCTGCAGGAGGAGCAGTAAATGTAACTCATTTTTGATGGAAGCATTTAATTAAGCTGGTTTCTCTTCTGTGCTTCAGTATTTACAGAATGGAGAGGGAATATATGGCTGCTAACATTACTCATGCTGCATGTTGATTACATTTGGAAATCTAATATTTCTCCTTTAGAGGAAGCAATCACACAGATTTGAAATGGCCCTGTTCCACCTAATCTCTATGCAGGAGACTTTTTGGGGCAGCCTTTGCATGCATTTTCTTTCTATGGTTTATGCCTGTGTGCTTTCAGCATATAACTCAGCCATTCTTGGTTTCTTGGGTGTATGTGATAGACCAACATCTTGATCATTCTGTTATTTTTCAAGGAGTGGAAACAAAACTGCACAACTCTTAGGCACTAATTGAAGATCCAAGGCTTCCCAGCCACAGGAACTAATTGTTCAAACCCCCTATAGGCTCTGTAACACATTTCAGCAGATTACGTGAATTTATCTGTTTCCAGACTGGTTAAAATATTTTTAATGGAACAGACTTCTTTATAAAATATAAAAATGCAGTTTTGGTGCAATAAAAAAGTTTTGTGGGTGCAGGTAATTTTTGATAACTTCTCAAGAATAGGCATAGAAATGATTCCAACACTTTTCTGAATTAATTTAAAAAAATGTGGGCATTTGATATGATAAAATGTTTTATTTCAATGATTTTGTCTGGACTTGTGTATGTGTGTTTTCAGTATTTCTGTATACATATTTATTTCAGCTTGTAACATTACATTTGATATCACAATATGTTTTATGTTTTAAAAATATTATAATTGGCATGCTAGGAAATAAATTTTTTTAATCTTGGAAAACTGAATATCACAATACTGCCAGAAGGAAAATTTGACATTATAGAAGGCAAGATTAGTTTAGTAGTCTTGATATTCTTTCTCTTGAATTTTTATTCTGTGGAAGTACTTAAAATGTTGCTTCTCTTATTTTAATTTTTCCCTCTCTCACAAGTATCAAGCTTGCAACATAATGAAAATTTTGGTTAGATTGACCCTACTGTCAAACACTGCAAGAAATTTGTCTAGTCCTTAAAGTTGCTAACAGATGGCTTCTGGTGATACTAACTGTATCCATTATTCTAGGACTGTGACTATCCAGTTTTCCCCTTTTTAATGGTTCATTACAACAGGTTTTCATACGAAAATTGCCAATTTGCATTCTCTTATCATTCAGGTAGGTGTTATTTACTTCTAAAAATATTATTTTTATTTATATATATTTTAAAAGTTATTTATTTTTTAAAAGAAATTTAGATGGATCATCAAGTACAGAGGCTTATTGTCAGTCATGCTGACACTTCATAGTCAGTACCCATCCAAGATTTGCAGTTAAAGTGCTAAGACAGAGATTCAGGAAGTCTGTCTTTAGTTTCTCATACTTTCAAAATCCTTCTATCTAACCTTCGGCAAAATATTTTTCTTAAGGAAAAGGAATAATTTTTCATTCTCTCAGGATCTTTTCTAATAATCCCTTCATTTATTGTTTGTAAGGCATTCTGATGAAGGTTGTTGGACAGCTGTATCTGAGGTCATATCCTTTTCCTTGTTGGTTAAATGTTGAATGAAAGGTCTTATCTATTAAGGAAATTACTATTAGGAAAAAATTAAAATACTGAAAATTATCATAGTAGGGCCTAAGTGGACTTTATTAAAATTAAAGATACGCAGCTATCCCAGTAAACAGAATGCTGCTCTCTTTGAAGGTATTTTTTTTTTTGTTTAGGCATTGTTTGCGAATATCATGCTTAGTGAAAAGGAGAAGCCTCTGGTAAGTAAAGCAAAGAGATAAGTGGTATATCCACTGACAAAAGAGTGATATTGCAATCAACTTGATTTAATGCATTTTGGTGCTTGTCTGAGCTACTTTGTGAAACAATTTTGGCTATCAAAATGATTGAAAGGCAATCTGTGAATTATTTGAAAATCATAAATAATTATTGATGTTTACATCTCAATATACTGCCTTCAGTGAACCTGAGACTCAGTGTGCCTTATATTTTATGGCTGTACTGTACAAATCTGACAAAAACATACAAAACTCCAAACAAGACAGCTGTAAAAGCACACTGTTGTGTTTGAGTTCGGTTGTGAAAAACTAGCATATGTCAAGGGATCCACACTATTAATCAACTCACTTTTGCAGAACAGCAAGCTGATGATTTCCAAAATGTTAAAGGCATTAGACAGGGACAGTCACCACTTTTTTTGAAGAATGCTATCTTGGAGATACTGCAGGACAGTAACATTGAAGTTTAGTGTTCCAAAGAAGGTTAAAATTGCGTGGGAGTCTAGCTTTGGATGAAAAAAATTTGGATATGATAGGTGTGAAGTTGGTAGGTTCAAACCACTTCTTTTGTCTACATCCATTTCATAAGGTTCAGTGTTCTGCAACAGGCAACGAGATCATAAAATCATAGAATGGTTTGGGTTGAAAAGTATCTTAGAAGCCATCTTGTTCCAAATCCCCTGCCATGGACAAGATCAGTGTAACACTCCTAATACACAATGTTTTTTGTGACTCAGGAGGCCATTTATGAACCAAACGAGATGGAGAAAAATACTGGAAGGACCAACTGGATATGCTGCAAGGACATGCAGAGTCCATTATGACAGATATGCATTCAGTATTCCCTGTGAATACAGGGGATGAATAGTTGGGGAATTCTCATTATCTATTGATTAGACTTTGCTGATCCAGTAAATCTCAAAAAGTACCCATAAGTGTATTTACTTACATAGAAATTTCCTCCTCATGAACTACACTTTGTTATTTATTTTCCTGCTTAACTGTTCTTATAGTCAAAGATACATCATCATTTGTAGGCCTTGTTTCAGAGTTCATCCTCAACACTGGCTTTTATGACTTCTGTAGAACTGTACAATAGCAGTAGAGAAAATCAACTTTGCTAACACTCATAAAGGAAGACAAAATTATTATATGGACCAGACTTGTTTGCAGCAGTCTTGAGTTTGGTGGTTCTGGCTGCAAACTTGTATCCTGAATGTGTTCAGCAGGCACACTGTTGTTCACATGGAAAGACTCTCCAAGTAAATTCCCTACATAAAATCTGCTTTGAAAGCCTACATCTGTAAAAGCTTTTTCAAAGTGATACTTTCAATGTTATGGATGTTATCCCCACTTATAGTTAGGACTGTTAGAAAAGACTTGAATTGAAACCTAAACTCTGATAGCATTCCAAATATTTTGTTAATGTCATTTTTTGGTGCATAGAAATAAAGCTCATGTTTAGAGTTTTGGACAAGTGAATACATTTTTTGTACTCTGCAAAAATTATTAGTTTCTTTGTTTCAGCAGGAATTTTCTATGCAGATGTTTTTGCTTCAAACTTTGGCATATAAATTGCATGTTAGACCAAAGTTGTTGTCACTTTTTCTGAGAGCTAGAAAGGAAACACTGTATTTCATGAAAATGCATTCCATTTTGATATTTCTCTCTTTTTTTTTTTTTTTTCATCTCCTTTGACTGACAGTTTAAGGTAGGAACAAAACTTATAAAACAGGTGTGAAGGGAATAAAGGGAAGAATACAGTCATTGTTCCAAGGCAAGGTTACCTTTCTTGTTCTGAGGTCATTAGAAGGCTATCTTTTCCTGTCTTTTACAAACAAGACACCCTTCAATGTCTTGTGATATTACTTCATATGGTAAAGCTATACCTGTGGGTAAGTCACTTATTTCAAAAAAAGCAAAAGCTGTTTTGTGTAAACAGGGCAGTACCTCTTTGATTTGAATCCTCTGTCCCTAAAATAACAAAATTAATCATTACATCATTTTCTTGTAAAATTAGAAAATAATGCCTCTGTGAATTTGTAGCTGATTGAATTGCAGATAATAATTTGAAGATAATTGGCTTTGCTACATCAGTAAACAGTTATTTTCAAACTGTTCTTTTTTTAGATTCTTAACTTCTATGTCAATATTAGCCAGTGTTTCTGATTCCTTCTTTTAAATCCTCATTTCCATCCTTGTTTTGCTAAGCTTCTTACTACCAGCGGCTACTACAAAGTATCTTCAGAAGTAGACAGCAAGAGGGAAATAGGGAAAAGCTAACACCTTAGTTATTTCCAGGACAGTCTTTGTATGCAAAGTGAAAAGGTAGTGTCTTGCTTACCAAACTTCATCATACTTATCATTAAATCTCTGGCTCAGCTGCTAAGCTAGCAATGTTTTCTGTATGAAGCATGTTTTCAAAAGTTTTGTGCGTCAGAGTTTTTGGGGTTTTTGCAATCAAAATTCTTAGGAAGGCTATATGTTTTCAGTTTCCAAACTTGGAGAGGCAAAGAGTTATAATACCAGATGTGACTCTTTACAAAGCTAGACACATTCATCAACTTCTCAATGTGTTGGCTTCTAATTCTGCTTCCTTGTCTATCTCTTGCTTATAGGCCCAAGGAGCATGCTGTTTCACAGACATAAATTCTTGTGAATTTAAAGCCCTGGGTATAGTCCAGTATTCTCTACCTCCTTTGGCAGCCTCCAAGGATAAAGAACAAAACAAGCAATATGTAGCCAATTTAATTGGAAGTGAATTTATGATTCTGCATTTCAGTGCCCAATGTATGGTGAATTTCCTGGTAAAATATTGCATAGAAATGTGCGGCCTGGGTCTGAGATCATAAGAACAGTCAACGCCATCACATATCTTCTTATTGTACATGCAAGTTGGGCTACTACAAAGGTACAAACGAGAGCTTCAAAACAGTTGCTCTTCTTTCTTTTGATTTACAAGTTAGTGAAGGTAAAAAGTAATGCAGAAAAATGGGATTTCTCCTTAAAAACAATTGGAGAACTTTTTTTTATTTGTTATTGGTTTTTTTCTGTATTTTCAAAGAAGTTAAAGAAATCTCTTTTCTGATTGAGACAGCAAAGTATTACAAGAAAGAAAAGAATTAACGTTAATTTTTTTTTTCTTCTAAATTTCTATAGCTTGGGACATTTTCATTTGTAACAGCCTTTAAACTGAACATTTTGAATATTTATGAGTAGAAAAGTCTCTAAATCTAGCAGCTGTTTAAATCACTTTAGGGGGCTCTAAATGTGCATTTCTGGTGTTGTAGATCTGACGAGTGTTGTTGCACGATGGCAGCAACAAACAGGCAACAGCTCTAGTGTTCATTCTGGCTGCTCACATTTCCTTCTAAGCATAGACAGCTGCTTCACAGTTTGAGATTCCCAGCTGAGGCCTCTAAGATTAATGACTCAGGGGAAGAACTGAGCCCATATAACAGTATTTCTTACAGAAAATAGGGGTGTGGAGACAGAATATTTTACAAAAAACTGTGCACATCAACAAAATTTGTCTGATTTGGAATCAACTTGTGTTCCATTTTCAGTGATGCTTCCAGCTTGTAAAACATGCAAGTTATCGTTATGCCTTAGTAGATGCCCAGGTGAATGGAGGAAAAAGATGATCCTTCCTGGAAAACAGTCATTCCTGGACCTGCTTGAAGTTTTGAATCAAAAGTGGAAAGTATAAAGTTGAAGTGATAAAAACATTAGGTGCATGCCAAATGATGTCTTTTAATATGAATATCTCACTTCATAAATCAGTAGTATTGAAATTTGCAGCACAACATTGATTTATTGCTTTCTTTCTCTGCAGTTTGAAGAAGCAACATTTTTGCTTATATTCAGGAACTGTCACACAGACAGCAAACATTTGGAAATCAGTTATTCTGCTCCTCCTGATAACACATACATGTATCATTTCCAGAATCCTTTGCAGAAAGAGATAGTTTTCCTACAGGATATCCTACAGGATAGAGGCAGTCACTGATAAGATAATGGCAGTAGTTTTATGCAGCTCTACTCCCTTGAAAAAAAAAAAGTCTTTTTGAGATATTTTCTCAGTAAGAATATCTTCTGGAACAAAGCATCATATTTCTTATCTCTTACACCCACCTGAAGCAAACCTAATATATACTACAGGTACAACTTCAACCTCCCAAGTGAAAGTATTATATAAACCTAGAAATGTCATGATATGTTTAAATTACAGTAAAAAACACAGCTGTATGAATGTGTCAGAAGAACAGTTATGATCTTCATAAACTTTTGTTTAGAGATTTTATAGTGCACAGGTATATGTAACCAATTAGTAATACAAGAAAAAATACTGTTCAGCTGTGGTTGTTCGCAGAAATAATGCTGCAGTTTTTTGTTGTCTGAAAGTCTAAATAAAATTACAGAAAACAAAAAAAAAAATTGTGTGCATTTGTTAGGTTCCATCTTATCCATAATTTCCTAGTAAAATATAACATTTAAGCATTAAACTTGCAGATATTTTAAAGATTTGGTTTTGCCCATGTAAAATTTCTAGTTTCAGAGAACACAGATTGGCAAAATTTGACATAATATTTTTAATCACTGAAATTAATTCATTTAGATGGCAGATATAGTATTTTTGTGTGTGTTTGGTGTCTCAGAGAATATTAGTAGAAACTGTTGTTGAGTGTCCTTACCTTCTAAGTATACCGCTGGGTCTTGCTGCCTGTAATCAATACACTAATTTCTGATCTATGAGTGATAACACAACCTTTAAATAAGATTAAGAAAGGAACTTGTATTTTGAGTTATCAGATGACCAGGATCCAGCTATATAAATAGGAAATTCTCTTTCTCACAAATGTTTATCGTGGCCTACTGTAATTCTGATTCATTTTTCTTTTGAGTCACTAGAAGGGGGGAAAAATAGAAAAAAAAAAGAGAGAAAGAACAAGTTGGAAAAGAAGTGAAAAAGAAACCAGAAGTCATTGGCAGAAAGAAGAAGTGTTGGTGTGATAACTCACTACATATATACACATTTGTTTTATCATGTAGGTTAGATACATGCTTGCCTACATTGTTCTTTGAAGGACTGGCTCACATATGTGTCTGGTGTTTGATAAACTCACAGGCAGCAGCCATCTGAAACATAGGTAAACATGTAGTAAAGTGCCAGCATTTCTCATACAGCTGCTTTTTTTCCCTCAGTTTAGTCTGTTGAGAATGGAAGCATTCATCATGGAGATCCTTCAGTCTTTTTAGGATTAATTTCTCTCACAAATATCGAATGTGATACCTTTGATATTTGGTATTTTATCCAGTGTGGTGGTGAAAGGGAAGAATTTTGCTAATTTGCACTAGAAGGCTCCCAGAACGTGTTAGAAAGCGTTCAGTCTTGCGAGGTGGGGAAGGGGGGTCATGGAGAAAGAAGAGAGAGAACCAAGCCAATCCTCCTTGTGGCATGTCAACAACCATGCCTTAAACAGGCTCATAGATCTGCAGTCTGAGATGGCCAGAGTTTCCTACCCCCGTTCAAGCAGAAGAATAGCTAAATGTCTGACTCTCAGGATTGTCAAATTAAGCAATCCCAGTGGCTGCAATTTCAGAATAAAAAATGAAGGAAGTCTTGGTTACTTGTTTAACCAAGTATTTATCTACAGTGTCGTTGCAATACCTTAAGGGATCCATCAGTGGTGCACAATAAGGTGCAAGAGCAGGAAGAGTTCCTATCTCTGAAAATCTTCAGTAAACTTCTATGGATTCTTTCTGGAAATGTCTCTGTGCAAGCTACATTTCCATCCAAGCCCTAAGATTTGCTCCAAAAGTTGAAATGTAGCAGTTTGTCAGTCTTATAAAGTCTTCTCTCATTCTAGGTTAGTCAGGAATAAATTATTGCAGTGTACAGATCATGACTCATCAGTCTGCTAATAACAAAGATAACAAATTGTTATCTCTTCCTTAAAATTATAGTGAACAGGTGGTAGGTCAAAAATGTTAATGTCCACCCTGGTCCTCCACAGAAAGAAACAGGTCTATTCATAAATGCATTGGCAATCATGTTATGAGATGAGACCAAGAAGAAATTTGAAGAATATGCTGTTCCAACAAAACCCACTTCCCTTTACGAGCTTCTGTCTGCAAAGAAATTACACAGCACAATTTCAAGGGCAACTTGAAATGCCAAGTTATATGCCTGTACCTATAATATCTATGCAGTGCTATATGAGTTAACTTTCTTAGTAAGCTTCTAAAATTTGAGGTCATAAGTCAAGAGAAGTTCACTATTTCCTTGGTGTCTCCACTGAAATAAAATGTCACTTTTTACATAGTTTGTTTCATCAGACTTTTTAAAATGATGCTTGTCATCCACTCCCTTGATTTTTGCAGAACTTTGTCATAGTGTCTAATGTCTTCTTCTAAGTTGCTGTACAAATCAATCAGTCCTATGTAAATGTTCTGACATGAATATTTTCAGTTAGGCAAGCTAACTGAATTTCTCAACTATCTAGAGTGTCTTTTGATATTATGTATATTATTAAGCTAGTCTCATTGCTGGTAATATATTTTGCATTCCTCTCTAACAATGCTATAGGACTGATAAATGTGCTCCTCTTAAGACTCCTAGGATACATATAAGACATTCAGTGCACCTTGTGTCTTCTTTCTGTTTATCTCCTGTAGCATTTGGATGGTACCATAACATCTTGTTGATTTTGATTGTACTGTACTTGTTGAAAGATTTCTCAGAATATGTAGAAGATTTAGTGTAAATTGATGAAGATTTCACCATTTTGAAATAAAAGCAATTTTGGAAATGTGGAAAGCATGTAATTTCTCTACCCATAATGAGAAATACACTACTGTATTTTTATTGTGCTAGGTGGGATATAAGCCTGTGGAAAGGGAGAGGAAAGAGTAAGTCATTCCTGTGCCTCTCCATGAAGGTTCTTCAGCTGTTTGGCTTTACTATACATGCAGAGTGCCTTGTCTGACATAGGTCCAATGGATGAGAAATCTGGCTTCCTCCTGCTGAGTAACGAAAGGAAAAGACAACCAGTGAGTGGTTATACATATGTATACATATGGAGGTTATGCCACACAACGGGGTGCCTGTCTCTGACCTAGTCTTAGACGTGCTTGAATTGCTCCAGCGCTTTCTCTCCTCCTCTCTTGGCTTTCCTGTGCTTCACTACTGGTGGTCTTCTGTATTCCATGCAGATGTTTTCCCCATGTTATTTCATGGTTATTTTTCAAGTGGTTTCTTAGGAGAAGGGATGGAGAGTCCATACATGGGAACATCTGCTCTAACAATTTTTCAAAGGAAACAGCAGATGGCATTGCTGCTTCCTTTTGATCTTGCTAGAAAAATCCTGTGCCAATTGTGTTGCTTTAAGTTTCAGGCTGCATGATAATGGCCTACGTGAGCATTTGCTTCTCCCTTTCCTCTCAACAGTAGCACTACTTGCAGATGTTTACTCTGCAACTTTCTGTTTAGCCGTTTTTTCTTTTTGTGACCCTAACTCCTACTAGGTGTCATGTTTGTTGTTTTTTCTCTCCTCGTAGAACTTTATAATTAGTGTCATATCATTGTTATAAATTCTCCTTATTCATATGCAAATGGTGGGGAAATAAAAGATTCATCATATTCTTCAACTTTTATTTCTCTGTGGTTCAACCTCTGCGTATAGTGAGTTGGGAACTCTATACATATTCTTTGCTCTTTTTTGTAAGAAAACTTTATTTCTTAAGGCAATTTTGTAGTTTCTAAATAGAGCTCTTCCTTTTTATGTAAATTTTGACATCCTGACAATTCAATGCACTTAAGAATGTATGAAATTTGAAATGTTTAAGGAATTTTTTAGACACTTTTTGGTCATTTTATTAATTGAATTTTTATTTGAACCCTCTTTCCAACACACAGTTTCATGCTTGATCATCCTGATACATTTATATGGTTTCTTTAGGTACTTTTTGGTCAAATCTTACTGTACAGGGTGACCAGGTTGTTCTTTTTAATAGGTAATAATATGAGAAATTAAATTTGCATGCAGGAGGTGAAAATATGATGTAAAAACCAGTTTATAGTGAAGGAGAGCTGCAGTAAACTTTGTGTGATAAGGCTAAGACTGTAACCAGAAGGGCATAGTAACAGATATAGGAGTAGTCTCTGGGGACTATTCTGGAGTTTACTGTCAGGCTGATGTGAAATTCAGGAATGTCACTTCCCTGAAAAAGCCTGGAAGATTAAGGTGGAGCCTTTGAGGCATACTCTCAGTTCAGAGTTGTAAGGCTGTTAATGGAAAGTAGAGTATGCATAATTTTATCTTGCTTCTATATTATCCTAAATTGCATTTGGACACTTAAGATGGAGGCCAGTGTGACTCCTGTATTGAAAACTTTGGGGCATTTGCACAGGCTCCTATTTTCAGCTGTCCTAAATTCACTGTTTCATTGTATCTGATCCTTCAACCTCCATTTATTTCTGCTGTACTGCCATAATTTTTATTTTATTTTTGTTTAAACATGAATTTTCTGAAGCAGTGCATGTCAATGGTTATCTTACAAAGATTTCATATCCCTGTTTTAAAATCTTATTTAATATATAGTTTTATAAAATATCATAGGTCAGTAATGTTCATTTTTGTTCCATATGTTTAATTGATTATTGATTGCTGGGTATTCTTTAGAATGTTGAGGCTAATTCATTGGGGTGAAGGGGGTGAGGGAGTGGTTGTTTGTTTTCAAATATTAATTTTAAAACTTCTGCAAAAGAAAGGATCTATTTATGTAATAAAATGCACAAGCCATTGGCCTTGAATGTTGTGTCTTCTTTAGTGGAACTTGGCTTTCTATATTAAACATCACATATAGCATGAAATTATAACTGAAAACAAGAAATAAGAAAAGAGTAACATTTTCTGCACACAGTTGTAAATGGCTTTGGTATATTTTTACTATCCAGAAACCATTAACTTAATTATTTTATAGTAGGTTGATTTCCCTAATTGAAAAAAAAAAATTTCAAAGGGGCATGAAATAGATATCTTTTTGCCTTAACTGAGTAATAAACAAAATTTAAAAATAAGTCTGGGTATCAAAAAAAGATGCCATTTTGTCCACATCCTGAAACTGTTGGGAAATTGGCAGGTATCAAAAAAGGAAACTTGCGTTATCCATGTAAAAATTGCTCCAGAAGAACTCTTCAGAAATATGCTAATTGATTTACATGTATTTTTATTTGATGCCATCAAAAATAGGTTCATGCTAGCAAAATTAATTGGCTCCATCAGTTGAAAAATAATTTCAAATCAGTTTACAGCCTCTAGTATACAGTTTTTATATCTCAGGACCTTTCATTTGTATTGGACAAAGAGGTCTTGCAACTTGTTGTGGAATATTTGGCTACTATCTGGCAGTACTGAAATGGCCTTTGCAGAGACCCTTTCTATGGTTTTTTGCTATTGGTACCATAGAAAAAAATTGTGGTTACTGTATCCACTTAATAGCATGGCTGATATGAGGAGAAATTGTCAGTGCACTTACATTGGAGTTTTGTTTGTTTACTTTTAAATATTGATCTAGCATTTACTGCTGAAGAAATTATTTCACTCACAGCTTTGCATTCCTCCCTTGTTGGCACCGTTATGCTTGGAACAAGGAGGATTTGTGTGAATTCACTTCAGACTTACATCAGAGGAGTCAATTAAAATTACTCTGGCCAGAAAACCAGAAGGACTAAGGTAGTGCATGGAATGAAAGATATCACAGTGGCTCAAAGATTTATAGTAACATTGTTTATTATTTATATTATGATAGCTTTTAGAGCGGCTGTGACAAGTTGGTGTTAGCCAAGCATTGTAGGCTCTTATGCTATTAGTTGGTCCTCACCAAAAGGGAATTAACTTATTTCTGCCAGCTAGAAGCAAGATCTGCTTCTCAGACCAGTCCTCAAATGCTGTTTGCAGCTTGATTAGAAGCAATTGTAATTCCTGAGGTTCCCATATTGCACTAAATTTGAGTAATACTGGAGGGCTTGAAATTGTTCTGTCCCTAGAATCTCCATATGTCAGATTCTCCTCATTTCACTCTGAATGCTAGACTTATTTAAAAAGATAAAGAAAAAAATAACAGAGAGGATTTAGCAAAAGATGGGTGGTAATATTTTCAACTTTAAAATGGTAATTCAAGTTACAAAACTGAAAATAATATACAACGTGTTTCTACTTGCCAGTGTCTGTCTAGTTTCTGTTTATGATTTCTCTGAAGTATCTTAACTGAAGGAGCCAGAGATTTGATTGAGTGGTCTTCTGTCTCTTAGTATTGTCATTTAAAACTGAACTTGCTTTTTTTACTCAAATTGCACTTGCCAACAATGGCATGAACTACTTAATAGCACTTCACCCCTTGAATGTGATTTCAAAATCAATTTTTAAAGGTAATCTCTTGTTTTCCAAATTAGGATTGTTTCATTCCAGTAAAATGTCTAATCTGAGTTCCATTAAAGATGGAGACCGTTCTTCAATTATTTTTCTTCCTTATTTTATTCTCTTTATGATTTTTTGAAGAGAAAGGAAATTCAAATAGCCATAGCTCGAAGCTTGACTGTGACTTTGTCTTTTTTGGTCAGGTTTATGTCTACTCTACAGTGGAGGCAATTTAATCTAATTTTATATTAGTTTTCTAACAATCCAGGCAAATTTCCAAGAAAGGCAAATATTCTTTTGTTAATGCACCAACTTGTGATTTGAGGACAGATGAACTTGGAATGAATATTCTTTCTACCATTATGTGATCCCTACCATGTTTTATTCATCTGAGGAACCAAGAGGACATTTACATTCCATTTAATATGTGCAAGTGTAAAGGACAAGTGGTAATCTTGCCATAGTATTTCACGTTTCTATTTTTGGTGTTTAACACAGCTTAACCTTGAACATTAAGAGTGTAGCTGTAGCTCCAACACTAACATAAGCATGCCAAGCATTTATATCAGGCTAGATTACTCACCACTGTTGAAGCTAAATGAAACTTTTATTCTTTAACTAGTCCATTTGAAAAGCTAATGAGAATTCAGAGGTTGAAGAAAATGGGAAAAGTGACTAATATCCTCATTTGCAAAATTTATAGAAAAGTGGACCTTCTTAAAAATCTCTATTCTCTTGTTTTGTTGTGGTTTATTCGTTCTAGAAGGATGGACTGTGGCACTGTGAAAGGTGTGTTGTTAAATACAGGAGTGTTATGGCATGTGTGGAGCCCATAGCAGATGGATATTGGGAGGGGAAGACAGGAAGGGAACATATGAGCAGCACTGGGAAAAATGAGAGGAGGAGGGCTCCAAAGAAATCAGATAAGGAGAGGCAAGAAGAAAGGTGACACCTGGTGTCAACAAGGACAGGAGGGGGCAATGACAGGATTTGTTTGAAGGAGAGTGGTATAATGTCTTCAGTTTCACAAACTCTGGTGAGAAGGAAAGGTATAATGAGGAAGTGAAGCAGAACAAGTAATTTGCTGGCACTGAGTTCACAGGCATTGGAACAAAAAATGCAGGAGTGCATTTAATTAGCAGGTCTTGAGTAAATAACTAATATAAGGCTTAATTAATTGTTGTGTTAGGGTGTTCTATCCTGCCATTCTCTACAATTGCATGTTAATCGTTATTTTCACCGCTTTGGTGAAAACAGTATATTTAAACTGTTACATGTTTAAGGTTTAACGAATAAGATGTAGCGCATGGTATCGTGACAGAGTGCTAATTTCTGTGCCAGCAATGTCACATTTTGTCTTGCATTCTGTAATAGTGCACATGCATGTTGTGTGATGCCATCTACTAAAGTAGCCTCTGTTTCAGAGGGAGAAAAGTTTCTCTATTAGTAAATGGAATGGCATCAGGTCTCTCTGCTGGTGTTGTATGGAAAAGACAACATCCCTGAAAGCTTTACATTCTCACATTGTTGGAGCTTCTAAGTTTTGTCAGGTGCTGGTGGCTTGGACCTAACACTGAGTTGTAACTCAGGAGACAAAACAGTTGGAAAACTTGGAGAAAGGCTCTAAGGGTCAGCGAAATTTACTGTGGACAGCTGCTGCTTCAAAGCAACTTGCTATGCAGAAGCCTATTAAGTAGTAGTAGGTTACTTTCCTGCTGTTTCCCCAGCATGATGAATGACATTCTGAAAAGTGAAAGGACTTCCTGTGCCACAGAGGTTTTCCCTGTGACTTCTTGCTCAGACGCAGTTGCTTTCCAGACACTGACTGTACTTCCATCTAAATGTTGTTATGGATCTCTGTAACTGAAGTGCACATGATGCTAGAAGGAGTTTGTTTTCATCTGTAACAGGTACTTTAATGCCATTATTTACAGATTGTCCTATTTATTTTCTAAACCATCCTTTAAACTCAAAACAACACCACATTTTTTTACTAGGAAATATGTTCAAGCTGCAGAGTTCAGTATGGGAATTTTTTTTCCCCAGAGTTTTGCTGTGATTCAACTTGGAAATTTAACTTCATAATGTAATGAGACGGCAGTTTTGAATTTCACAGTATGCATGTGTAAGAGTCTGTGTTTGCACACATCCTTGTATGTAATTCTGCCCTATTAAAGCAGAGTGCACTTGAATGTAGGGTAGGGTCAAGTCCTTGCTTTGTAATAACAGTGGATTTTAGTAAGATAAGAACTTCTAAAAAGCATGTGAAACCAGCAAAAATCCATATGAAATCAGCTAAGATAATACATCTTATGAGCCAAACTACTTGATGACCCTAATTAAGATGATTATCTTCCCTTCCATACTTAAATGTGAAGTGTAAATATTGATGTATCAGTAGAAACATTATAATGGTGTAGGTTTGGGATTTTTAATTTTCACTGTATCACAGGAAACAGAACATGTAGCTAAAAGACAAAAATGGTCTCAATGGAACTTTAATCATTAAATCCAAATATGTTTGAAGACAATGGAGCATGTCCTTTTGCACTCTGAATCATTCAAGATACAAACTGTGGCCAAGTCTTCAGCAGAAGCGTTTGCTGGAATCATTTAGGAATGTGAAGAAAGAAGGCTCGTGTATTCCTGCTGTGTGCCTCTCTTGTTGCCTTTTGTTCACTCCCCTTTATAACTTTTTCAGTCTTTTGCCAATCATAATCACATCTAGCTGAGGGTTGGAAGCCTCAGAACTGTTCAGCTTCAATAAATTATGTGAGAAAAGGATGAGATAGGAATGCATCCACTGGCTCAGAGCAAATATCCAGTGAGCTCCCTCTGGCAACAACCATGAGTAAATGGGTAGGAATGTTTCTTCTAGTATCTTTTCCTTGCTTCTGGTAATCACAAAATGGACTTCCTGCACCCCATCTTTGTCAATCAATTTACTCTTATTTACTTGCTGACTAGCAATGTTTGAGGTAATAACCTTGTGAGATATAACTTCCCTCTCTGAAATCCACATTGACTCTTTCATTTTTTAGAATTAGTGGCATGTGGACAAATATGATATGTTTTACTATTCATTTCTAGGGTTGTGTCAGGTACAGAGGTTGGACATTTTGGGGTTTTTTCCCCCCAGTTCTGCATATCTGCATATCTCTAGTCCCTGTATAGGGTCTTGTTTGCTGTTTCTTAGTACCATTCTTTCAGCTTCTCCAGGCATTTTTCCAATACAAAATCAGCAGGAAGAAAAATTACCTTTTGTGTCCCCCTTTCCTCCTCGTCTAAGTACATCTCTTTGAAGAGCCACTCTGGTGAGAGCAGAAACTGCAAAATCTGAAATCCAGGATCACAAAACATCCATATGTGTTCAGCACTACTTTGTTTTCTTTTTAAGTTTTTCTTGGGTTTCTTACTGTTTCTTTAATTGGTGGGCAAACTCACACAATCAAACATCTCTGCCCACATTTATTTTTATGTGCCAATCTCTAGGGTGAGGACTGATTTTATTTCACCTGCCTCATTACTTAAGAGAACTTAATTACTCCATTTACATTTACTGTGAGTAAATAGTGACTGTTATAAGAATCCCCTGCATTAGCATCTATGCCAACCCCTAAAAGTAAGTAGAACTGAGATTTAGACCAAAATGTATTTTGTGTTCAGTTATTCTGCTTTGAGATACTTTTACTCGTGTTTACTTGTGGTTCTCCACTGTATAGAATTGAAAACCTACATGGCAGTGCAGCTGTGGATTCTCCAATGCTCTTTCTTGAAAATTAGCCAAGTTGCTTAAACAATTTATAGAGTGTGCCACAGCTGACCAACAAGTAACTTATGGGATTTCAGAGGGAATCAAAAGATGTGTGTACAAATAATGTAATATAGCTGGATTTTTAGGAGACTTTCAAGAAGGGTCCTCATCAAAAGTTGCTGAATAAACTGGCAGAAAATAAGGAAAAAATATTTGTATTAGATAAGCAGCTGAAGAAAAGGAAATAGAAAATAAGTGTACATGGTCAGTTTTCACAGTAAATGGAAGTCACCTGTTAGTCTTCTCAAAAGAAGGGAGGGATAATGAGGCGACCGTCTGTCAGTGATAGTGTTACAGAAAAACATTAAAACAAGGACCAAATATAGAGAACTGGAAAAGGAGATTACAAAGTCCATTTCATGTCTTTGTGAAAGAATGTTAGATAAAGTCAGTGTAGGTTACTGTGAATTAGGCAGAGAAGGTGAGGTATCACTTACATATGAAAAGACAGATTTTTGAGACATCTCATCACTAAGATCTTGGGCTTATAATACTTCTAAAGAGCAGAAAAAATGTTTTTACTATATTCCTTTAGCAAAAGATACAAAAAGAAATAGTCATCCTGTAAAAAGATTAGCTTAATATCAATCAAAAGAAAACCAATTCAATGTCAGTAATTACTTGCAAGGGAACATAGAACAAAACAACAAAATTTATGTTTCTTTGTACAGCTGTTGTATTACTGTATTTTGGAGACCATATAAGGTTACAGTCCCCCTCTGCCCCTATAAAGACATCTTAGAACTTGGCAAGATTCTGGGCATGGTGGCAAGGCTCACCACGAAGCAGTATTCATACAGGGGACATATAAACAAGTCAGACTTTTAGTTTTGTAAATAAATCCTGAGGAATATTAAATATAGAATGAACCACCTCTGGTGTGGGGAATTCCTCAGCTGTAAATTAGCGAAGTCTGTTGTAGGGGGGAAGGGAGCACTCTGCTCACTGTTTTTAACCTCTCTGCTGTCAGGTACTGGGCTAGATGGAGTTTTAATCTGGCCCACTACAACCATTCTTTTCATCATATGGGTTAACAATCTGAATTAGCCTACATTGTGGTCAGGTTATGCCAGTGGAAAAGAGTGGCAAACACTGTCCTCTGCTTTATTTCATGGACAGATCCTCAGCAAGTTCATAGCAGTTGAAGACTAAGCCCTGTATGTAACTGAATGTAAAGTACAATGTGTCCGTAGTTTGAAATTCTTGCAGTCATTCTTTAAAACATACACTGAAACTCAAGAGGGTCAAACAGTGCTTAAATTGGATGGAAATCCAGATAATTTATGACATGGAAAGCTCAGTTAGGGGCCCAAACAATGTTTCTTTTTCTGGTGACATGATAATACAGCCATCTACATATAATTTCTGCAAAATCATAGATGCATTTCCTTTATAAAAGTGCTTTTAAGAGAAATATTCTTTTTCACCCACCACCTTTATTTCTTTTCCTGTTATTTTATAAGAGCAGGAATAGCCATTGTTCGTGATTTTTTGTATTCATCTTCCATGCTCAGGAGACAAAAGAAGCAGAATTCTGGCCAAATTACAGATTCGCAACACTGGTAAATGTAATTGATAAAATGTAATCTTTAAAGAATACTGGTTGTGTGGCCACATGTGCTGAATCATTTTTAGATCTAACACCTAAACTCCATCCTAATGCTGGCTTCATGCCAGCATTCATGGTTCATGGAAGCATCCACAGGACTACTTATGCATTCCCAGATGTGGTTTTGTGTGCCTTCCTATTCATAGAGGTTTGCTGCCTTCCAAATTAGTAGAAAATCTGCAACACATATGCTTCCAGAAACTGTCTCAAAATATGATGATTTAATACAACATTCCTTTCTGATTAGGAAAACTACTTCCAATGAACTATCTGCTTAAAGATTTTTATCAGACATTCAAACTACTGATTCTGCTTTTAAATGATGCTTTCCTTGGCTGTATATTACCTCATTCTGACATCTCATAGAAGGAGATTAGTTTTCAGCTTGTAGAACACTGGTTTAAAAGCATTCCCTCTTTTATATTAAGCATAGGGAACAGCTCATAAATTAACACTTACATTGTACTGTTATCAGTGTTCTCAGTGCCTTGAAGCATTTGAGCTGCCTCGATGCACATTAACCACAATAATTGTCAGTCAGGCACACAGACATAAAGGGTATCTGATGATCAGTATTTTTTACAGTGTGACTACACAGAAGATATTATGGTTCCAACACACGAAACAAAAGTGTGAGATAATGAAGATAGAAACACAAGACAAAACAATTGATTCTGTGAACTTCAGTTTGACAGTGCAGATGGTGAATTTTTTCAGTGGTGATCCCAGGGTTCTGGGCCTTCAGTGGTAAGGTTTTTCTCCTTATTCTCTTCCCATTTGAAAATATCCTCTGTTTTACCATTTTCTATCCAGAGAAGCTGATCTCCAACAGTGTAAAACCCAGACATTTTTCTCCCTTGATTCACAGCAAATATTAGGTGTAAAATTGTCTTTACAAGCAAAGGTCTTGATTTGTTTTTATTACCATAAAATGTTTTGTACCACAAGACATTCAGAGTAGTTTTCAAATACAGGATCCCAGAGATCATATTATAATAATTTGATTTGAAGATTACTGGTTGAAGGAGCTACTGAGGTGGAAAATGAAAAGGAGTTTTTGTAATTTAATATGAGACCCATCCATGAAATAAAACCTTTGATAGAATTTAAAAATATGTAGGACTTTTACTTCTTCGTCTCTAGTGAAGGAGGGGGGGGAGAATCTTTCCACAGACATTTTGGGATTTTATTAGTTTTCCTATCCATTGCTGTTCACAACTTTCTTCCCAAACTCACTGAGATTTTCATATGTTGAAGATTTCTCAGAAATTGCTGCTGCAATGTAATGCCTAATCACCAACAAATATACAGGCATTTCAGCCACATAGGGAGAGGATTTAAGATGATTCACCCTTGGATTAACACCAACCCCTTCAATGCAAGGTGATGAGTTTCAGTCACTTATATTAATTTCTCAGCCAGTTTTGTAGAAATGCTAGAAGCTAGCACAGCATGTGAGTAATATGATACACAACTCTACTAATATAAATGATAGCTTAGAGTGGAGTTGGTGAACAAATGATTTGCTAGTGTAACCTAATACTCCACTCTAATTTGATGTTGCTAGAGGCTGAAAGGAGACACAAATGCAAGATGTAAATTTCTGTTTAATGCAGTGTTTGATGGCCACAGATGGCTACACTTGTAGGCCAAGACAAGTAAAAAATGATAACTTTATGGACTGCAGATATTTTGCAATGTTTTTACTGCCTCGGGAAAAAAAAAAAAAAAAAAAAAAAAAAAAAAAAAAAAAAAGTGAAGTGAGAAGCATGGAAAAGATGCACAAATTATTTGAATCAAATACAAAATTCAGCTGATTTCAGATCTGATGCTATAAGGCATCTGAGTCTGTTCTAATGAAGGTTGTCACCATTTACACTCTGACTTCCCTGCAATATTTTCTGTATAGTCAAACATCTCCATTCATCAAATGATGTAACACTTTTTTTTTTTTTTTAAGAGTAACTCCGTAACTACAGGACTTGACTTTAGTTGTTAATTCCCAGCATCCTCAGAACATAATTCATTCTTGCTCCTTGAATGAAATTATCCAAGTTACCAGTTGGTGATTTCCCTGTTACTGGTCTTTTTTGAGTGGCTGGATTCAAAAAGGCCAAAAAAGTCTGTTTAGCATTTGCTACCTTACTTTCTAGATCTGGAAGCTCTTTGGGTTTTTCAAGTTACCTGGAGTAAAATGAGAGCAGGAAAACTCTACTATCCCTCCTGCTTGTAGTGAGATCCTCAGGGGACTCAAAGACTGGAGTTCTGTGAATTACATCCTTGTACACATATGGAGGGAGTCCTTAGGTTGCCTTCATTCATTCATTAGTGTTTAAAGGGATAAATGTTTTAACGTAAAGGTGCTAAGAATTCAAGAGATGACCAAATGCTTGAATCTGAAAGTGAACAAAGAAATACTGGCTCCTTTCCAAACCTTCTGAATCAACCTGCAGGGCTTCATTTTGTGAACTGAACCCAGCAGGATTCACAGAGCTGTAGAGAGAAATCTAACACCTAGTCCAAGTGAGACAATTCCAGGATCCAGAAAAGGATTCCTAAACCACACGAGACATAAAACTTACTCTGTGAAAGTATTGTTTTAACTTTCTAATCTTTATGCAATTTATCTATTTATTTTCTATGTCCATTTATTGTCTGTGTCCTTACTAACTAATAGTTACCTAAGTAACTATTCTTTACTTCAGGACAAATCATAAAACCCGCAGTGAGGTTTTCTTCAGGCAAACTGTTGTTGGAGTCTCTAGAAGGCAGAACTTTGCTCCAGTAAAATCTGAATGAGAGTCTCATGTTATGACCTTGAATGACTTTTATTGACTTTTAAATAAAGTACTTAAATAAAATCAATAGAGCTCTGAGTTAAGTCACCATTCATTTTTTCAGAATTCTGCTTTCTTCATAATAAAGGACTTTTAGGTTGCAAAATAAGGACTAAAGAAATTGTAGATGGCTAAATTGTGCCAGAGTGGATTATTGAATTAGTGATGTAGGGGAAAACCTAAACAGAAATCTAGATAGATTACAGGAAATCAGACATATTTAATTGATGCACTTGGAGAATGTATTTTTTTTTATGTTGTATATGCAAAGAGGAAGTTGAGAAATACAGTTTTTGCCTCTGGAAGACAGATGTATATACCAAAATATATAGTTTCTCAGGAATATTGTTAAGTCTTTAATCATTAATTCTTGTGCTTCCCTGTATTTATGGAGTAGACAGAGAAAATTCAAGAGAATATTATGAAAATTGTTCATATGCATATATATGGTGCTGGAAGTGGAGGTGTAGATGGAAAACAGTATTTTTTGCTTTGAAACACCTTTCACCTGTTTCACCTTGAAATTTGTTAGCTTTATTAGTAACTAAATAAGGGATAGGGTGTTGCTGCTGTAGTATGTTATAGCTCTCTCTAAGATCATAAGTATGATCTTGAATATCAATTTGAATATCAATTTGAATATCAAATTGAATATCAATTAAAAGAGTACAAAATAGGAAAACACTATTTTGATGTAGAGTTCTCTGATGAAACAACTACTGCATGTCTTCCCTTGCTTAGCTCTGTTTCTTTTTTTAAGGCATGTATCCTAGTGACAAAGGATCCACAAACACTTAGAAAATTGTTCTAAGGGTAACAATCACAATGATAAGAAGTATTTTATTTCCAGTCTTAATTTATTTGAGTTTGGTTTCCTTTTTTTTTTGTCTTCTTACAGCTTTATTCACCATGAAAATGAGTCCTCTGTTGTCTAACACATACATACATGTGAAACAGAGCAAAGTTCCAACATCACATTACAAACTATGTGTAGTGCAATAAGTATTTTAACTCACTTTGTCATATTATTAGTCAAAACCTTTTTGCTTACTTTAATTTAGAGCATCTCATAGGTGGACATTGTTGTTAACAATTTTTCAACGAATTTCATGCAACTAAATCTCTGTATGTGTCACTGTATTCTAGCAAAATAAATGAGACACATACTGTGCAGTTTCACCAGACCTGGAGCAGACGTGGAAAAGATATAAATGTGTCAGTATTACGGGAGGGAAAATACATAAATGCACATGGTGACTCTCTTAAGTCTTGGGCTCAGTGTGATACTAATTCATTTTGGTGACATTTGGAAAACTTCTCCCAACATTAATAATAAGTTTATAGTGGGGGGTAATTCTGACAGACACAGTGTTGAAATAAAAACTTGAAAGAATGTCCATCAGATTTTACAGGTGCATAGAACGTGTATTTGCAGTTGATTGATGATCTTTTTGTTAAAGGTTGACATAATGCTGAATGGAATGTTTTGTTTATATATGGTGGTCTAGTTTATTGACCAGTACCAAAATGTATGACCAATTTGGGACTTCATACAGTGTCTCTTTTTCTTTTTCTTTTTTCTTTTCCCTGGAAGAAATTTCTGTATTTGTCTTCTCATATGATTATGAAGATATGGATGCTCTTTGATTATTTTATAAATATTATTTTCTTGAAATAATTATTCCTTTAAATGTTATTCACTTGAACTGAAAATTTTGATGAACAAAACAGAATTTATGCAATATTTAGGAAAAGGATTCTGGAATCAACCTTCTGTGCAAATGTTATAGAAATTAGGTTTTTTTCTGAAAAATGACCATAACAGTTGGCATGTAATTTGAATAGATCTGTCTTCTGTTTGACTATTTCTTTTTAAAATCACTTAAAGAAAGAAACCTGAAAAAAATTGATCCGAAGATGTCTGTCCCCAATGGTTGTAAATGGAAGAACTGAAAAGATGGTGCCAGTATTTAATAAAGAAGTTGATTTGTTTCTTCTGTATGATCAAATCAGTGGAAGAAGGGTTGTCTTTAACCTCATTTCCCATTCAAAATCTTAAGACTAAAATGAACTCTCAACTGCAACAGCTACTTATCTAAATACTGAATTGATTTTGAAATTATGAAGTGTTGTACACTCAAAACCATTATTTATATTAGTGTAAAACTTAAACTTCCGTCTTAACTACAACATGTACATTGCTCTTACTTGTAATAAGTATGAAATGAGAACCTTTTCGGTTCTTCAATCAGTTTCGTTTGCTAAAATTGGAGTCTCTAGATACCTTTTAGTCAAAACTGACATTGACTCTGAAAGTTGGGTGTTTAAAAGTTTAAACAAAACTGATTAAAGGATCTTTGCCCTTAAAGTTTTAGCTATGATTTTTTCTTCCTTTAGACTGCACATTTGTATTTGTGTTTATTCAGGAAATTAAAAGTATATCAGTATATTGGAAATATTGTGCAGTTTTTTGGTCTGCTTTCATGTTCCTTGTCTCAAAATATGATGATCTGTATCATTGTAAACTCAGTGTGCTTCTCTCAACAGAGAATTGACTAGGACAAAAAGGGAGGTGCTTATTAAAAACATTCCTCTTCATTAGCTGTGCCAACAAAACATAGAATCCCAAACTGTTCTGCCAGCCCTAGATCATCGAAGTGTAGGAATTGAGATATAGTCAGGGAAACTACCTGGTTATAATCCAACCAAGTCTGAAGAAAATCTAACAAAAAATGTTGAAAAATAAGAACTGAAAGGCCTGCGTGTATCTAAGTTTCAGATACAGCAGTGTGTCAGTTAATCTCAAACCACAACAAATGCTCCCAGGCATGAGGTGGGTCTGTGCAGTGACCTTTGGGACTGCCCAGTGCGGGATCAGGAGTGCGACTTGATGAACCTTGCGGGTCCCTTCCAGTCCAGCATATTCTATGATAGGCTCAAGTTCTCTTATTCTTCATAAATGCAGAGTATTTTATACATTTTTTGTTTTTCACCACACCTTAAGAAAAATAAAGTTAGGGAGGTTAATAGCACCCAAGTGGATCAGGTAATCTTAGCTCATGGGCCTTCACAGAGAAATAAAGGATGTGTGGTCTTTTCATGGTCAGACAGTTAGTTTGTCTTGTGAAAAGACCAGATTTCTCTCTGATGTTCATTGTATAGACTCCTATATTTAAAAAGTTAGTGTTATAATTCTTAGATTTTCCACAGACATAGGACTTAATCTATTTAAGGGTTATTCTCATAACCAAGACCTGTGTGGAAGAATTTAGCTAAATTATATGTGCTCTATACACCTGACTTTATTTCTGAAGGAAATTGATTTAGAATCTTTTCCAGTCATATTCTGGTAATGTTCATGTTCCTACAATAAAGATGAAAGAAAGCCTTTTAACCAGGTGATATTCACCCTTCTGTCTTCTGAGTCCAATTCCATAAAGGTGTGATCCTGATGCACTGTATACAGCCTCTCAATATTCTTTAGGGTGCTGTAAAGTTTTGTTTTCTTTCTTACCAGTGTAACAAGTGACTGTAGAAGTCAGATAGTGGTATTGAGAGTGACAACACACTTTTTTCCAAGACCAAAAGCATCCTCTTCCTCATAAGGAATTTAAAGAACTGGAAGAATCATGGATACATGAACTGGCAGTGTAAAAAGGGAGGACTAAGCGAAGGAAGTTAAGCTCTATAAAGCAGAGGAGAGGGTGTTTTCTGTGCTCTACAAAATTTTGAAATGAGACAGTACAAATGAACTTCAGTATAACTCTAAGAATATTTAAATGTGGATCTTTGTTGAAAAATTTTTGGATTAAAGCTCAGATAGTGATAGGTGTTGTAACTTGTTTTAAAAAACAACTTACATCAGCAAATATGAATGTATTCAGTATATTCATCCTTCTTCACATTGAACTTTTCTCGAGTACCTCAGAAAGTAATAAACATTTTGCTTATTTCTGCGTAGTGTTTACTGGCATTGATTTATTAGGACCTGAATGAAAAGACATTTTGTTATTCTTTCTTTTGTCCTTTTAATGGATTCAGTTTGTTGTGTGTACAAGACTCAGTGTAGTTAACAGGCTAATCAACTAAGCCACATTATTAAAAAAGCTGGGCTATCCTACATGTTCAAACTGAATGTCAGAGGGAGCATAGTTAGAAGAAGCACTTTAAATTGTGTTCTCTTTTGTGTAATTGTGGGTTTATGTAGTTTAACACAGTTGCATAGAATTTTGATACTTTTCCTTCCAGACCAAAGATTGTTTATCAATGTTGGTTTGGCTTTTTTGAATGGGTAATTCTAAATATTTGATTAATGATAACATTTTAATATTGCTTTATTTTCTTGCCCACTCTTAAAACTACTCAAACTGCAGGCTCTTTAAAACTAAAAGAAGGTGTGGGCTTCCAGTCCAGTGGTTAAATTACTTTTTATCTGCAAAAACAAGTAAACTGTAATGAACAGTGTGACTATCAATTTGACAACTGTTAACTATTGCCAGGGAATTTTCTTGGATTTGTGATATTCCTCCAGTGAATACTTTGATTTTAATTGGGTCTTTGTGACTTTTGCAATGCTTAGTTTGGCATATAACTCCCAAGTTCAGGAATAATTGGCTGGTGTTTCTGCTATTTATCATGAGGCAGTGCAGATAAATGCTCCAACAGTTGTACTGATTTGAGTATAAAAAAAGTCATCAATGTCTTTACTTTTCTGTTATTCTACAAATGTAAATCAACTCTTGTATAAACTTTGTATAACATGGAACCTGAAAATATGGAAACTGATATTTTCAGACCAGAACAAACTCCTGTGCTATACTGAAGTCGGAGTACTGGCAGGGAAATAAGTCTTTATCAGACATGAAATTACTGATTAAAATATTTCTGTACCATAACATCACTTTAAATAATATGCCATCTAAGAATGTATTTTGTGCATAATAACTTTAAGAAAAAGTGCATGCAGGTAGATATTCAGGGCTTTCTGTGTGAGGAAGTTTTAACATACATCAGGTGTCAGAGCCTGTTGGAAAACTCTATGTCATGCAATTCAGAGCAGACCTGGTAAATCTATTCATCATGAGCCGCAGACCACCACTGTGTTTGCACTGCAGAAAGCTGGCCTTTCTTTTCTGGATAATAAATGAACACAGAACTGGAAATGAGTCAGACCTTTCAGACCAGCCAAAGACAAACTATCTTTGATTCCAGTCCTCTTGATTCACCTGTACATATTCCATGTATTACTCAGGTGCTAAGCAGAAGTGCTTTTTGTCTTTGAGGCTGAATGGCCCTTTAGTTTAAATTAGGGACGTTCGCTGGTCTTCCCTGAGAAAGTAAAATAAATTTGCTAGTGGTTACTAGTTGTAAAAAGCTGTTAAAATACACAAGTTCTGCCTCATTTCCAGTGAAATGCTGTGACTTAAGAACACTCATTTATTGTTACACAGTATGCTGCCAGACGGTCCAGGTAGATGAAACCTGATTCTCTCTCTTATTGCTTTAAGCATTTCATTATCACTTGTGGGTTGTTTCGAAAGACAAGGAAAATATAAAACTCCTTGGAGTGAAGGAGTAACTTGCAGCTGAGATTTTTTTGTGGGTTGTTGGAGTTTTTTGCAATAAATTGACTGCATTTGACCTTTGACTCAGGAGGACTTTATGGTTTTCTATTACTCAAGAAATGTTTCCATAATGACAGTGCTGTGAGAGGTGAGATGTGTAAAAGAAACTGTTATGTAATGAAACATGAAGAGACACACATGAAATACTAAAAGCTTGACTGGGCAAGTCAGCCTGTGTCAGCAGTAATGCTAAGAACATCTATCATTGCAGAAGCTGGGCCCAGTCTGTGATACCTTACTGCAAGCTAGGTATGTAGTCAGATTGCTGAAGTGAAGCCCTTTTTCACTGACCTGTTACAATGATATGAAGTGTTAAATGTATTTTTAGATAAGCCATCTTGTTTGCTATCTCTAGACAGCAAGCTGTTATTGATTGATTCCTACCTTTGCTTACCCAAAGTATTTTTAGTGATTTCTTATGAATACTTGCATTAGCTGTATAGCTTTGAATTGTGCTCTTTTGTTGTTGTAATGATGACATTAAAAGTTAGACACTAACAATGGTGTGAAATAAGTCACAACCCTTCTTTTATTTAAATGCAATTAAATAACTTTTTAATCGTTTTTTAATCTATGGGAAGCTATGTCCATACTGAAACAGACCATAGAAAAGTTAATTTCATTTTTAATTGTATTTCCCTGATATTCATGCCTGACATCTCTTAAAGAGATGATACATCTTTCTCCCAAGGTGCAACTGCTTTTAGGAAAAATTGTAAAGCCTTGCAGACATCTGCTATTTACTAGATTGCTGATTCTGATTAAAGGTCTCAACACTAGACTTTGATTATCTTGTATGTTAGAAAAACAACTTAAAATAGGCAATTGTATTTGAATAAGTATCACTGTTCATTGTTAAAGTTAATACAGGATAGTTAGTTAGAATTAACCTAGCTGAAAAAAGTAGTTTTGTATTTACAACTTTCCTGGTCTCTTATGTTAGTGGCATATATAATTATCAGCTTGTTAACAGGCTGTTGAGGTTTTTCTTTCTTTTTTTTTTTTTTTTTTTTTTTTTTTTTTTTTTTTTTTTTTTTTTTTTTTTTTTTTTTTTGAGAAGAAATAGTAAATCCATGGAATTACTGGTATCATAAATCCTTCTGTTTTCAACATCTTATTTTCTGTTTTAAATTGTATTAAATTCTGCAACAATTATTCCTGGTTTTGGAGTCTACTCAATTTTTTTCACCATGCTAACATGAAAGCAAGTAATTATTAATTTTATCTTCATATTTTATCTTCATAGGATGCTTTTGAGGCAGGGATGTTTTAGCTCAATTACACAGCCAAGGAACTACAGCATCAGAACGACTGAGTGGCATACAAAGATCATACAGGAAGCATGTGGTTGGGCTGAGGATTGGCCCTGTCTTATTGCATTTTTTGTTTACAGTGACACATGAAACCATTTGTTATTTAATTTTCATTTCATGATTGTGGTAGTTTGGGTTTCTTATAAAGTTAATAACACTTTCAATAAAGCTTTAGAGTAATCCCTAATCTTTAAAATTAAATCCAGACCAAGAGTTTCTTTTTCTGTTAGCATTTTTTCTAAAATTATTTTAATAAATTTAAAACTTTTTTCATGTTTTAAATCTATTTTCTTTTTGGTTTTTTTTTTTACTTTTTGTGTATAAACTTCCCACTTTAGTAGAGACAGGAGGTAAAATAAGAAACCGTGTTATCTTCAACCCAACAGAGCTCAGTACTGACAGGAAATGTCACAAAAAATTCTTGCTTCACAATATTTTCAGCTATGAGTCTTTTTAGTCAGGTCTGAGAGGAGAGAGAAGCACAAGATATGAGACTATGAGCCCCAGAAGTTTGGGGTATGGGACTGTCCATTTTTAGCTCAAAGAAACTTGATAGGGTTTGGATGACAGTGCCACAATTACCCGATGTTAATGGGAAAGTGAGGGAAGCAGGTGATCAGCTGTGCCAAAACCCCCTAACCACATTTCTCTGCCCTCAACAGACCATTTGTATGCAACCATCTCCATTGCTGTGGGCACTTTCTAAAGTAGTTCCACGGTTTTTGCTGTCCTCACCCTTAACATGGATGATTTGGACACGTGTTTTGGACGTGGTTAAATTGCTGTCACATATAACATAAAAGTTTGGGAAAAACCCAAACTTTCTTCAGATTGATATGTCCTCACAGTGTGCATCTCAGAGGGCTTTTAAGGTCTGTGCAAAGAAATATAGTTTGCAGATAATTCCATTTCCTTTGCCACCAAATGGATTTAATTCTGCTGTCAGAGGGAAATATTTTTTTCTTTCTTCTGCTTATTAGCAGGTATTGTACTTTTTCCAGTCTTCAAAAGTTCATAATTTGTCTGTGTTTTCTAAAGTATTTCACAAAATACAGTGAAGGTAAAGAGTAAGTCAGCGCTGAACTCTTCATTCTCCAGCTTTAGGAAACAATTAGAGTAGCTTCTGGAGTGTCCTGGTTTTGTTTTAATAAGTAATGTATTGTAAAGAAGGCATAGAAGATTAAAATGGATTCCTTACACCCAGAGCTGTGCGACTGTTAACTGTCTTGGTTCTCTAGATTAAACAAATTGTTATATCAAAAGTAACTCTTTAATGTAAAACATGTATTATTTATCCATCATTGGAGATGTCCCTTCATGTTTTAATTTAAAGTTTGACATAGTCCATTTTAAATATCAGTCAATATTGCAGATATTTTAATATTGTTTAAAGTCTATATTCTATAAAGTGTTGCATTCTAGGAGGGAATTCATAAAGGTTTTGCCAAATCTTTTTTAAAAATGTCTTTGTTTGATCATGCCCTCTGATGTTTGCTTTCCAACTTTGAATACTCCAGCAAACATGTTGTAAGGACACTGTCTGAAAGTACAAGCTGTAAGCAGATACTGCTGACTGCTCACTGAATTTGAATTATAAATATTTGTTGCAATTAGTTTAATCACTGAGTTCAGTATGAAGGGGAAGAAACTGAGCAAAAACTGTCACACACCAAGGACAAAATAGCACATAATGTTATTTGCCACTTCTTTTAAATTGCAGAAATTCACGTGAAACTCATGGTTGTCCTCTACCTATACTCAGTACTTAGCTCAGTTAAAAATTTTCAGTGCAAGGAGTTTGCTCAGTTCTGTTTTAAGCCGAGAATTTTTAATTTTTAAGTAGGAAGCAAATGATGTCAGGGATATGCAAGAAAAAAAGACATAATTTTCACTAAGAAAAAAGACATAATTTTCACTACAGCTCATGTGACTGACATATACGAAGTTTATTAATTTCCTCTGTTTTAGTGTATCTGGAAAGAAACCTTCTCTTTAAAATACTCTATGTCAAAAAAACCCCAAAAAATTACGGACTTGCTGTAAATATGGTTGAATGGAAATCCTGAACAAAATTTTGCAGTTTTATAGTTATTTCTGATTTCCACAGCATTTCAGTTTGGGGGGGGGGGGGGGGGGGGGTCGCGTTGGCTGGCTATTTAGTTGTTTAAAATATTTCAAGATTGATTGCACATTTACTATTGAGTAAAAATTTATTATTGGTATTTTTCAAGTCTTCTGGTAGTGGAAAGCCATAGACTTTGTATTTTAAGTCTTTGAAAAGTGTAGTGTAAGGTAGGTTATTATGTGCCTTTTGTTTCTCAATGTGAAACTTAGTGGAATGAATTTTCAGATTGGAGCATTAATAACAAATAAATCTGTTTGCTTCACTGAAGGCAAGCAAGGGTGAAATGACAGTGTCAAATAATACAACACCATGAAGGCATCTCTTAGAGGTTCCTGTGCATATGCCTTGTTTCTTGTGATAATAATGCTTTGTGGTGGCCTGGTTTCATGCATGTTCCCAAAAAATTCTCTAATTGTTGCAAAACTAATGTGGGTTACTCTGTGTTGCCAAAAAGACTTCATAAAAATGACAGTACAAGGGAAATCAATATTTCCTACATTTTTCTAAAATTCCTCAGTATGTGGACAAGGATGAGATGGTTATAGAGAGCTTCAGATGCTGGAATAAAATAGAAAATGTTCTTGAGAATATGATTACTGAATGATTGCAAGTAGAAGATAATACCTTTAAGCATTTCAGTAAGATGTATTAGTTTTTCTTCTTTGAAAATCTATTTTAATAGTCAGTAAGCAAGTGCCTATTCCCAAAACCTTTTTCCTCTCTTGCCATATTAGACTAAGTGGAATGGAGTCCCATCATATGTCTTCAAGTCTTCACTCTGTTTCTGCACAAGAAGGGTTGGGGAAAGTAGCAGCATTGGCTTGGTTTGAGTTTTGACACCAAAATCCTGAAGTAAAGCTTTTCCCTTGGTCCTAAATCACAGGCACTAATATAACAAAAAGTTTTGGCAAAATTTCATCTAAATATTTCCCTGCTCCTATGTCAAGAATTCATCTGGAAAAAAAAACAATTTTACTTGAAATTGTACAATCAAAGGGTCTAATCCATGCATATATTTATGTTGAATTATTAACTCACTGACTTAAATTTTATAGGGTAGAGGCATTTTCGTCTCTCAGAAGTACCAATGCGCAGCCTTACTTTTTCAGTACAAAAACAAGATGGTTTTCACAGCAGAGGTCAAAAGAAAGGTTAGTTGCACAGCAATTTTTGTCTTTGTTCTATGTGTTTTCTACACTACCAGTCAGCCCCTCCACCTGAGGCTTTTCTCCTACATCCCAGGCTCTTAAATATGCAATGTTTACATTCAGATTTAAAATTTAATAACCAACATTACAATGAAACAATGAAAAGGCATGAAAAGAGATCCAAAGGCTCTGTAGGTCTGTCTTTATAATATTCAGAGGACCTATGTCAGCAGTAGAGCAAGAGCCAATTCTCATGTTTACATGTCTCTTTCAGGAAATCAATATAATATCTGAAGTATGTTTTAATGTTGTTAAAACTGTAAGCAACTTAAAAAGTAATCCTATTCTACTACCTTTATCCGCTAGGTGACAGCACAGCTCTTTTACCTTTTTTTTATTATTATCCCTAGGTGCTCTTTTAAAAAGTAGTTCAGCACGAACTTTTAAGAACGTGTTCTTTCCAAGTGAAAAGTACGTGCTGTGCATGCTTCTTTTAATGAGTTAAATTTTTATATGGTAAGGAAATTTTTCATAGTATAGTTACTTTAGTTAATGCAAATAAAGTCCTTTATCATTGAGCAAAGTTGTTTAGCTGTGAAAGATGGTGTGGAGTAGCTTAACTGTGGTCTGATAAATAGCTGTGGAAAAGCAAGTCCTGGAAATAACTGGGGAAGAAAAGCAGTTTTTAACCCCAAGGTAAGATATGCAGAACAATTATACTTTTGACTATGCTACTGGTCTTTAAAAAGAGCTTCAATTAATAAAGCTTTCTTCTTAATAAATAATAGATTTTGCAGTGCAGTAAACCTTGTTTACGGTGATTTAATTAGAGATGCACTACTTTCGATACTGTATTTTATAGTTCATTTGTCTTCTACTCTGGTAGTTACTTCCAGTTTTCTGAAAATTCTTGAGAACTCCAAGCATTGGGAAGAAAACAGAAGAAAACTTTACAGAATTGTATTTCCGTACAAAATTGCATGCATTTTGAAAACTGATAAACTGATCCTGGCTAAAATTAATTTCACTGCTGTTCTGTGCTTGGGTCAAGTTATGTCTCCGAGTGTCCATAGACAAGTCAGGCAATGCCCCTTGCAAGATTAAATGTACTGTAAATATTAACTTTCAAATATATATATACATATTTGAAACATATATAATTAATTAAAAACATAATTTGTCAGATTTAGAAGCTACATGTTTCTGAAAGACAAGTGCACTTATTAAAAAGGCCATGAGTGCCACATTTTGTGTTTATAATACACTTTTAAAAAAATGTATTTGATGATAATATTTGATTTGGATGAGATTATTTTATGTTACACTGTCAAGTTGCTTATTGTTCAATGGTGGAATAATTGCAAGTTCATACTAAATTGTCTTGACTCTTAATAAAGAATACAAATTTGCTACATAGCAGAACAGTTTCCATCTATCATTCTTCTGCTGCATTCTGTGGATAAGTCTTTAAAACGACTACCTAAATATGTACAGTAGGCAAATAAAATAAGCAAAATGGATATTGCACAATAATAAAACATGCTGGTCAATAAATAAAATTAAATAACTTTACTAATTTGATGGATTGTCTTACCAAACATCTTCAATATCAACCTTCTAGAAATCTGTATTTTAAATATTTAGGAAAAACAGACTTGTAATAATTTATAAAACATCATTCCTATAAATACATTTCAGTATGATTTACAGAGCTGATTGCCAGCTGAAATTTTGACAAGATTTGTGCCCTGGCTACTAACCTTCTTCCCCAAAACAGTGCAAGTTTGAATAGAATTTGGCCCATTTGTGTTTAATGGCTGAGGACCATGTAAGGCTTACACATTTAAAATTTATGATAGAGCAATACAAAGGATTGCTTTGTACATTGACCTAAGATTTCTACCAACATTAAAGGCTGGATTATTTCAGGACTTCTAGGAAAATTCTGTGGTTCACCTTTGAGACATCATTTTATGTACATGTATATAACTGTAATTTTTTTGTCTTATTACAACATGGAGTATGAATATTTCATTTTTTAAAAAGAGTTACTCCCTGAATTCCATCTTTTTTTTTTTTTTCTCAGAGGGTAAATATCAAATACCCAATTCTGCTACCTAGTCCACTGCATTCCCATTATAATTTATTTTATGCATACAACAAAAACTGAATGCATACATCCTCTGGCTGCACTGCATAAGAAGCACTTCTGTACCTTTCAGTTTAACTGTAAAACAGTTAAATGAGAAAGATCTCATACCTGATTTTAAGCAATTATACGCATAACAGACACTAAACAAAGAAGTTATTAAGTTCTTAACTGAGATAGAAGAGATTGCAAACAAAATAAATTTCCAAAAACTTTGCATTTTTCTACAAATAATTTAAGAATTAAAGTAGCAATTCTATTCATAACTTTATAGTTAAAAATGTATAACTTCCATAATAAACTGGTATTTTGGAGTGGTTTTGACTGTACTCAGACATTTAAGAATAAACTAAAGAAGCTATGAGGTTTTTTTTGTGGCAGAGACTTTTTAAACTATGTATTTGAAAAAATAGTTCTGCTTTCTTGGGGTGTCCATACATAGAAATGAGTGGTTTTCAGACACATTTTTGTTAGTCTGTAAACCAAAGAATATTTTGGTTTTCCAGACAGAATTTTCAAACCCCATAGTTCTTAAAATTATCAGTGTTCTCAAAGTCGCACCTTTACTTTTGGAAATAATTGCTTTCTGAGGATGCTTTTCCAAAAGGAAACTTTCCTGAGCTCTGTCACACCATTAGTTTCTAAGCACAACAGAAGTTACCCAAAAATTTCTTCTTAAGGGAGGCTGGTACAGTACAGCTTCATGCACCAACAACCTGCTTCTGTTTCTTACCTTCCTCATATTACACTAATGACTTCAGGTAAGTTGCTTGTGATTTATAGCAGTCCAAGAGAAACATCAGGTTGGTCATGCTTTTAGCAGCTCTTTCTACAAAATGCAATGTGAAACAATACCTTCAATACCAAAGTCTGGTCATCTCTATTCCATGTTTCACAGGAAAAATTGATGGGTTGATTCTGAACTTGCTGAAATCTTTAAAAGCAAGGCTTTTCTGTCAGCTTCAGAAGGTGTTGAGTCAAACTCTTTGTTCTGATCCTGCAAGGATTTATGTGCACACTGCTGTATATCCATTAATTTCACATAACCAAATTCATTACTGATTTGAGGTGCCTGGGTTTTAACAGTATTTGTATTTTTACTTGCAAAAATTATGGTTCCATTATAAGTTGTGGTTCTGTCATTCACAATCAAGGCTTAAAAGCTATTTTTCTTTCTTTGCAATTTTTAATGCAATTTTGTCTTTGATTTTGTCTTTGCAAAAGCAATGGATACATTTAGAAACATGCAAAAGAAAAAATTCTGCAGCATAAGAAAAGTAACAGATAGTTGGAGGCTGAGGAGTAAAACAGTGTTCATAGGGTATATAAAAAATGAAATACTAAGATTAAAACGAAATGTAGTAGGTGGAAAATTCAGATGTCTGCAGGTTTTTTAGCAGCAACAATTACCTCTGCTGTTGGAGTGGTTGACAAGCTCATAATAGTGGAGGTATTTATCCTTCTGACATCACTGGGAGAACAAGCCCCGTTTTGCAGCAGAACACTAGGGCACAGACTCTACAAGTTATTTGCATTGTTTCAGTCTCCTCCAGGACTGCATGAGCCTTTGCTCTATATGTACATCATTGCACCATCTGCCATCCTCTAGCTGAATAGCATCTTGGTTTCTTGCTACTAGCACGTAATGTTGTGATTCTGCCATCTTTTTTTGCAACACAGACAAGAAGGAAAGTTTTTTCTCCCATTTTAATTAGCAAAAATTAACATCAAAGTGACATTTGTATTTATTAGTCTCATTCAAAGTGATTTATGAAAATGCATTAGTTAGCTGAACAATGAATGCCTCAATCTTCTATTCTTTGTACCTTGAGGTGTTCTGTCTGTTCTTCCTGAGTTCCTTCCTAACACCATCCTGTAACCTTGCTAGCTTTTCCTATGTGCTCCTACATTTGGGCAAAGGCAGGATGAGCTGTGGGTAGTTTGGTCCATTGACTATATAATCAGACTAGTAAATAACAACAATTGCAACTGGCTGTGTGGCTGTTGTCAAGCAATTCCTAATTATGTTTCACTTTTGATAAAAGCTATTAAGACTGTTAGACTGGAAAAGTGTCTAGTTTGACTTCCCAGCAACCAGTTTATTTTTAAAATTAATCAAATAAATAGAAGAATCCTGTCTGTTTAACATAGCTATTCCTCTGGAAAATATAATTGAAAATGACCAGTGAATTTAGGGTGTTCAGAATAGCTGAGGTTGGAAAGTGTCTCTGGAGACTCTCGAGTCCAGCCTCCTGCTTAAGGCAGGGCCAGCTAGAATAGACTGCCCAGAGCTGTGCCCAGTTAGGTTTTGAGTAGCTCTGAGGACAATGTCTCCTCAACACCTGTGCGCTGTGGGCAGCCTGTTCAGTCTCACCATTACAGAATACTCTTAGGTGAGGCAGAAATTCCTGTATTTCAGTTTTCCCTCCTTGTCTCTTGTCCTATGGACACCACTGAAAAAGGGCAACCTCCTGCCTTGTGAGGTATTTATACACACGGATGAGATGCCCCTGAGTCTGCTCTTCACAAGGCTGAACAGTGCCGGCCTCTTCGGGTAGATACATGAGAAGCTCCATTCCCCTAATAACCTTCTGGGCTCTTTGTTTTATTCACTCCAGCTTCTCTCTCTCTGTCCTGTACTCTTCAAGTACAAGACTGCACATGTTTTCTGTACCTGTTCTTACAATTCAGGGCTCTTGAATGCATTTAAGCTTTACTTAGTAGCAGTAGCAGTAATTTTTTTCTTCCTTTTTGTATATCTACCCAAGAAATTTTTAAAGTATATTTGATTTGATTTTTACTTGTTCATAAAATAATAAAATATGCAGAAACTAAGAAAGGAATACTAGCCCATACTGTAAGGAGAATACTTTTCTGGTAATGCAAAGGAGCAGCATCTTTTCTAGCACTAATAGCACTTTTTATTGTTCTGCATACGTGAATTTGAAATCAAGGAATTTGCTGTGTTGAAGAAGAATAATGTTGGAATCTAGTCTTCTGATTATACCTGAAATTTTAATGAGATTTCTTCAGGCTACTGACGTCCCTTTCACACAGAAGTGCTACCACTATGTGACATTTCCAACTGTCTGAATGCATTTTTTACTGTGTTGTGAGTGCAAAAAGGAAATTACCTCTGAGGATTTCTCCATTTGTAGAAGTACTTCGATTTTGAAATTTTACAGGGATCACCAGTCAGTGTTAACACAGCCTCTGAATCTACAACTGCTGTGGTTATTATTTATTTCGTATCATGCAGTTTGTTTATGGAATCGTGTTTTTTCCAACTACAATAATCATAATGCACTGTGCCCTAAGTGGCACTTTATTAAAACTTCCCCTCTGAAATAAACATTATTAAAAAAAAAAGAAGTTATCTTCTGTAAGATACTTGTCTGTCAGGATTCTTGCTGATCAATATACTTTGAAATGCAAGTAATAGTGGAGGAGTTCCCTTCAGTCAGAAACATTTCTGGGGAACCTGCAGTTAGTGACATAAATGAAAAAGTGTAATTATGGGCTCTAATTAATATTTAGCTAGTTTGATTGAAGAAAAGATAAATACTAATTTTACAATTAATTACTGATTCTCTAATTTACACAGGGAAAAAGGAAAAAATTGTTTTTAAACAATCTGTATCTGTATATAGTAATTATTTTTGTAGTGTATCAAATTAGTTCCTTATCCAGAAAGATTACAGCATTTTCCAGAAAACTTGTTATTCTTTTTTTTTTTTTTTTTTTTTTTCTGGATAAGCACATAAATATCCAAATATTTAGGTTGGGTCAGATTTTGAGGTGATCAGTGCCTATAAGGATGCACAAATGAGGGTTGCTTTCTTCTAATCCCCTTTGTTCCTAGCTTCTCAATTAATGTAAGCAATTAATACACAGAAAATGGACTTAAAAACTTGATTTGAGTGATAATTCCAAGTACTACAGTTTAAAGAGAATACCTGCCATTAAATGGCTCAGAAGCAGTTAAGAAAGGAAACATCAGAGGAAGACAAACTTAGGGGAGCGGTTAGTGGAGAACTGATAGAAACATTTTCAGTAGAAAAGCATTTTACACCATTTGCTTTACTTTGAAAATCCCAGTGAGATTATATTAAAGCCTCAGTTTTCCTCCTTCCTTTTTCAGGGGGTTCATGGGAGGTAGAAAAAAAAAAGTTTAACTAAATAAAAATCTTCACATTGTATTTCTGGAGGGCTTTGCTAATTATTTGAATCCAGGTAATTCTCATGCTTAATTACCACATACAGTCTAAGAAATTATTCAGGCAATATATATTGAATAGTTTTTACATGTTTATGTGCAAAATTAGTAAACTATGTATATTTTGCTAGTTTTACAGATCTATGATACTGTTTGCAGTTCAGTATTTCCCCAGTTTTCATCAGTCAGTTATGATTCATTCATATGTTGAAGGAAAACTGTTGTGGTTCTCTCTGCACAAAGGATCATTCTTGCTGCATTTCTTCTCAGTCTCTTCTTAAGTTGAAAAAGAGACAAGTGCTACCCAGCTTTTGTCAGAGCTATGATTTTTGTCCAGCAATATACACAAGCTTCTATTTTAAAACTTGAATTTATTTTTTACTTTTCTAGATAAGTTTAATGGATCTGTTCCATTAAAAACATGGCTACAGAATGTCTACACATTAGGGAGATTTCATATAGCTCTTGTTGCACCTGAAAAAATAGTTTCACTTTCAGCACTAAATAGAGAGAGAAGAGCATCAATGTTCATGGTTTTACAGTTTAACGTAGCAGGTGAGAGCTACTCCTCAGAATGGTTGTCATGCTAGTTTCAAAAAGTACAAAAACATGTGGGCTTTCTAGAGCTGAGAAGTCAGTGCTGGCTGTGTGCCAGTATAAGTAAAATGTGTAGAAAAGTAATGGCCCAGAGCAAGCTAATGAATGACAGTGTCGCACAAGATCTTCAGGGAACAACAAGAATATGCAGGTCTTAAATATTTATTTGTGCTTTTGGAGAATATGTAATATGTTTTCTAATGTCTTTCAGGAAAAAAAATAACAAGGGTCTTCAACTGGAAACAAATATGATTTAATGAAAAGAAAGCAGTAAGGCATAAGATGTCAAATTGGAAAATAGTGTTTATTCAGAAGTAACAGCATTAGTAAATCAAGGCTGTGAGTTGTTATGGTTCCTACTGCTGAGCTGTGCATATACAGCTACAGTCTGATTCATTGTTCACAAAAAATGGCAAGCTACAACAGGTGGATGGCAGTGATAAATTTAAATGTAGAGAAAGGGAAAAGACTAGGCAGTTATCAGGTGCCAAGTGTGCAAAGTTTGAGTATAGCTGTAGCCATCTAAATTTTGACCTGGGTTAAACTGTCATTACTGAAGTTTTACCCTTTTTGTTGCCATTGTATAATGTATGCATTGCCAGATTCCTTGAATGTCTGCTACTGTGCAATATCAGCTAAAAGAGCCGACTGGGACAAGAAGTCATTGAGAACAGCCCTGGGGAGAAGGACTTGGGAATTCCCATGGGTGAAAAGCTGGACAGAACCAACAGCATGCACTTGCAGACCAGAGGGACAGTTGCATCCTGTGCTGCATCAAGAGCAGTGGGAGCAGCAGGGCCAAGGAGGTGGTTCTGCCCCTCAGCTCTGCCCTCATGAGACCCCCCTGCAGTGCTGTGTCCAGGTCTGGAACCTTCAGCACAAAAAAGAGAGACCCAGAGGAGGGGTACGAGAATGATTGGGGGCTGAAATACCTCTCCTACAAGGGTGAGTGGAGAGAAGCAGGGTTGTTCAGCATGGAGAAGAGAAGGGTGTGGGTAAATCTCATTGTGGCCTTCTAGTACCTTAAAGGGGGGTTATAAAAAGGAGGGAAAAGAGCTTTTTATATGGACAAATAGTGACAGGACAAGGGGTAATGGCTTTAAAGTGAAAGAGGGCAAGGTTCAGCTAGATGTTAGGAAGAAATTCTTTGCTCAGAGGCACTGGAACAGGTTGCCCAGAGAGTTTGTGGATACCCCATTCCTGGAAGTGTTCAAAGCCAGGCTGGATGGTCCTGAGCAAACTGATCTACAAAGTGGTGTCCTTGCCCATGGCAAGAGGATTGGAACTAAATGACCTTTATGGTCCCTTCCAACCCCAACCATTCTGTGATTGTATGATTCATGCAGGAATATTGTTCTGATTAATGTTTATGTTCTATGCACATTTGCTGTATAGCACTGATGCAACACTGCTCTACAGAGATGCAAAACTTAACATCTGAACTTTGACTCTGAAACATGATTATATCCATGGCAAATCACTATTCAAAGACTATTTAATAGAGAAAATGTCCTAATTGTTTAGTTTACAAGAGAGAGGGGAAAAAAATTTTTGTAGTTGTGATAGCACTTGATAATGTTGAGCTTTGAAAAACACACTGTATTTAAGTTAAAAGAAAGGTTGCTGTTTGGTGTACTTTTCACTTCTTTACTTCTTCAAAATTCCTACTATTTTTAAATAGCAAGAATGCTTGTTTGCTTATCTGCGGAGGAATGCTTTGGTACCAAATTACCAAAGTAGGTGGATGAGTGCTATTGTTTAAATCAGACTAATAGCTCAGAAAGATATGTTGCTTTCCTCAGCACAGCTTTCCATTTAAAAAGAAAAACTGCTTTTTTCCATACATTTGTAGTCAGAACTGGGTTGCTTTCCAGTACAGCCTTCTACAATGATTACAGTCAGGTGCAGAGGTACCAGCCATTATTTTGGAGGAAAACAGTGAAGTTTTCTTTATTGGGCTTCATGGTAGGAAACCAAATAAAAGTTGCAATCTAGGCCATTTATAAATTAAGGACCCTGCAACATATACAAAGTGTTTATTCATGTGCTTATACATATACCATAAAACCAGTGGTAATTAGCTACACAGATCATATCCTCTCCAGTTTAAGTATCAAGTTTCAATTCTCTCATGCAGCTCAGTAGTGCAGGGCTGCCGTCTCACAGACTTTTCTAGTGGAATTGTTGCAGAGTGCAGGGCTCCTGGAGATGATCTTCTAAAGGACTTCTGTGGTTCTTGCAAGAATGAATTCTTGGAATTAGCTCTGAATGAACAGACTAATTTCATACTCGTGGGCTATCCAAGACAGGAACATCCAACCTACAAGTTAGACTTCATAGAATCATGGGATGGCTTCAGTTGGAAGGGACCTTAAAGATCATCTTGTTGTAAACCCTCTGCCATGACAGGGACACCTTCCACCAGATCAGGTAACTTACTTAAAATATCTGCAGCATTAAGCTGTGAGTGTGGAATATAAGGAATATCAAAACAATTAGATATTAAAAATGGACTGTTCTCTGTGCCTGCTAATTTCAAAGTTTTCAAACTGTCATTTCATGCTTTTTCAAGTCTTACAAAATTTTCATGTTTTGTAACTTGAGGTTTCTCTTTATCTGTCATGCCAGATACAGACAGAAATGGAGGATGAAAAATGCTGAATATAGATTGCATAGAGAGAAAAGAGGGATTTGGAAATTAAAACCAAGCACAACTCCAGGATTTAAGTTATGCATTGTTTGCCCTAATTAAATTTAAGATTTGCTCTGTTATAGTGAACATATTTTTCAGTGATTTATGACACTGAGATTGATAAAAGTCAAACAGCCTATGTATCCCACATTTCACTTAATTATGCCTGGTTTGTTTTAAAGAGTTCGTTAAGTAGTATCCATCTGTTAGAACCAAATCACAAATAAAATAAGAATAAGAGCTAATATGTTAATGGCCTGATTTTATTTAAGTAAGTGAAAGACTATTCCCATTAGGGATGCATCTCTTCTCAAAGCAATCTGTATAACTAAGTCTTTGGTCTCCCAGTTTTTATATTAATTAACTGTACATTAATGAGATTCCTTGCTTTGTGTACAAGAGGAAGATGGTGGCTGTTGCATACTCAGACTTTAGTAAGACGTTTAACAGCCTCTTGTAGACTGATTGTCACAATGTTGGTGAATTGTGAGCTCGACCAGTGGCCACTGAGTGAAAAATTGGCTGGATTGCTGGTCTGTAGGAGTTGTGATCAGTGGTGTGATGTCCAGCTGGCAGCCAGTAACCACTGATGTTGCATGGGAAGCAATACTGTGGATAGCACCAGAGTGGAGCAGACCAGGATTTTATGTTAGACTAAATGGAGGTCCCTCCCAAACTAAATTATGCCATGATTTCACGCAAAACAAAAATAACCAGTGTAGTGGTGCACAAAAGCACATGTTCAAGAAAAGCACATAACAAAATTTATGTCACTAATAGCTGTCATCACTAGCTGCAGCAAGAATTCTCTGTGTTACAGGCTGAATTTTCAGTGTTGTAGTTTTACACTTGTGCTTAAGGACAGTCAATGAACAAGTGTCTAAAGCAGCTTCTGACACTGCTGCCCTGACACTGTCTTCATCAGTAGAAAGCTTCCAGTTTCTACATAGCTGAGTGTGGACACTGGGAGTCTTGCTTCAGCCTGTGTTGGTGTTTGCCCCAGACCACTACACGCAGTTTTACGTGTGCACCATTGGTTCCTTCTGTGAGATTTCATATGGAAACACTATCTGACATTGCTGAATTCTGTTTTCTTTCTTCAAGTCCCAGAATTTGCCCATGCCTTCATCCTATTACAACCTCTTGCTGTCCTAAATTAGCTTTCCTTTCCCCCATTCCCTGTAAAGGGTGGCCAGTCTTTGGACTTCCAAGTCTGCATACTGCCAACACCATATGTGGCTGAGTGCCAGAAGTAGCAAAGAACTGTGAAAGCAGGGAACTCTGGGACAAATATCAGATATAGATGAGAACAGTGACTTCCTGACACTGCAAAACTCCACTACATTACACCTAATCAGACCTTAGTCTCACCCAGCAGTCCATGTTGAATCCATGGTGCCAGTGGTGTGATGCAACAGCGTTAGATGAGCTGCACAGTACCTCAAAAGCTATATTGTGTCTGCTATTTTTTTGACATCACATCAAAACTGGCAATTCAGAGAATTAGCTCTAAAGCAGAGTAGGCTATGATCTCTGGCAGTTCAGGAAAATAAGCAAAGAAACTTATTTTTCTCTCTTCTCAAAAATCGCTATTCCCTACCTTTTCAGTAGGGAAAGCTGTCTGCTCTGCTGTCAGTTCACCAAGCATTCTCCAAACCCTAACAAGCAAAAGGAGTCCAAATGAAAGGATAAGACAAAGCCTGGTTTTAACGAGAAACATATGTAATTTAGGTATTTTGGGGCCTCAGCACTAATTGCTTAATCTTGTCATTCTTTTCAGTTGTGTTAAATTATTTCCAAATATAAAAAGGTAGCAAAAGGAGTTAAATTAATTAATTGGGTCTGTTAGTCACAGTACTCTAATAAGAATGTAAAATGCAAGTGCTGTATCTTTAGGAACTTTGCAGGGAATTTTGCTTCTTTGATGTCATAATATAGAAGCATATGTCAGCATTTGCCTTCTGCAAGCACTCAAACTGGTTTTGATTCTTACAGGGTGGATCTTGCAGGGTCTGTTTATTCCTAACTTTCACAGTTTGTGAAGAGGACAGGGCTTGAACTTGCCAGTATACAGGAACTCTGATTTTCCTCTTCATTTGTTTGTTTGTTTGTTTGTTTGTTCTATTGTGAGCGGAGGATGGATTGATGGTGTGGAGAGGAGAAGTTTGAACAATGAATTGACTTTGAAGTGCACATTTCAGGATATCCACTGTTTAGATGCCAGGAACTTGGATGTGTAGAACACTTTTCAGATGCTGATTGCATTACACTACTTGGCTCTGACACACATATTTTTACAAGGGAAGTATGGACGTTAAGGGATATAGAGTTTCTTTATTAGTATCAAAAGTAGTGTGGCCCACTACACCATAGCAGAAGCATTTTTTTCAGGTGACAAAACCCTCTAAAGATACCATAGCTATGTTGATACTTAGAGTTATGCTTTTTTAATTGACACATAGCTGACCACTGTCAGTGATTAGAGCAAGTATTAAAGAAATCAACAAGGGGATTATAGCATGCTTGCTTGTTTTGGGGGTTCATTTTGTTCTGAAAAAGGATCTCATTTTAAAACATTTAGTGGAGAAAATACATCTTCTGCGAGAAAATATCCTTAAGAATTCAGTGACATACATAGTTACTGATCAGTAAAAATCAGATATTTTCCCAAAGGAAGAAGTTGAAAATTTCTATCATTACAGTCAGTGGTGGTGTCCTCATACTTTTAGTGGAAAATTATTCCTTCTTAACTGGTGGTATTTATTTTTTTAAGACATTTATCTCTTGACAAGTTCAGTGTTACCAGCCTCTGTGCCTCTGTTGGAGGATTATTGCTCTATATTTATGTTAAATAGAGCTACACCTTTTTCCCTTCTACTTCTTCTTTGCATTTTTGTTTTGTTTTGTTTTAACGCTGTCAAGCTGCTGATGTAATTAAGGTTTGGAAAGAAGAGAGGGTGTGGGCGCCTGAAAATGTTAAAGACAGGTTAATTCTAAACATGGCTTTGCATGTTGACATTTCCCAGTTAACAATCAGCTTCATAGTGGATTTCTCTTGAATCTTTGCCATGATATACTGCCAGCAGATGGGAGTGGTGAAAAATACTGGGAAGACCAGTGACTGCTAAAATAACACATAATAGTGGTGCTGTCATCACCTGTTGCCACAACATAGAATTCAACAAAAAATGCATGCAGCAGAAGACCTTAGAATATTTGACATCATTGTGTATACAGGTCACACTCAAGAAAATAATTTATATATTTTTTATTCTATCCACAGATACTTGATAATTGATCATTGTGTTTTAGTTGACTTGACACCAAGAATCTGGTTCATTCTAGTATACATATAGAACTTCTCTGAAATATTTAGAAAATGCTTCCATTCTAATAAGCAGGGAGTTCACTCCTGAGTATCTTAATATTTAAAGCAGTTGTTTCAGGCCTCATTTTGTATTTGGGATGAATTTTGTATTTTAATCCTATAGTAAGTGTTCTTAACATTGATGGGACATTGGAGAAGAAAAAGAAAGATGCATCTAGTTTTTGATCTCTTTGCAGAACTACATGTATCACGGCACTACTTTGCTTGGATCCATAAAGTTTGAGTATATTCTTCTAAAGACATCTTTTGGAATTTGATCCTGTCTCCATTATAGAAAAAAAAAAAAAAAAAAAAAAAAAAAGTTACAGCTTCAGTGAAAATTTTGGACAGCAGTAAATCAAAGATCAGGTTTGACGGTTTTTTTGCACTGCAAAAATATTCCACTTCGAGTTCCCTGTGTAAAGTATGAGGAAACTGCTGGGCATTGCCTTGCCTGAAAATAAGTACAAATTTCTTAATGAAAACCCAAACTTAAAACTGGCAACATGTCAACTAACTTTTGAAAGTAGTGTGTTCTTTTGTCAATGTGTAATGTTACAACTACTGAAACAGACAAAAACCCCAACAAAATGTATTTTAAAATCTCAGGAATATTCAAACACTGGGTGAAAATCTAAACTTTTTGAGCCTTAATGTTTGCTTACATAAAAAGAAATAAATATTATTTTAGGTGTGTAAAAAATTAAGCTCTGTTGTGAAAATACTTTTAGTAGTCTAAATTATAGCAGTTGAAATGGGAGAAAACATTGTCTTAAATTTGCTTTTAAGTAGTATTCATTGTTAAACAGTAAAAAGAGTCTGTTTTAAGAAAATTTTTCACTAGCTATCTCAAATGGACCTAGAACATTTGTACAACATTAGTTTACCTATACTTTTGGTTAATAAATCTTTCCAGTATGTAGGAAACTAAAGGTAATTGAGGTTTTCATTAAAATTTTATACAGCCTTATCAGCCACAGAATTGTCAGTTCACACCAAATGATAAAAATCATGGATTGTTCAGTTTATATTGCAGTAACTAGTGGAGAGTTTGAAAAAATCTCTTCAACTATCTTGATGGGACCCAAAACTTTTTCATAAGTCATTCAATTACAGATTAGCAAAGAGTGCTAGAAAGACAGTTTTCAAAACTAAAATGAACACATTTTGGTATGTTAAGGTGCAGCAATTCTTCAAACCTACATATCATTATAAACTAATTTCAGAATTTTTCACTTTTTTTGTGGTCAGTTGTCTCATTTTCCAGGCAATGGACATTCAATACTGAGCTTTCCCCAATGAAATGTTAGCTATTATTTTTGCCAAATTTCATGTATTTTCATATAAAATCACTGATTTGAAACATATGTTTATAGTCATAAGTAGTGTTTTACAGCATATATACTTTATTTTGGAGTGTATTTTGCCTAAATATTATTCACAGATCTTGAACAAAAGGAAGTTTTCAAACAGTAATTATTTCTTCTTGATATTTCTGAAACATTTCTTCCCGTAAAAGCAGGAAATTGAAGCCATTGAAATTTAGTGAAGAAAATGAGCGAGACCTCAACCTAGTATATCTGGGCACATTGTGACTGCATGGTTTCCCCCAGTGTATTTTCACAATACATTTTTTGCACTTCTCCTTATTTGTAGTGTTGTTCACTTCAGCAGCCATTCCAAAGCTGACTGGTCTAAGAGTCTCAAACAGTAGTTGTTCCATGTCCTCCATATATATTTTAAACAAAATTGTTATGGGTTTTTAAACTGTTTAGATATTTTTATCCAGAAGAATTATTTATTTTTGTTGATTCAGAAGAAGGATAAGTTTTTATTCTACATTATTCTACATACTTTGTAATGGTAATATTTTAGGATCATTCCTATTCTTGCAATTATGTTTTCTTTAGGCAGTCTCAATCTTTGACAATTTTTGGAATTCCAGGAGTGTCCCAGTCAAGAGTGATGTATTTTCAGTGTAACATGGACTAGTACATGGAAAACTGCCCTTATCTATATTGCACATTCAGCATGACTGTGCATATCTCTATTTGCTTTCTTCACCTGAACTGAAACTGGTACTCTCATTTCATTATTCATACATCTGTGTACTTTGATATGTCTTTATACTGGTGGTAAAAAGCATGAAAAAAAAATCCACATCTTGTTTATAACTGTTCCATTATTCTCAACTTTAGGAATTATGAGACAAAGTAAGCAAGTTTAATTGTTTTTTAAGTCCTCTAATTTTATTTATTCATGCATGATTCTCCTTTAGTTACATATGGAAATAGATTTGACTCCTGGTTTAAATAAAATCTTTTAAATGAGAGAGGAAAGATGCATGTCTTTGTAATAAATGATGAATAAATCTGTCAGCTATACACTGGGTCAAGCACCATATACAGTACATGTACACTGCGTACTAGAAAAGAACATTGTGAGAGTAAGATTGAGGTGCAACAGTAATCTCTCAAGCTTTGTGGTCTCGGGGAGAAAGTTACTTCTGTATACTGCTCAAAGTAGAGTCTTTTCTTGAAGAATAAGGCTTCCAGCCATACCTGCTAGCTAATGTATGTTCATGGAGGTAGCTTATTTGGTTGCTTATGTATCTTACCACAAATTACTTGGAAGGTGTGCTAACTTCTTTGGAGATCTGATTAACTAAAACTTTCCTAGGGAAGCATGAGAGGTTGGAATTTTGAAAAAAAAAAAAAAATGAAGGTTTTTATAAATTGTTTTTACATACAGAGAAAGATTAAAAGGGATAGTTTAGACAACAGAATCAAATTTTGAAACCCTTCTACTTGGTATATATCTTTTCTATATTTTTCTTTTGTTAGCTAATCCTTCATGAAAGGACCTAACTCAAAACCCAGGTAATTTGAAGATGTCCATCTCAGTGGGTTAATAAAATGACTTGTGTGATCAAGTCCTAATAATTGAGTAATTCAGCATACACTCCAGCTGCTGTGTTAAACAGCTTTTTTATTCCATAAGGGCCTTAGTTTGACAAGCTTTCAGTACACCCTGACTACAAGGCTGTAACGTAGTGTGTTCTTTTCTCAATATGTAATGTTACAACTACTGAAACAGATGAAAACCCCAACAAAAAAGTATTTTAAAATCTCAGGTATATTCAGATATATATATATATATATATATATATAATCCCATGCTGCTGAAATCTCGGGCTTTCACATTTTGTCAGATGGATTGGTACAATTACATCACATTTTAAACAAAGTATTCTCAAGCCATGTATGATTATTGATACAAGACTTGTGTGAATGATAGAATAGAGCAACAAGGTATATGAACTGCTTATTGGTCCTGAAGCCACAACAGAACTTTCAAAATCCTACTGGATTTTGGTGCGCATTCTGTGCAAAGTAGAGGTAAAAAATAAAAGGGGGGCAGATCTGTGACTTCCTTTACAGTGAGTGCCACAGCTCCTGCAAGGGCAGCTTTGTGTCAGCCAAAGAGGCACGTGCTTGGCTTTCTATTCTCTATAGGATCCCTTGTTGTGTGAAATTTATTTACTGCAATGTTGAGTAGTACACAGAGAACCATAAACAGATGATCTAAGCTCAGCATCAGTTCCATTCTGACACTCCAAATACTGAGCAATTTGTAGCTTTTGCAGATAAATCCAAAATACTAATGCTTCAGGTAGTATTTCTATAGTGAGACCAAATATTTTTTCAAAGATCTGTTCTCATATTTTTAATTTGTATTTTGTTGAAAGTCTTGTAATGGTTGAGTCCTTAAGGACAGGTCAGAAGTCTTACAGACTGTTGAATGTGTGACAAAGAGGCCATAAAGAATCTGGTCAGATGTAGCTGATTAAAGGTAAATGAAGGACAGCTGCTTTTTATGTTGCCAGCACATCTTTGATCTGCCTTACCCCTCAGACCTCTGTGGGCAAGGTAGTTAAATACAAACTAGGAGGCCTATTTTAAAGACATTAAAACCCTCCAGGGCAATCGAGTGACAGTCCAAGCAGCCATAAGCTGTTTGCTTTATTCATTAGAGAACTTTAAATGTGTCAAGAAATAAAATTATGTCCATGCTCTTAGATCAGCATTAGCAATGAAGATTACAACAGCTCTGGGACATATGAATGGGCAAAATTCTTATGAAAACAAGTTTACTGAGAAGCATTTTACTATAGCAGCAACGAAAATATCAGTTACACATTTTTGTTGCAGGAATATTGATTCAATATGCATTGGAATATCTGAAGCTGTAGTGACACAAACATCATGTAACCCAGGGCTGACCTCAGTGGTCCCTTCAGTTATGGTTTAAAAAACTTCCATTTCAGACACACATGAAGGAAAGAATATGTCATATCTGAGTGACATAATAGCCTGTAATACTTGCTGAAAAATTTATGAAGAATTTGCACAATATATAGCCTTTCACTTGTGTCTAGAGACTCAGATACTGAAGTTTGTAAACTGCAAGTGTTTATTTTATAACACAAAGTTTTAATGCTAATACAGCATCAGAAACACTAACTAAAGAAAAAGATCAGTTAGCTATATAAACAACTCATAAGTGCTGGTCATTTTGGAAAAAGTGACTTTGCACAGAAGTATTTGTGAATCCAACTCAGTGTATTTTTAGAAATTTGTTTGATATCTTAATGTTTTTACTATTTTAAAGTTAGAATTTAAATGATAGTTAAAATGAATAAAAATTCCTGTGACATTCTAAATGGTAAATTCTGGTGACCCATGCTATATTGCCTCAATAAAATTTAAGAACTTGAAGAAAATATTTGCTTTTTTTTAATGTTGTATGCTGTGTTTTGCTCCCTTATATTTTGTGCCAGTACCTAAATGTCACCTTGTTTGACAGCATAATCAAACCCTCCATGCTATTTAGCCTCACTGGAACAGCTTTGGTATTTAAAATAAGGTAAATGTGTCAAAAGTCTAGAATTCTAAAACTGTATTTTTGACTATGTCATAAATGCAAATTTTGTGGGTGTTACCATACAAAGAACATTTCTACGTAGCATTTTGCCTCAGAAAGGCTCTGTGTGAGTAGTGCAATTGGAACTGCATCCCTGTGAAAGTAGTACATGCTATTGGAGTCTGGAAGAGCCTTTCTTCCAAAAACATGTAGCTCTAGTAGAAGATGCTTTGTTATGAACCACTGATTTTTGCTGGTTGATTTGACAATTCCTTCTAGACTCATTATAAATATATTTAACTATGTATAATTTAAAATTAAGTCAGTCCTCCAAATCAACATAGATTTCTCTAATGGCACATATATACATATCAGACAAGCCATGGGCATGAGGTTCATCAAGTTGGTAAGTCTGTGAAACAAGGACTTAATTTTTTCATGTTAAAGTATGCAGCAAATAAAAAATCAAATTAAACTGGAAGATGGCCTTTGTTTTTACTGAGTACTTAGAAAACATAAATTAGCATTAAACAGTTTAAGTGAAGCGTGTTAAGAGATTCATAGAACTGTATTCTAGGCAGGAGTAGGTATAAAGATGTGATTATTGCTGGCAGCATGAGCATAATTTCCTGATTTGACTGGTTGTGCCTTGAATGTTGTAGAAATCAAACAATGAATAAATTTGTGCTAAATTTAGGGCAGTTTACAGACATACTTTGAACATAAAAGCTAGATATTTTTTACCCCATAGGCAAGAAATACATTGACAAAATATTGCAGAATTCTGCTAAATGTAAGGTAGGTAGACAGTTGCTCATCATGGTTTTGATGAGCATATTTACAACTATCCCACTCACTGAATCAACACGTCTCACCTTGGCTGAAAAAATGTCTATACTAGGGTAGAACTACTGTAAAGGGAATTACAATTGCTTGATAGGACCATTTGTCAGCAATCTAAACATCCAATAAAAATAAGACAGAACAAAGGAACTAAAATATAAGAATAATCTCAGGGAGCTTTATTTTTTTTTTCATTTTTCCAACAAAGTCCCTGAGGTAAGACTAATACTTTCTTAATATGTTACTTATTGACGAATGTTGAATTTCAAATATTGTTTTATCATTACTATAATAACCTCTCAGTACTTGTATACACATGTATTATCTCAAGGTGGAATTTGCCTTTCCAAATACACAAAGCTTTGTGCATGTGTGCCCAGGTACAGATCACAACTTAGGTTTGAGTATCTTTTATTCAGAGCAAGACTATTTAAGAAGATGTGTACCATTTTCTGTCTTTATTTACTTAATTGCTGTAACCCAATTTTCAAGCTCAGCAAAAATAATAGACTACAATTACATTTGTTTTATATTTGCAACAGAACTGAACAGTTTCTCATCTGGTAATAATGTTCTCTTTAGCTGGGCAGGCAGCAGTGAAATGCAGCAGATACTAGCTAAGAATTGTGAGCACCAAAGATGAGCAGTTTGAACTTTCTGATGTGAGCAGTGAGCAGCAGCATGTTTCTAGCTATGTCTGTGTATTGGGACTTAAAGGCTGAAGGGGGTTATGGCTGAGCAACAGCTGGTCCAGACAAAATGCTGCCTGAAACACTCATTTCCAGCTCCTGTCTTCCATACATCTAGGATGTGATTCTCCTGCCTTTGCGGAATCTTTACTTGAAACCTTGGAGATTAAAATGTTTGTTTGCTATACCATATAACAAAAGCCCCATTATTATTTGAACAGAAGCTGAATTGCTTTCATGGAGAGAGCTGCGAGAACACTGACCTTTTTCAGCACAAATAGTATCAACCAAACAACAAAAATTTCCATCTGCTTCTGAAGTCCAGGGTGGTTTGGTTTTCTCTTTTTGAAAGCCAGGTAATCACTGTTCTCAACCCTGCTTTTGAGGATAGCAATTCCAGATAGCAGTGCTGCACTGACACGTTGCATCTTTTAAGGAACACTGTTACCTAAGAAGAAGCTGAGTATGATCCGCCTCCTCCTGCAGACTTCTTCTAAAATGTGACAGTAAACCAACAGCTCCTCCTGGAATCCTCCTGTGATCAGCCAACACATTTTTAAACACAGGCATCCTTGTCTTCACCAAGGGGAAAATCATGTTCAACAACTTGTTTAATTAACATGTTTTCTAGTGTATTTTCTCTGTGTAAACTAGGTCTCTGAGGAAGAATTACTCATGAATACAGCACTGCCATTATGGAGTACTTTTTGGAGTAACTTTCCATTTCTCCACATTTTCTAAGGAAAGCACTGATTTGGCTCCTTACCAATGTTTGTGAGGACCTCCAAGGTACCATTAGTTAATCCCATAGCACATCACTAAATAGAATCCTGAGCAAGAGTTAAAATAAGTGTCACTTTCTTAAGTAAAGGCTAACAGGTAGATCTTTCTCAGCACAGTCTGTGCACGCTCTTGTATAGTTTTCCTTGGAGCCTCGTTGATGTGTACTACAGCTGAGAAGGGCACAGCGCATTACTGCTTCCCTAGGAAGGGAGTGAGCCTTGGCTGCCCAGTGAACCTAGCATTTTGTGGACTTTTCTGAGGAAGATGTACCCTTACACAACAGGTAAAATCTTTATGTGTCTGTGAAGATTAAGTCAGATAGCCAGCTGATAGAAATTAATTCACCTGTGCAGAATTTACCACAGGGATGCTTTTTTCCAGGCATTGATTGTTTATGAATTAGTGCTGTTACAATCAAGAAGACAGTCTGTGCTCCATCCCATCAAATGGAGTGTTTTAGCCAAGAGAAAAGCATATTTAAGAGGAATTTGTCATTGTTTTGATTGGGATGCAAAGATCAACACAAGATTCTTTCTGTCAGACTTGTATTCTCAGAAGGAAATGTATAGTACACATAAAATATTTATGATCATTTTGTACATTGTAACTATATCTATGTAAAAGCCAAAATAAATATCAACTGTTCCAGCTATACAGTATACAGTGCCTGATGTGTTTATTGCCACATTTTCTCTGACTAGTCTCCTGTCTGTTGTGTTTCTCCAGTGACTGTGTTATTCCAGGGAAATGAGTAACACAAGGGGAGGAGGGTGCATAATGGCTTCTACACTGTAGGGGGTTGTCTGAACTAACACATGGATCCTGCTCTACATCTCTTGATTCTGTGTTGAATCTGTGTTCGTGTATGACGCAGAAAACACATAGAGGGTGAGCTGCTCAGGTTTGTTTTGAAAGAAATCAGTGTCCATCACAGACACTTCACACTTTTCAGTTCATAGATTTTAAGGATCAATGAAATGCCGGAGATAAAAATAGAAGTCCTCTCCTAAGGCATTCCAAAGCCCAAATGGTTTGGTTTTATCTGTGTTATTTTGCAAGAACTGTTAGCTAGATTTCATTCTTTTTCTCCTTATGCAGTGAATAGATGAAGTATGGAAACCCTTGCAGATACAAGGAGAGCTATAAGCCTGTGCTGCTGAAATCTCAAGCTTTCACATCTTGCCAGATGGATTATTACAACACACTTTAAACAGTGTCAAAATATTCTCAAGCCATGTATGATTATTGATACAAGACTTCTGTGAATGATGGAATAGAGCAACAAAGAACAAAGGAGCTCAAAATAGCCACCAGTCACCAAAATGTTTGCGTTGAAGAGATGTATGTGAAATTGCCAGTTTGAAATTTTAAGTGTGAATCTTGTAGGGGGAAATGTAATGTAACCCATAATGGGAAACAATTTAAAGACAGAAGATATTAGTTGGGAAAGGGAAAATGATTTACTGAGCAGGGTCATTTTGGGGGTCAGCATTTTCTGTCATTTTATTCCCTCCATGGGCTCAGTTACTGAGCAGAATGTTTTACATAATAGCATTCTGGACTCCCTTCTTGGTTGTTGATATTCCACTTGTGTATGCTCAGAGCATGTCAATGATGACAGCTGGTTATTTCTTCAACACCCAGATTTTGATTATGTCTTGTTTTATGGTCAGTATTTGGTTTTCACAGGGAATGTTTTCCCACCCAGAAGACAACAAATGTTGGACTGACCCAGTAATTGTTCTTTCCTATATTTCCTTTGGGCTCTTGTTCAGCTAGTTGGATCAGAGTTGTTTTAAACATAATTAGGCCATCATATATCACTCTGGGTTAGTTTGCATGTGACTTCACCAAGGAGACCCAATGGGACTATTAGAGTACTTTTTGGACAATATATCTGTAACTATTTTAACTACTTTATCATGGAAATAAAGTTTGTAAACAGTAGTCTTTACAGAGTGACAAGTTAAGATATATTGCATCCTAATAGAGATGTTTAGTAAATTAGATTTTCATAGTGCTAATTGAATTTGTCACAAAGCTGATGAACATTAGCTAAAGAAAGGGCAATATATTTTATTTTATTGAGCACATCTCAGAGTGCTTGTAATTTAGTAGGGCCACCACACTTTCTGGGCAGGCTATCAAGTAGGATGTTGTAATGATTTGCATGACTACTATAGTAGATGGAAAAATGTAGCTTGTGTTTGTAGCTGTTCCATTAGTGTCTTGCACAGTGTGCAGTCCTTTGGTGCTCTTCAGAGAGCTGTGTCATAATCCCTGCATCTTTTGAAGAATTTGGTCTGGTGAAATCAAGTAACTGTACATTGTTTAAAACCTGGTGTGTAATTATGTGATGAGACAAAGGAAAGACTGAGAAAGGCAGATAACCAATAGAATCCTGAACTTATCAAAACAGAGCTGTTGCCAAGGACCTTGGAATTCATCTGATTCAGTTGCTGGAAAAATGCCTGAATTAAAAATTATCCTATGAGGACCAAGAAAATAGAGCCAAATTCTGGCACTCTACAGTTTTCTCCCAAAATGGTCATTAATGCTGCAAAAACAGAATAGGGTGAACAGCCCTTGGCCCCATGCTTGGCCCCCTACTGTGGGCTCTATCTGCCAAAATTAGAGGGAATAGAAGATCAAAAATGGGGACAGGGGGAGAAGGTTGGAAAAAGAGAGCTTAGAAAAGGAGGGTATTTGGAAAGGGAAAAATTCATAGACTATGCCCCCTGCCAGCATTGAAATACTCAGTTGCAGCTCCACTCACAAAGCACCTGTTGGCAGCTGTTGGAGAAGTTTATAGATTTTGGGACAGTTCCCTTATGTGAAATGTGATATATGATCTTATTTTAGTAAAATAGAAGCAATTCTTGGACAATAATTACAGCAATAAATATGCCTGCAAAGTAATAATGATGACAGCTTTTGCTTTCATTGAAAAAAATTGCATTCTTTTTAATGAATCTCATTACTACTAATATTAATATTCTTTGGCTGATATCACCTATGTTGTCTTCCTTTTATCCAAAATTGAAAAAAACTCCAATGCTGTATGGAGTGAAAAGAAAATACAGCAAAACAATGATCATAAATATTAACCTGATGCTGCCCTTCAAACTCAGTTGCAGGAAACTATGGGTCAGGGGTGTGTGGAAAATTTTATGTTTTTCAGTCTTTACACATTACAGCGTAATGATAGAAAATAATGAATTTTTTTCTGTTAAATTAGAACTCACAGCGAATATTTTATGTTACGAACTCAGTTTAAACATTTTAACATTTTCACGTTTTTTAATGTAAATTTCTGTTAAATACATTTAATTGTAATTTTAGCATTACAATTTACACCCTCCTTCAGTTACTACCTCCAAAAAAAGTTACTTGTGTTCATGTGCAAAAACTTTTGCTGTTCTTTCTTGTTGTATAAATAGTTTATTATTCCTTAGGATAAATATGTAACAGTTATCAGTAATATATGTATTCAATATGTGAGGTGTATTGACCAGAAAAATTATTATTTTTAAATATAGGTATTTAATATATGTTGAGCGAAAAAATTTATTGCATTTATTGGCTACATCTCCTTTGACTATAATGAGAATCCTCCCTCTGCTAATGCTCTGGTTCAATTTAAAAGGCTTACCTAGTAGGTATCTGTTTTACTCAGAAGGTTTGCATAAAGTTGAAATAGAAAGTAGATAATATTTTGAAATGTAATGCTCTCTGATATAAACTTTAAGCCACATCCCCAATTTTCCTGTTCTACCTGAAACACCTAAGTTATTAGTTCTAAAATAATCAAAATATGAAACTTTATGCCTTCCTTAGATTATATTCAATAACGAAAAGAGGCTCAGGTTTCTGAAACTGATTACATACTGCAATGTGTGCCACTCAGGCCAAGCCTGGTTCCTGCATGAAGCTCACCAAGAGCTTTCCTCCATCAAGTCTGTCAAAGAATAGGACCAAAATGCAAATTCCATTAGTTCAATAGTTTTTGAGTGCGGTATTTCAAAATGCGATTTTCTCCTCGAGTTAATTTCAATACTTTTCTTAGACAAAGAAAGTAGTTGAGTTGCCTAGCATGTAACAAACTGTGTTAGAGACTGTTAGCTTTAGTAACACCTAAGCTCAGATGTGGTGTGTGTCATTAAAGGAAGAGGACAGGATGTGGAACTTAAACCAGTGACATCTGAAATAGAAGAGCATCTAGTGGAACATTAGCAGTGCTTAGTTTCAGTGGGACTGTATGCTATACCTAAAGAAAGGAATTTGCAGATATTTTAACTTGAAGTAGAATGCTTTCCTGAATCAAGATTTTTGGAAATTTAGCTCTGACTCATCAAAAGACACATTCTTTATTATGAAAGCATTGTAATTATTTTTACAATAATCATAAATAAAGTAAATAAATGCATTCAAACGTTGTAATAAGTATAGTCTTCATAACCTGTTTCTTCATGATGTAGCACTCAATTTATTACATTAGGTAAAAAGCGGACATTTAAGATTGCTAAAAACCAGGGCACAGAAATTTCAAAGACCTTGTAATTATTATCTAGGAATATATGCAGGTATTTTCTTGGCATTTCAAAGTCCTGTAAGATTTGTGTAGTAGTTTTTATTGTGTCTGCAGATGGACAGATTTCTAAAATACACTTTTACAGTGGTCCTGATAAATATAACTTTTTACTGCTTGTTTGCTCTTTGGAATGAGGCTGCTATGCCAAATGGAAAGGAGAGTAGGCAAACCTGGAAATTTAACTAGAACATTCTCCCTGGGTTATGTATGGACGTTTCATCAGATGTCAGGTGGGTGGAAAAAATAATAGAGCCAACTTTGAAGGTGTTGTTGACAGGTGAATTTGGGACCTTCCAGATCTCTCTTACCTTGGCATTGACCCCTTGAGACTCACACTCAAAGGGGAAAAGCCAGGACCACGCATCAGCATCAGCACAGGGCAGGGTAGGACAAAGAGGCAGTGAGGCTGCAGCTCAGATGCTCAGGAATCAGCTGTTATCCTGACATCAAATGCATCTGAGCCACCAGTGCAGTCCTGCGGTGTCCTTAGGAATGATTCTTGTATGACAAAGAAGCAAGTACCAACCCGAACTCCCTTACTTTGCTACTCTCAGCAAGACTTGTTGTATTTATTTATGATGCCAGTCAAATGTTCCCACTGTTTTTAAGTTAGAAAACTGAGCAAAAACTAAGATTAAATTGATTGTGTAGGTAAAGTCCTCACTTAGCAGACTCCAGTGAACAACTAGTTCTGTTCACTGTTGAAAAGCCCAATGGTTTATTCACACTGCAGAAGCACATGTTTAATATATGAGTCATAAAAGTACTGTGTCATCAATGATATGTGTAGGTTTTTACTTTGCTTTTCAAATTTCAAAAACTGTTGGAGTCAATGAAAATTAAATTACTATTTGTACAAATGTTTATTAGGCCTTTTTTATTCTTTTATAGGTCTTGTAGAAATTTGCCTGATGCATCCCCTTGATGTAGTGAAAACAAGGTAAGATCATGCTTGAACAGGTTTTGTTGACACTGGAAGATATCCAAATTACAAGCTGTCAAAAAATAAAATCCTAGAACTTCTCCCAGTAAGGTAACTTGTGCCTCTAATGACATTTATATTTGCTTACCTGTATTTACAGCATTTGACAGATGGAATTTGAGCTGCATAGCACATTTCTCATTAGAGGTCATCTAAAGGTGTTAAATCCGCTTATGACACATATTTTTATTCTTGTAACACAATGCTATGACATGAAGATGGCTAAAGTTAAATTCACTTAGTATATGCAATATCTGCTGTAATGCTTTTATATGTAATTGGGAAATACCATATTGCCTCCAAAATAATTTTCACGGATTTTCAATAAAAGTTATAAGAGAAGATGTTCCATATTGTCTTTATAAGCTAAATAACTTAATTATTTTATATTTTTAAAATCTTTTTATCTCTCTTTACTTTTTTTTCTGAATACTTGTTCTTATGTGAATATAAATGATTAAATGACCTTGAAAATTTGCTCAAGTTAATTTGGTTTTTCTTAAGGTTGGTTACTGAAATGGAAAAAAAGAATAGCTGTGTTTCTAGTTTCTGCAATATCCTTTTACTTTCTATGCATTTCAGTTTTTATATAAATGCACAAGTTAGTGTTACTGTACATGAAAAGCAAACCAGAATGGAGAAGGATACTAGTAGAAGGACAAATCTATTCATGCCATATGTGTTACCCAGTGCCAATAATTACCATATATACTGTTCCTGGAGCGCTATCTAGGTCACAGACATGGAGGTAGAAAAGCTTCACTAGGAGACTAATCAGCCCCAAACAAATGATGAGGACAGCTGTGGTCTCTGGAATATGCTTGAATTCGTCAATTATGACTTCATATTCTAGTTTCAGTTAGCCAACGTGTGAGCTTTTTTTGGATGCATTTTTGACTTCTATTTAAATCACATTTTGTGATTTGCCTAGGACCTTGAGATGCATATTTTTCTACAGGTTGCATTTTGCAGAAAGAAGTAATCTGTCTGTGGTCATTGCCCGGTGCCAGGAGACAGTTATTGAGGCTTCAGCTGCATCAAATGCTGCTGAGGTGCTGTAGGTCCTCCTTGAGGCTTGGAGGTTGCTCAGGCATTCCTTCCACATCCCTTCATAATGTGGATGTGTTGATTCATGTAGAGACAATGCACGTGATGGTTCTCAGGGTCCTCTCTGCCCCTCCAAGTACCACTGAAACAATGCCATTAAAACAAGACTTTGATGAGATTGAAATTAAAGACTCAGAAGCAACAGGGTACAAGCAAAACAAGTACAAGACCAAATTTAAAATAAAAATTTGTCAAGTGGTCCCCAAAGGATGTGCTTTAGTGACTTCATTTTGGCGGTTTGTTCTTTAACTCACCTCTAGCTTTCAAGCTTTGATTTTACTTCTCCTCATTTTTCTCTTCGTACTGAACTAGAAGTCATGTTCTTTTGAAGTAAAAATGTAGATCATTCATAATTTAGTGTAAGCCACGTATCATGTGTCAGAAAATACATTAATTGCACATCTGTACTGGCAGTCAGCAGACATACTTTCAGTTTTCTGATAGGAACCACACAGTGGACTCTCTGAACACAAGGACAGATTTCCCCATGTCTCTTTGAGATTTTACTGAGTTTTACACACTTTTCATAGTGAAAAGGCTTTTCAGATCTGAGATCCTGAAATGTAAAGAATTAAAGAGTGTGTGGGGATGTTTGTCAAGCTGTAACAATCCTTAAAAACACAATAAAAAGTAAAAATTAGGAAACCCTTAAATCTGAAATGTAAGCCCATAAACAGTGGAATTTTTAGAAGAAAGAAGTGGGAAGGAAAGAACAGTAGCTGTGCAGAAGAAATCAGATTGTCAATCAAAGTAAAACTGAGGGACTGAATCAAATAAAAAATCCATTAAACAAATTTCTTCATTTGAAGAAACGTCCATTGAGTTAACTCTTCCACTGAGTTAACTGCAGCTCTTTGCAGAAGTGGGCAGCACCAAGTGATAGTTTTTGTAGTTTGTTGATGCAGATGTATTCAGAGATATTACACAGATTTTGCAGTAACATTTCTGCAGATCTCAGCAGATGGTAGTAGTTCAAAATACTTACATTTTGAAAGCAAATGACAAAACCAAGAATAGAATATCCTTTGATCTCATCCATCATTTTGTTCTATGTTCCTAACATCATGCTTCTTCCTTTTATTTTGTAATGGTCCCAATTTACTATAGCAGATTAATTCTTTGATGGCCTTGAAAGTTCAAATGAAACATTGGTTTTAATTCTGAACTTTCAACATAGAATGTTTTCTAATAGTTTTTTATTTACTTTATTCCTTTCTTGCAGTGCTTGTAAGTACTGTTGTGTGCTTAATCTTTCCCAACGTGGTATTGATAATCCACCGCTTCTGAATCATTCCCAGCTATTACAGTTTTGGTGATTGGTTTAAGGTTTTCTGCCTATTGGTTAGGTGAAAGGATGTATGAAAGCACCATTTGTTAATTTTTATGGTGTTGTGAGTTTCCTACCTTTTTCTCTAGAAGTGTGTTCAGTTAAAAGAGTCCTGTGGCCATTTCAGATTATTGTAATCTCATTGATCTGAATTACTGTTCTGAGGGAGTTTAGGGAAGATGTCAGAGGCTCACATCTAGTGGACTGGTGGCTTAGTGCTTCATTGATATTTTGTGTATGTGCATGTTTTTAATAAAAAATTGGAGAAAATAAAGTTTCTGTCAAAGATTATTTTGAAACCCTGGAAAATGGTTTGGCTCTTTTATGACATTTTGCAATATCTTTTCTGTGTTTAGCAATTTTCTATTATTCTACAGTAACAATGCTAGATTTGTTTATCTGCTCACATCAAGGGAGGAACAGTATATAAGTACATGATTATAAACCATAGAGAATCCAAATGCTTAATGAAGTGTTTTTTTCCTAAGTGTACATCTGAAAATAATTTTATTTTTTTCTTTGCTAGAACACCAAAGATCACTACTCTAAGAAGTTCCTGATAGCTGGATAGATTAAGATAACTATGATCCATTGTTTTAGCTTTATGAATCCCACTTATTCTTTGAAATGAAGCTATCTTCTCATTTGCAAGATATATTGGAATACTTTCTGATGAGATATTAAAAAATGATGTGCTGATTTTTTTTTTTTTTTTTTTTGTTGTGGTTGTTGTTGTTGAACAGTTTCTAATAGCTATTTTATACGTCAGTTACCATTATGATTAAGTTAGCCATTAAATAAAGTACTGAACCTCTGTTCTTGTCCTCCTAAATACAGAGTCTGGTAAGATTTTTTGTGTGTCCATGTTTGAGAAGTGACAGCAGCAGCAAGAGTTTTTCGGTACAGTCAAGACATAGAAGGTCTATTTTTTAATTAAGAGCTCTAGATGAAATTTCTTTTCTATAAATTGATGGGGAAGAAAAGTGTCTCATCTTAGGATAAAGAATTGGGTTTGCTTACTTTGTACCTTTTTTGTGTCTGAAGCATAATGCAGGCTGTAATGTTGTTTTCATCCATGAGACTTCCAAAGGATGACAAAATGACATATAGATTATGATATATAGGACAAGACGTTGCCATATGTATTACTTTAAATTTGAAAGTAGTAAAGTGCTTCTCCAGGTAGAGTTTACATGTTTTGGCTCAATCAAATGTACAAAATTCAGAACTTAATTATGTTTTATTGTTGGATAATTGGTATTTATGCAGAAGCTGACAGGTGTGTGGTTGGTGAGAGAAAGGGAGAATTATAGGGAGCTGTATAAAGGCAAGGGAAAGCTAATTGTATTTGAGGAAGCAGCCAAGCAAGCCTAGCTGGTAACTGGAGGATCTTGCTCTGGTCTCTCTGTCAGTTCCAGGTTATGGTCTGAGGTAATCTGAATTCTCAGGAAAAAAAAAAAAAAAAAAAAACCAAAAAAAAACAACCTGTTTCTTTTATTCATTTCCCCAATACTGGGTTGCTGGCATAAAAATTGTGTTTTCAGGAGCTCCATAACTTTGAATTAAATGCACTAACATAGAATTTTCCTTGCTATTACATTTTAACACCTGAAAAAATGCATGCAACCAATGGTCGTATTGGAAAATTAGAACTACAAGTAAAAATAAAATTTTAGCTAATATTTCCCTCAGTTTATGACTTGATTCCCTTTATATGTGCTTTTTCTTTTTCTTTGATTATCACCAGTATTTTTACAGCTGAATTTTAGTGACTCTACTGTTCTTGAAAACAATTTCAAAATTTCCTTTGCAAGTATTCATGCAGACTGTAAAACATAGTTTTTGTGTGGAAATAATAATTTTGGATGTGACTTGGTATTATGTAGTTAGGAAATGGAAACCTACTGAGTAATTTTTTTTAACAGTTATCTACAAACTTTAATAGAAAACACAAATGAAGACATTTATGACTAAGTGTTTTCAAATAATAGATTAAAAAATAACAACACATCAGACAGAAACTTTCAAATGCATAACATCTGAATAGAAAATGTGTCTGAAATTCCTGTGAACAGGAAAAATGTTATGGAAATTAGGTGAATCATTTACTTCTCTGTTCCATTTTAGGTGTAATTTGCCATCACTATACATTTTGAGACAAATATCTGAAAGAGAGATGGTTTCTTTCACATCACAATAATACCAAATTGTCCTCCAGATATATGTTGGCTTCAGTGGAGACAGATGAGTTCATACCACTGGAGTGTTTAGAGGTTTTTTACTTCCTCACAATGTATTCAAAGAGAGGTGAATGTTATGCTCAGTACCATATAAAAGACTTGGAGAAAGTCTAGTTTATTATTTTATTAGTAGAATCATCAGGGTAACCTTTGTCCTAACATTTTAAACATATATTCAGTAGGCAGTTTTTTAATACTTCTCTAGTTAACTCAAATAATTACAGTTCCATTTGATTATTTTCTTAATATTGAAACAGTCTTTTCTATTTTTCAATATAGTTGTGCCTTCACAATGCAGTCTCACATTGGGATGAGAATGCAATTTCAAAATAAATGCATAAAGGAGACACAGGAGAAATTATTTTGAAAGATTTTACTTTGATTTATCAGGAGAATAAATCATTAGGTATAGATTGTTTTCATGATCAACCTATCACACATCCCTGGTTTTTTTATTAAAGCTGTTTCTCACCTTTGGCAGGAAGGCTGCAGTCCATATTGCTCTACTGTAATACCTCTTCACATAGTTCATCTTTAGATCAGAATCTTCATATGGACGGACTTTTGGTCTCATGTGTGATCCTGAACATCAGCATTTAAAATATGAGGCAAATAAGTCACCTTAGAAACTGTGGAGGAAATTTTTGTGTAGTCAGGATGGAGATTTTAAATTTTGCTACTTTTTCTGAAAAATTCTAAACAAAATCATTAATCTGAAGGCCCAAATCTAAAAAATAATTTGGGATGTAAATAGAGGTTTGGAATCTGTATTACAGACCCATTTCTAGTTAGCAACTGTTCTGCTGATTTGTGTGCATGTTTATCCATTCTGTTCCTTTGTTCCAATTCTGTCATTTTGGTCTTATTAAAAAAGTTCAACTTACTACATGTGTTTCCGATCTCATTCCATCTGTTATTTTGCAAGAGCTACTTCCTTTATATCATTAATTCCTCTTTGATTTTTGGTCTTTTTTGTTTGAATGGGCAGAGGTGGAGCTTGTTTCTGAAAAACATTGGTTAAGGAAGAGTTCATTGTCCTTATACAATGTTGCCATTCCAAGGGACCATAGTTCACTTGGTTTGCATCAGGCCATGTTAAGTTCATGGTGCTTGATGCGAACTGCTCTGGTTAGACTCGTAACAGTTTTAAAGCAGAAAATAGTCTTCCTGTCCTGGGAAAATTATCAGGATACCAAAATATTCTGTGTTGGAATGAACAGTTGAACTCTCAGAAGACCTAGAAAAACAATGAGTTATGGCCAATGAAACTTTGTGCAATTAATTTTGGATTTTGGAAGTTTTCACTTCCTTTTTTCCCTTTCTTTCTTTTCAATGCCTTTTAAGTAATTTTGAACTAGAAAAACAGAAGGTTTTGTTTGAAAATATAGACAACAACATCCATTGTCATCTGAAAGAAGTGTATGAAAATATATTGAAGCTGATAGTTTCTTGAGAAATGGGGTTTTATTTTTCATTTTGAAGAAAAAGAACCAAGCAAAAATAATCCCTGACCAACTCAGCTTAATGTCTTTATTTCATCCAAATGTCAAGGCTTTTCTCTGGGATTAGATTTCCTTCAATTATCAGTGGCCTTTGGCACAATTTTTCACAGGGTTTTTGTGCATATTCCAGCTTATACTCTGGTTTTATCACTTGGATTTCAGCACTGAAATACTTTGGATATTTATGTACAGATCCAATTTTTTTATAATGAGGACTTTATAGTAATTTGGATGTGGATGTGATCCAGTGCTCTGTAATTTACCCTTCTTTTTCCTTCTATGTACAATCTGTTAGGAATTAATAAGGGCACATGGGCTAATAATTCCTGCTAGATATACTATTGCAATTTAAATCCTTCACTGATGTACACTGTTAAACAGATGCTCTGATTTGCAGGGCTGGTCAAAGTGATTTCTGTTCCTATGTGCTTTTCTTTTTTTTATTGTTATTCATAGGTGTACCACATGTATATTTTATAAAGAGTATCAAGATCTTTTGGGATAAAAGGAGCTGTGTAAGTGTGGCTTCATCATCTCCTCATGTGATACTGTGTTATTTGTGATCAAACACCAGAACTGCTTGATGATAACCCTATTTCAAATCAGTGTAGATTTTTGGAAGATCTATAACCTATATTATTTTCTTAATTTTGAAATAATTCTATCCCTTCTTTTATAGAAACTAAATTTCTACATCATCAAATCGGACTGCTACAGGTCTCTCAAGCTTTTCTTTAATTTTGATTATACATTCTGGCATCTACTCTGTTTTTTAAATGAATAGGTGGTGCTTTTTTTAGACTGAAATAACCTAAAATCATAATTTCCATTTGACAGTATGGCCTGCTTCCAGTTACATGTTACCTGTGCCATTTCACTGGTTTTACCAAAACTTCCCTCAGTTTCTTGAGTAACTTGTGAGCTGTAACAACCTAGAATTTTTAATACCCACAAAATAAACCATGTGCACCTTCAGCTCAAGATAGAACAATAATCTCTATTTACCTATTAAAGAATTCTTTCCTTGTCTGTGAGGTTTTGAGGGGAGGTTTAATAATATGAAATAAAGACAACTCCACGTGCCTAAATAGTTACTTACACACTTCAGGAGTGAACCAGAAGGAAGTGAAATGGCTCTCTCTATGTGCAGGGAGCAAGTGGTGAGACCATCATAGGGGAATTGAGAGAGGCAGTAGTAGATGGGATAAGTTTTTCAGATGAGGAAACAAGTGGACAGTCTACCAGAGAGAGCAAAAGAAAAAGAATGCCAGGGCAAGAAGGGATGTGTGATGGTTTTTTTGTATAATTTCTTGTCAGAGAGATACAGAAGGGATGCTTTGGGTTTCTAGAAGGCTGGTGGACCAAAGCAGACTTGGAGTGGCCTTGGTTCTCTTCAAGATGCAATTTTGCATCTTGAATATTATAAAATATAAAATATTTAATTTTGTTTAGATTTTTGGCTTGGTGCATCTTCCCGTTAGAGTGTAGTGCCAGTGATGCCAAGGTCACAGGTTCGATCCCCGTATGGGCCATTCACTTAGGAGTAGAACTTGATTCCTGGATCCCTTCCAACTCAGACAATTCTATGATTCTGTGAGAAGGTCTTTTACATTCCTCGAGCACAGCTCTGTCTAAGTGACCCTTACAGACGGTTCCTTGAGCAGCTGATTTGGGGAGTAACTGGTAATCATGCTAGAAGACATATTGAATATTATCCACCCTGTCAGTGACTTTTAACTATGGACTTTTGCAAGATACATTCAGTCATTTGTTCTCTTAAAAATTTTTTGGTTGTTACTTAATTTTCCCTCTTGTTTGAACAATGAGCTAGAACCATTTCAGATCCCTTGAATGTATATTTTTTCATTGTAATGACATAGCACCATATTCTTTCTATGTTTGGATTTCCAGTGCTTACAAAGTTCACATAAATATTACTGGCAACTACATGGGCAGAACTTGTAAAATGACAAGAGCTTGAGCGTTTCTCTCCTACAATCTACATTTATATATTTACGTACTTTAAAGAAATAAATGTACACAGGCATATTTAACTGTACTGGTACAGCATCTTCCTTTGTAGAGGAAGTGAAGTTTCTTTATATTTAAGTTCTCTAGCACTGGAAAAACCTGTAGTTGATTAGTTGTGCCTGCATGACGCAGTTGCAAAAAAGTGCAACTTTTTTGTGTTTTGTGATTTCCCAAGATGTACATTCTATGCTAGCAGTTTAAATCCAAGAAAGCTCTGGAATTTTTTTTCTTCCATTTGTTATTGTCTTAATTTTATGAAAATGCTTCCTTTTATAATATGAGGCTATGAATAACCCTCTTCTAGACAGAACAGGAAAATGTGATGAAAGAGCTCTTAAACTGTTATGGTGAGGAGTCATACTATGCCTTAGTTATGAGAGAATAATGCTTTTGTCATTACACTGCCCAATGGGAAAAGGAAAAAAAGGAAGAGAACCAAGGACTAAGTACCTTCTAATATATACTCATTGTAGTGTTGTCTCTTTCTCTAGTTAGAAACTACTGAAGTTAAAGATAGTATAGAAGCACTTGGGTTTTTTTGTACTATCTCAAGATATCTACAGATAAACAGGATATTTACAAGAATCAGAAGCCATGACTAAATTTTCATGGCAAAAAAATTCAAATTCAGTTTGATACATTTTGGAACTGTGGGTCATCTGACAGATCTGGAAAAATACAGCCATGTTTGTACAGAAAACACCCTGTAGTATTATAGTGTGTTATATTGTATTAAATAAAATAGATGTGTTTAATTATTTTATTTGTTTAGATTCCCTCATGCTATTGTATTGCTGTCAAAAAAGGAATCACTGTAACTTACAGTAATGTAACTTTCTTGAGTTACAGAAATTGCCTCAGTGCTCCTTACACTCTTAACAGGGAGCAAGAAATAGCATTAGAAGTCTTGGTGCTCAGTGCAATGTGAATTATCTTGTACATCACTTATAAATCTGATTGATTTCTTTTGGACTTGGGACATCTATTCAACAATTCATCTGCTGTTTCTTGGCAATGGGGATGGTACCAGGACTGCTAGCATTTTATCCAGAGCTGTACTCTTTTGACCACTGCAGTAGAACCAGGACTTAAAACCACAGCCCGTTCCCAAATGAGGTGTTACAGCCTGTGTCTGTCATATTCTGCCTCTGCTGTACCAGAGCTCAGAAATCTCCATCCCAGTGCTGAGTTCAGCTTCCTCTCCCTCTCACTTTCCCTCACCCTCACCCTCTCCTTTCTCCTTGCCTCTACCTGTTGCTTGGTCCCAAACCATACCTTTTGTCCAGTCTATTTTAAATTGTGCCCAGTGACAAGTCTCCTCTAATTTCCTTGGAATGCCCATGCATAGCCTACTGCTTCTCACAGCCAGGAGGTATTTTCTGATTTCCAGTATTTCCATTACAAAGTTTTATCCCTAACAACTACCTACGCACCCTTTACTGTATATTGTTCCCCTTTTCCTTTGTTTATTCCCTTTAGACATAGTAGATTCATGGCATGCCCCCATTTTCTTTTTTCCCAAGCCTAAATTAGTGTGAGATAATCAGAGAAGCTCTTTAAATAATCTTTTTCTCTCTATTAATACTGTATTTAAAATATAATCAGTCAAAAGAAATCATGAGGGATAGAGTGGAATGAGAGCAAGAGTGGAAAGGAGAAAATGAAGGACAAGGAGGTGAGAAAGTACATGGGATTCTATTTACAAGAAAAATACATGCTGAAAATAAGTATTTAAGATGGGAATTGGGGAGTGAGAATGAACAGATGTTAGCAAAGTTACTTTGTCTGGAGACAAAGAAATTGGATATTTAAAAAATGTGTGTATTTTAAAGTATGATTTTAAATAAGGATTAAGCAGCTGGGAAAGGTTACTTAGACTATGAGTTGGAGACATCTATGGTGTACATAAGATTTTTTAAAAACAATCTAACAAAGCAGCTGGGTGAGTTATTAACAGATGTTAATGATTTGTCAGTGGTATAAAACATTAAGATCACATTCAGGGGTAGACCATAGTCATGTCTGATTTCTCCATGGACAAAACTTTTGCATTAGACCACTGTCATGCCTGATTTCTAACCATGGATGGAACATGCCTAAAATAATTCAAGCAATGAGAAAAATAAAAAAGAAAAAGATAAGAAAGAGAAAGAAGGAAAGAAGGAAAGGAGGAAAGAAGGAAAGAAAGAAAGAATGGGGAAAAAAGAGAAAAAGAAAGAAAGAAAGAAAGAAAGAAAGAAAGAAAGAAAGAAAGAAAGAAAGAAAGAAAGAAAGAAAAAGAAAAGAAAAGAAAACTGCCTATGTTTATTTTACCAGTATTTGTTCATCTACTGCAATGTGGGAGATAGTTCAAGTATGGAAAATCAGTGTTTAATGACTTCATTTACAATAAACAGAAAGTAAATTTTCTCCTCTTTACATTTCTTTTTTTCTTACTTGTACTTGAGATAGATTTTCAAAGCTATGGATACAAGAGAATAAAACTGTATGTGTTGGAAGCACAATGTAACTGTAGCAATGCCAATAATTCTCTCAGAGTAGTTGGCCCTTAATGCTGTATTTAAGTGTGTCCCGAAAATAACTGCATTAGGCCAGTAAGTGCCAAGTAAATCTATAAATAAATAAAAAGAGAGATAATATCTTTATGAACTGTGCTTTCTGTATGTTTTTTATGAACAGATGCATCAGTGTGTATTCTAGGTCTAGAGGGGGTTTTGAGAAACAAGAGTATTCATGTTGAGTGGGATGCAAGTAAAATACCATCTCCAAAATAATCTTGGCACAATAGACGTGTCTTTTGAACTTATTTCTCAAGAGAGTAAAAAGAAACAACAAAAAGCTAAGGAAATATTTGCAAGTTTTTAGCTGCTGCGATGTTGTAGTAAGCTGATGACTCCCTGGCGAGCAGGCAGTGGGTTAGATTGTGCTTTTACAACCCGAGCTGAGCCAGGGGCAGAGCTCAGCGGCACCAGCTGAAGAGCAGCACACAGAAGGGGTTGTGCCTCAGAGGTGCTGTGACCTTCCCAATTTTCTCATTGTCTTCATAATAAATGGTTGATCCATAGCAGTACTAATTTGTTGTAACTACAAAAGTGTGGTCGTTTCTTGTACCTTTTTTATCCATTTCTCTAAATCTAGAGCAGGGGCTAGACAGTACCTGTGCCCTGGCTGCCATTGTGGGCAGAGCAGAGAGAAGGTGCTGCGGGTGCCCATATGTGCATGGTGGAGTTCAGGGTCTGCTACAGAGAGAGATGCATTTCCAAGTGTTGCATGTGCTGCTGTCCATCCAGCATTTACCAAGGCGTGGCAACTTAGATCAAGATGGTTTCCCCCAGGAGGTGCACTGGATACTTCTTTCTTCAGCACGTTAGTGAGGTGAATCAATGCAAGAATCAGTCATGGCACTTTTTCCTGAATGAGTCATCTACAGACTGGATGGGTAAAATTAAAGTTTTGAACTTGCTAAACTTGAATACAAATCAGGAAAGGAAAAGCAAGCAAACAAACAAACAACAACAAAGTCCTAAAAACCCCACATTTTTAAACTTATTTTGTTTGTTAGAAAGGAGAAGTGAAGGGAGGCATATTTCATTTAAAAACAAGGTTCCACAACATTTTCATCTCAATTGTTTTGGAACTGTGTTCTCTTGACACATACACTCCCATTCTTTGCCCCCTTGACACACACACTGGATTTCAGGGAGCTAGCACAGTGGAAGACTTATCAATTAATCATTGTCTGGCTGGGTTTCTTTTTTACCAGCTTGGTTTTCTGAATGAATTCCCCACGCAATGATGTATCAGGCAATATGAGGACAAAGGGGGCAACCCAACCCAGATCAACAGTGGCAACCCCAAACTGTATGTCAAAGGTATGCATGAAAGGCACGTGTGTACATGCTGTCATTAGAGTATGCTGTTACACCTAATCTGGTGAAAGGGTGGTTTTACCCTAGGAGAGTTAGGCCTGCTCCTGGTCCCTTGACACCCAACACCCTTCTGTTCTTTGTAGTTTGGTCCCACAATTTCCCTTGTGCCAGATCTAGCAGTTGCAAAGCTGCAGGGGAAATTGATTTAGCTTGATGGTGTGTCAGAAAATTAAGCTATTGAAAAGTATTTGTTTTCTAGTGGCTGCAGACTATTGGATCAGCTATCAAGTATTGAAAAACTGCATCCTAACCAAAGATGTATAGGTATTTATTTACTATGTCTAAATTATATATGAACTTTTATTTCTACGATTGCAATTTTTTCTATCTTGTCTGACAGAACATGCTTCATAGTGTTATATCTTCTCTTAGAAAATCAAGTTCAGTTAGTTATGGACAAATATATTCTTTTGAAGGTATAAGTTGAATTCCATCGCAGGAGAAATAAAAATAATGCAAGAAAGGTATGTTACATTCACAGGGGAATAGAATAATGCAACAATGTTGTGTAAGTAAAAAATCTTTCCTAATTTAATAATTGAAATATGAATTTTTAAATGAATAGCTATTGCTATTCATTGCTATCCTTTTCCTTTTCAGATACATTCTTTTTCTTTCCAAATTGTAATATTATCAACTTGACATATCTAAGAAGTAAAACAGCTAACAATTCCATTATTATACAGATAATGCATTGTAACAGTATATGGCATATGTCTTAGGAAATTTAGGAATATACTGAACTTTAGTTTTCAACTTTACAAGACAGGAAATTCCAATTTTGTTGTTCATTGTTGCTAAAAAGACAAGATACATGTCTCCCTCGTGTCAGCAGTGCTCCTCCTTACAGAACCTTGTAGTTTGCCATAAGCCCATAGAACATATCGTCCTAGGGGAAGACTAACTGGTACAGTTTCTCATGAATTTGTGAGTGGTATCACCTTGCTGGAAGGGTTCAGTGAGCATCAGAATTATTACAGAGAAAGCAGCAGGACCACTCAGAGAAAACCGAGTAGGAACAGGAGAGAAGCAATTGAGGGGTAAACCTCCCTGTTCTGTTTCAGGTGAACTCTTGCATCAGATCAACTGATCATGGGAGATCTTAAGGCAGAACCATCAAACCATTAAATTCATGGGTATATTAGTTCCTGCACTTCAATGTACTCATTTATCTGCTCTGCAGTACTTAATTCTAATGTCTAAATACTTGGTCAATTTGAGTGAACAAAGGATTCCTGAAGTTCCGTGTTTATAAAATTGCACAATATTGCAGAAGTTGCTTGCTGTTATTACTATGAAAAATGATTGCACACTACAAAGAGCTGTTGACTTTTCTGTGAAGTATGTGATTAGGGTTTTGAATTTCCGTATTACAGCTTTAGCAGATATACTAATTCATGGCTACTAAAAAGAGCCTCATGTCAGCCCTGCACTGATTCAGATTCAACTCTCTAACTTAGCCAAAAACTAATTCAACAACTAAAAGAAGAAAACTTGAAAAACAAACAAGCAAGCAAGCAAAGAAACAAACAAAACTGCCTAGCAAAAAGTGTAGTTAGAGAGGGAAGAATATGGAAGGAAGTAAACTGAGTCTCTCTCCAAGTAGATGTGTGTTTTTTCAGTCAGTTCTGATGAACAGCATGACAAAAATGGAACATGAAGCATTGTGCCCTAGGTAGGAAGTAAACCTGTATAAAGAAATAGGTACAGTGCCATGTGTGAAATTTACTCCCATAGTTAGGTAAAGAGAGCAAGGACATAATTTACAAGAAGCCTGAGCTCCAGAATGATGACATCTGGAAATAAGGAGAGTACATTTCATCTTGCTGTATACTGGCCTGATGATCCTCTGTAGACTGTTGGCAAAGACTAAATATTTAGGACAGATGGCCTTCTGATCCATAATAATAGGTGCTATGGAGGCAAAAAGCCTCCTGTCTTTATAGAAGTCACTTTCTTAGCGTAAGTTACCTACAAAGGCATATATGACAGAGTTGCCTGTGATAATAAGAGCTGAAGACGCTGACTCAGACACTTTCCATCCACTATTTTGATAAATCATCAGAAAAGTAGTAAAAGAATTATGATGAGTGTATCAAGCTCATATGCATTCTGAGTACCATGAAAAACATCTCGTCCATTAAAAACAACATGAAATCCTGGAGAACATCACATCTATGGAACAAGGTTAATAGTTCACATAGATTCTGCTACATGAAACCTTTCCTTGATTAGTCAAACCCAATTTTGAGATCAATTAGATGCACTAATGATGCCATTTCCACTTACTCACTTTTCAGCCTCTGAATAAATTTATCCAGCAGAAACATTTAGAGCAGCTGAATAAGAAGAGCAAGGTCTTATTGTTGCCTTTTTGTGCTATTCTGACAGCTCAGAGGACATTGAGGGAGATTTTGGCACTGGAAAATTTTCTTGATGAATCACAAGTCCTTAGGTGGTATATGGAGTAGAGGTGGATTAATGATTCTGCTTCACCTCTTCCTCACAAACTCTTATATGGCAGTAGGTAATTCTGGAAAGAAATCAGTGGTCAGAATGTCTTTTACAATCCAGCTTTTTGTGACTGCCAGTACAGACCCTGGTGACTAATAGGAATTCTGCACCAATTAGAGCAGAGTTGTGTTATGTGTGCTGGGGCTAAAACAGTTCCAGTATTCTTGGCTAGTCTGAGTGCAGTGGAAATACATTAGCAGCTTTGAAAAGCTTGGCCCACAGTTCTTCCTCCCATTTAATCACATAGCTTAAGAATAATGTAAACTTCAGTCTTGAGTGACAAATCATAAAGTTGTAATCAGAAATGTTACAGGACGAGGCCAATTCACAGATACTCTTGGAAGGCATAATTTATGCAGTTGCACCAAATTTCAATTTCAATAATGTGAACAATATATTCAGAAGCCTTTTGAAAGAGGTTATTTTTCTATCTGAAGACAAGTTATCTTCTGAACATGCAGATATCTTGAATACTGGTAGTTGAATGCTTCTGTATTGGAAAAATAAACCAGGATTTTTATCCAGAGCATAATAAAACTTAGAATAAACATAAATTTGGTCAGCTAAAGTTTTGATGAAACTTATTTCAGAAAACAAGGACAAATATATTAGAAGAAGATGTCTTTTGAAGATACATCAATCATATTTTTCAGTAAATTTTCAGATTTCAAAATGATGAAGCTATTGCTTTGGAAGCTAGTGGGAAACTGCAGAAGTGATACAGATGAAAATGTTGTGACTTTTCATGAAATACAGCTTAAAGACATGTATTTTGTATACTTCCATTAAAACTAAGGCTGTGAAAAAAAATACCTAGGGACAGTTCATTTTGTTCCTTCTGCTATAAAGTAACCTGGGGCAACGTGTTGGACAGGTGGGTAAAAGTAATTTACCCTTGATTACAGCATAGTTGAATCTATTCCACAAAGTCCTGTGGCTCAGAATAATCACTTAAGGAAACCCAATATTGGTGAATAATTTGGCATGACATGAACATTTTGGAAGGTCAGGGTGATATCTGTCTGTGACTCTAAATAAATGACAAAATATGCAACATTTCTGAGACAGTCAAATTTTTTACCTTTCCCTCAGGCCCTCCCACAAGACTGTGTAGCACCTCGGGACATACTCCACAGGACATTGAAATGGGGCTGCAATATTTTAGATGCTCTGCTCTGGACATATGCATGGGCTTGAGTCCCTGACAGAATATTTAAACCAGGTTTTGTTAGAAATTAAATTTTGATAACTTTAAACTTTATTATTTGTTGGAATTTTCTTCTGAACTAACAATTGTTTTTTAAAGTGAATTTTCCCCACAGCAATCCACTTTATCAAGCTGTAATTTTTCTTGAACTTTATTTAACAGTGAAGTTGCTGTAAATGCATCTTCACTGTATGGGTGATACCCATAAAAAGCATTTGTAGGAATTTTTTGAAGATGCTTATCTTGCTCTGTTTCTCAGGTATGGTCCATAAGGTGGCTCAGTTCCCACTCAGGGGCTTCTGACATGAGTTAGACACATATTTATGTGCTGGCGGGGTCAAAATCAAGGAATGTTTCATTGCAAGTTTTTCAGTGGGCACATAATCAATTGCAAAGTTTGGAATAATTTTAGCATAGTTGCATAGTTATTTTGGCTGCAACATTTATCTTAAGATATGGGCCTATATATCTAACATTGAAAAACTGTCTTAGAAGAAACATATTATGTGCTTAATAAGTACAAAAAATGGGGGGGTGGGGGGGGGGGGTTAATCTAACTATTATTTTTTTGCCTGTCCATGTCTTTTATCATTGTGTGTTTTCTAGTATTAAAATGTATATATTTGGTAGTTTTCCCTTCTACACCACTGTACTTTATGCTAAGCAAGTCATATACAAGTACTTAGGAGCAGAAAATTTAATTGCATTTTCTGTTGTTAAAAATACTTCTGTAATGGAAAAGAATTCCACTGACATTTTAATATGCTGTCACTTTAAGATACTGCATGAAGTGTGAACAGAGCACAGGCACTTTTAACAGGTGTCTCTAATAGTTAGTTTGTCTCTTAGAAATAGCTATAATATAAATTTTGGTGGAACACGTAGATCCAAGGTGTTTGGATCTTGCAACATCCTAACCAGGCTTTCCTTTCGTTGCTGGTGAAAACAAATTGGGTTGTGTAATTGACTTTTTTGTGAGTAAAGCTTTTATGTTTGCTTTGAGTTCAAACTCCATCTTTTTCTTATTATTCTTTTTTCCCTTAGGAGTGATTGCGACATGGGCTTTTAGGGGAAAAAAAAAGTTCAGTGTATTCATTTATTTTAGTAAATAGGACGTTTCTATTGCTTTCAGATTTTGCCAGTCTGTAACTGCAGAAATAATCATGAAAAAAGGGTGAAAGCCAGATCAATTACATTTTTTAAGAGTGTATTTTCATTAGATCTTCCAAGTGCCTGTTATGTTCAAAGAGAGCTCAAGATTGTCTTGTTCACAGAATACTTGAAAAACCCCTTAAAAGAAACAGATCTATCCAGGAAAATGTCTGGACTGTTGTATGAAGTGTGCTTACTTCAAAAAATGGCAGAAGAAGAGCATCAACACACATACAGTTTTTTTAAAATTTTCAGTGAGATTGCTACTATCTCCAGAAGTTGACATAAAAATGTCTTTAAGCAAACAAACAAAAAACCAGAATACAAACCTGATAACAAAAGTTAATACTAAGTTTTGAAAAAGAAAAAAGCAACAGTTTTGTTACATAGAAAATGAATTATGAACATTCATCTTCTAAAGAGTTTACCTAGTTAACAATTTTTTATTTATAGTTATTCTTTTCTGAATTGGCAGAAAGATAAGCAACATAACTTCTTCAAAGTTATATCTGAAGAAGTTAAGATTTAGTGAACATTTCAAGATCAAATGTTTCACTAATATTTAAGATACATTTAGATTGATTGCAGAAAATTATGAAAGTCTATTTATTTCTTAAGTTGTTGTTAAAGTAAAGGAATTCTGATCAATTTGCTAAGAATTGACTCCAGCTGTGCTGGTTTCCGTCATGTAGTTAAACAGAAGCTCACCATAGTTTGATCTACTTGTCCTCATTTTCATGGTCACTGAAGTAAAAGTATGATGGACTCAGCAGCAGTCATGTGTTCCTTGAGTATTCAGGTGCTAATCCAGAGACTGAAATAAAAACTTCGAACCCATTAGGGAAATATTTCTCTGAATTTCACATAACTTACTATGTGTGTTAATTACATATTTAAATATCTATGAAGAAATCATGTAATAAATTCTTAATTTCAATATCAAGTTCACAGATCTGGATTCTGATCTGGAATAGACAATAATCACATCATCATAGCACAGAGCTATGAAGTGAAAGAACGAGTTCGAATTCCTACTTCCTGATTTGGATATCAGTCTTGGACCTGACTTTCCCAAAACCTTCATATATGCCTTGACCTCTGAGTGTCTATGGCATAATTCTTTATTCAAAGCTCAGAAACCATTCTAGGCAAGACTAAAATATGAGCTCCAAATAAGCTCATTTCTCCAGCATGTTCACTTGGGCACGTGGTTCAGCTACAAACTGCATTGTAAAAAAGCACGAACTGATTGTGTCTCTGCCAGATCCTATTGTGAGTACTGTAGCCACTAATACCCTGCCTCTCATTTCTTCAATAACTACAACTCCTTTTAATCAAAGTAACTAGATAGTAACACATCTTTGCTCCTCACATGAATAAAGAAGATTATGTGTCTAATGGATCCATTCTTAAAATGATTGCTGTATGTGCATCGATGCTGCAGGTGCAGAATCATGTGTACTCAAGATACAGAATTTCTTTATTTTTTAACACTGTCCATGTTGTATTCCTGAACCTCCTGTCTGTGTGGCATGTGTGTAATATGTCCAATTGCCAGAAATTGAGCTGACACTTCAACTGTGGACTTCAAGAGCAATTCCAAACTAATATCCTTGAGTCTTTGAGCTGGATCTCTTTTTAGTCGAACTTTGTGGAAAAAGAAATCCGAATTGGTTTTCTTCTTCAAAAGTTACCCCTTAGGGTGCTGAATCTGCCCTGGTAACTGCAGACATTGACTGTAGCCTTGGTGTGTTTCAGCATCACCTCCACTCCCTTCAAACAATAGAGTCCTGCTTTTCACACCATTTAATATCCCTCTTCATTGCTTAACAAGTGTCAGAGAAGAATCTCCTCCCATATTTCTGTTCAAACCTTCATGGTGCCATCCAAGAATCAAGCGCTTTTGCATGAATCTGTGAAGCTACAGTTACTGCACTAGAGTTCTTTCATTGCTTGTGGTAGATTCTCAAGACAAAGTCTGACATGCTTTCATAGTTCTCAGGTCAGCAAGTCCATGTGGTTTAACTTGGGATAACTCATGATCAGTGATGATCAGTGTTTGTCCTAACAGCATTTTTCTGTTTCTTAGATCATGGTGCAAACAAGAATTCTACCCATCTTACATCTTAGACTTGCATATAGTGTTCATCACTGGCACTTTCTTCCCTGGTGGTTTGGAGTTGTTTCCAGAAATGTAAGAACAGACAAATATCAGTAGTGTAAATTTTCTAGATACTGCATCTTCTTATCATTCATGTGTAGAACTGATTATTTTGTATTTTTCTTCCCACTATAAAGCATGTGCTTTTGGTAGACATTCAGAAAATAGTGTACTCAGAGAAGGTATAGAATATATTTTAGATAAGGAATAGAAAATCAAAGTAATGAAAAGACAAAATGATTGTAGCAATTCACAATTTTGAAATACGTTAATCATAGAGTTTGGGGAAAATTTGAAAATGGGCAATTAATTTTATTCCTTTCTCCTGTAGTCTTTCTGCAAGTGCAGAAAGCTATTATGTGCTTTTGGTCACTTCACAATAGCTTTAGACATGTTAATGTTTTAAATAAACACTCAATGTTCATAAATTCCAACTGCTGAATATATTTCCTGTGGTATGCTTTAAACAAAGGTCTGCTACTTCTGATGTTTATCCCTGACATTGTTGTTAGACATACCTTTAGTATGCCTTCAGTTGTTGTTATTAAGGTTTTATTCTGTCATAAATTTCTAGATATATGTACAACAATAGGATTATTCTGTTCTTCCTTCCCTAATTTTTGTGAAACACTGCCAGTTAACTTTATGGAGGAAACATTGAAAGAGTTTAAATCTTCAAGGAAACCACTGAAAGAGCTAAAAATCAGCTGTGCTAAAAAAGGCATGTGCATGGCAGTTGTGGGTAAATGACCTTTCTGGAATGAATTTTTATTTTGTGATTAAGATACAAGTACCTGCTTTCTGAATCACCCTTTCTAGTTCAGCTAGCTAAGCTTAACTAAAACCAAAAGAGGAAGCATCTTCAAATCAAATCAAATTATGGGCAATACTCCCACAGGCTTCCTGAGCTAATTTTAGGAACTTTTCTTTTGAAAGTCCATCCCTAGTCCATTCTATCAGAATCATATAGTGGGTGATATAGTCAGAAATATTGGAAAAAAAAAAATCAATTCCCCCAGATTAGAGGGGTGTAGCTGAAACAGAGATGGTAGATCTGTGCAGTGTACATGACACATCATATGGTGCAGAGTGCATGCTGTGGTTGTGGTTGTCATTGTTGCAGGAGCTTATGTGCTCTAAATCTTCTCTTGACTAGTTTAGAAACGATTCTGTCTCTAGGGATCTATTGACTTCTGCTCTTTCTTTGATTTGCATGCAAATCCAAGCCTTCTTAAGGGCCTTGACAGCAGAGTTGATATTTTAAAACAGTAGCTTTAAGTCTCAATATAGTCGTGCTTACATGATTAAAACTTGCTGATTGTGGGAGACAAGGTTTGCAAATATGCTGGTAACGCCAATTGTGCTGGTTTTGGCTGGAGTAATTTTCTTCACAGTGGCTGGTGTGGGGCTGTGTTCTGCATTTGTGCTGAACACAGAGGTGATAATACAGAGATGTTTTTGTTATTGCTGGGCAGTTCTTGCACATAATCAAGGCCTTTTCTGCTTCTTTTACTGCCATGCTGACAAGGATGCTTGGGGTACCTGGGAGGCTGGGAGAAGACACAGCCAGGGGAGGTGACCCCAACTAACCAAAGGGATATTCCAGGCCATGCTCAGTATCTAAAGTGATAGGAAAAAGGAGGGAGGAGAGTTATTTGGAGTGGTGATGTTTGACTTCCCAAGATACTGTTGTGTGTGATGGGGCCCTGCTCTCCTGGAGGTGCTGAACACCTGCCTGCCACGGGAAGCACTGAATCAATTTCTTTTGCTTTATGTGTATGGGTTTTGCTTTCCTGTCAAACTGTATCTCAACCCATGAATTTTCATGCTTTTATCCCTCTGATTCTATCCCTGATCCCACTGGTGGGGAAGTGAGCAAGTGGCTGTGTGGGGTTTGGTTGCTGCCTGGGGTTAAACCAATCTAATAAAGTCTTCTGCTCAAAGATAAAGTCTTCTGCTTAAAGATTCTGTATCTCACAGATAAAATAGTTACTAAAGTAAGTATATTTGGAAAACCTAGCAGTTTAAATCCTGGCTCAAGTTTCACAGTCTCTGCACTTTACCTTCCTCTGGTCTGATGTGCCAGCAAATAAAGTCTTGCCATTTATGTAAAATCTAATACCAGATTTGTCTTTCCCTTCCATCTGATAAATTCTATTGTGTCAAACGAAAATTAAAAAAAAAAAAAAAAAAAGAAAACCCAAATATCTGACCCCAAAAACCAAACCAACAAAACCCTAACCAAAATAACTACCAAGAAATTAAGCAAAGAGCCTGAAGTAAGAAATACTCTTTTTAAAAATTGTGTTCTGCATATAGAATTAAATTTTCTGACCTTCAGTCTGAAATGTACTGCAAAGTTGTGATCTTTTTGGATCAAGGACAAATAATAAGTAATTTCTGTACACTAAGTAGTGGCTTGCACTTTCTCATGAAGTTACTTTGAAATATTTTTTCCTTGCATTTAATTAAGTCTCTAGACATTGCATATGAAAGCTACAGTGTTACAGTACCTGAGCATTTTAATATGAATTTTAAATATTACTTTATTATTGTGTATCATATTCTGCTGTACCTTGGGGGTCTTTTGAAAGAATGGCAGAGAAGGGACAAGTGAAATGGCATTGCAGAAATGGTCAAGGTACAGGTGAACCCCTTTCAGTGTTTCACTGTACTGGTGTAAAGTTGTACCACATATTACTGTGAAATGTTTTGGTTGTGGGCTTCAACAATTTTGTGGACCATAGGTAAGATTCTTCTTTCTTTCTCATCTTCTCTCTCTCACCTTCTCACTCACTCTCCCTTTCCTTCCACTAGGCTTCTGAATTTAACTCAGGGTTAGGCTAAAATTTAACCCAGGGTGGTTTCAGTGGAAGCCACAGCACAGTGTGGTGCTGAGTGCACAGATCCTCTACTTTTCCTGAGTACAGATCTCCTTCCAAAGCTCATCCCTTTCTTCCCTACTGCCCCCAGACTCCTGCCTCTTCTTTTCCTGCTTAAATCCTCCCTCCATTTTAACACAATCTCACTGCAATTTCCTTTCTCAGGTCCTGTAGACCTTCCTGAGCCTGTACAAGGCTGCTCTTCCCTGATATTTTTCAGGAGAGAGGATAGCCAGCAGGACTAGCTTCCACCATGTGAAGTCAGCTCAGCTCTGAAAGGGAGAACAGTGGGAAAAAAATGTTGGGATGGTCAGAAACAAAACATAGAGGGGTCAAGCCATTTGCAGAGTGGACCCACAAAATTAAGAAAAAGTATTTTTCCCTGGTGACAGCTGGGTGCCTCTGACATTACTTTTTAATCAAATTAGCACTCTTGTTTTTAGTTTTTAATTAACTTCATTTCAGTAATTTCATGTTTCATGGGTCCTTGTCTGAGGTTTTAATACGTACACATTGACATCTAATTCTGCTGCTTTTTTTTTTCATCAAGCATTTTTTTAATTTAGTCTCTCTTTTCCACAATCTTAAATTTTCTCCACAAACCTTGGGGTTTTTTCCCACAATCATAAACTGTGAACAAGTCCAGTGATTATCTATCAAGCCTATGATTTTATTGTAACTGCTTGTTCATGTACATGTTTGCTCAAGATATTGAGATGCCTAGTCTGCCATATTGCTTTATCCTTGACCTCCTCCTCCTTTCCTTGTCATGCTCCAGTCTGGATGACTTCCCAATTCCAAAGAGCACAACTCACCCCAGGCATTGCAGGCTTGTGGACCAAGAGAGCAGAGCAAAGGAGACTACCTATCCAAATTTCACCATTGCTGCTTCTGTGGTGATGTCCACAAACTATTGGGACACCTCCAGCTGTGCTGTACCCTGAGGATATGGCTGTGGGAGTCTGGGGACACAGGATGATAGCTTGTTGTCAAATGTAAGTGACCTACTCTCTACTCTGAAAAGCTAGTTGTATTTTCATGTGAAATACATCTGCTACTGTTGAAAATGCTAACAGCCATCTAAGGAAACAGACCATTGACAAATCTGCACCCCTTTTTTTAGGGCACTTGCCAGAGCCTTGGCAGTGTATCAAAGATAGACAGCTTCACCTGTAGACTAGGGAAAGAGTGAAACAGCTATGCAGGACAGTAATGTAATTCCATCAGTCCTTGATACCCATCTTGGGGATGTGGGTTGAGCTGGACTTTGGCAATGACGTCTCTGCACTGATTCTGCAGGGAGCCTAGATGTCTGACTTAGATTCAGCACTTGAACAAAAGATAGCTAAAGGTAAATAAGATGAATAAGATTTTAGTGCTTAAAATGTGTGCAAGGGCTCTGCTTTAGTGCATATCTAATTCCAGCAGGGTGTACATAACTACTAGGTTTAGGACAGATCCTGACTCAGCCAAAAGGCAGAGCCCTTCAGTCCCACTGAGGTGTCTCAGAAAGTGTAGCAGGGCATGACTTAATCCACACATTCAGGGGGGCAATGGCCTCTGATGCCCTCTGCCTGAACGTTTGGGGGGGCATCTCTGCACAAGTGCTGCTGTGTCGTGCAAACAGAGTTGTATGCTGTGGGAAGTAGCAGTGAGGACTACAACCCTCTTATGTTATTGACATGTATAGATGTCAATAATGTTTCTAGACATGCAGTCTAGTATACAGTCTAGCCATGTCTGCATCTACACTAGAAAGTATTTAGTTTATACTTTCTATAAGTTTGCCCTTAACTAGAGGTTAGAAATTATGCCAATACCAAAGCAGTAAAAAACTTTACTGGCTGTTTTGCTCTGGTGAGTACCATGAAAATCCTCATTTGATTTGTGCTGTGTGTGACAGAGCTGCTTTGTCACTCTCTTCTTAAGTACCTTACCAGCAGATGCAATGACAAAGATTTGTGAGCTGGATGATTCAGGAACATACTCATTCCTCCCTGGAGCAGGTAAATGAGATAATGGGATTCTGGAAATAACTCTTTTTTTTTTTTTTTTTTGTTTTTTTTTTTATTGTGATTGCCACCTTTTTTAAGCTGAATAGAAAGCAGAAATTTAATTTCTTACCTGCCAGATAGATTAAGCATCCATATAAGTTTTTTCATCCCATGTTTTGGGATGCATAGCACATGATTTACAGAACTGCTGACTGCTGTAGTTGCAATTAAAACAGTGCTGCCTTCATAGCTTGAACACTGAGTGCAAACAGGCTGATAGTTTAATCAATCCATTTTAAAATGTATTAACTAAACCAGCAGTTTACTATTCTTGTCAAACTCTAAACAACTGTAAATCTTCTTTTCAGAAACCAACCAGAAAAAATGTAACACATTAAAACTGAATTAGACATGGCACACCTCCCATAAGCTGTATAATAAACAGACCACAGCCCTCTAGTAATAGTTGTGATTTCTGGCATGTCACTGGAGAAGAACTCATGGGTTTTCCAAATGACCTGTGTCATAAATCACTGCATTCCCATTTACTCTGAGCACATGTATCTAATTTTTCAAGTGGCTTCTGAAATCCTGATGAATGGCTTTGAAACTGATTACTGGAATGTACGAAAAGTGGTGTCACAAGTGCCTCGTTGGGGAAAGGAAAAAGGAACTAAAAAATAGACCAGTGAAATCTGAACACAAAATCGTAATATAGACTAAGTAACAAATTAATAAATGCACAGGAGATAAACCTAAATCAACAAATGTGAAATCGCTCGCGCTTTTCTTTAAGGCAGATAAATTAATATACATTTTCAGTAGAATTAAAACAATATAAATGCATAAGCCAAGCATAAACCATACTGGTATTTTTTTAATTGTGCAGGTATCAATGTCTTGCTTTTTCAGTTTACTATGTTTTCTTTGTGTTAGCATGAAAATTTTTATCATATGGAATGCTTCATGTTAGAAAAAATTCAGGCATCCAGAAATGCATTCAAACTTATTAATGGAACACCTGAGTCACACTGAGGTACTTTTATGTATATCCTATCCACTTTCTTTATCTATGTGAACTTTTCAGAGCAGACATAACCCTCCATCCATCACACTCAAAACTGAACAAAACCTATGTAATCACTAAACTGAAATTAACACTCCTTGGCTCTCCATACCTCTCTGCAGACACCACAGGCACAGTATCCAACACAGTCTCATGTTTCAAGTGACATAGGAGTATACGTGGTGATTTCAATTTTTATTTCCTTTGTGTAAAAGACTGCAAATTATGTTACATGGTGAAAGATAATGCAGACAATTTTTATGTTTTGCTCACTGCTAAAGATTTATCTGTGTCAGCAGCTGGAGCAAATGGACTGAAGTTGAATGTGTTACATGATTGTAGCATGTAGATTCTGATTTGGTGTTGAAAGAAACTCCTTGGCAGATAAGTAATGAAATGAAACAGCAAACATGCCATCACCTAATAAAAACATCAGTTCATAAAAACTATTTACTACCTTTTCCCAAGACATCTCCTTTTAATTGATATATTTGAATTTGTCATAAGAAAACAGATTCATGTTATTCTAATAATATGTGCTGACCTGTGCTTACAGAACAAAGAATTTTTTAAGGAAAATATTACCTTTTGTCCAATCTCTATTTGCGCGGTTCAAATGGCCAACATTCATTAAACTTTATTACTGAGGTTCATGAAATTTTCTTTGGATTAGAAAAGCATAACCTTCTGTCCTGATTTAGAAGGGTGTTGCAGCTTTTCATTAACCTGGAAGCCTCCTATTTACATGGTTCACAGCCTGGTCTCAGCTCACTTGGAGGTAACAAAGGGTGTCGGGACACAAGTGCAGCAGGGGGCTCATCCTCTAGGGCTGCCATCTGAGTTTGATCAGGTCAACTGCTTTAACTCCTGCCTCATTAGGCAAAATAAAATGGAGATTATGGTGTGTGGAAGGATCACATTACAGACAGCAAACTCTGCCTCCTGACGCTCTCTCTTCATTTTGCATTTTGACAAAACCTTGCTCTCTGTGTTTTCTATTCTGTATTACAGCAGGCCTTAAATTATTTTGAAGACAAGATCATTTGTATCCCCTGGCACTTCAGAACTTAGCCATAGAGGAGTGAAGTAATAAGTGAAGACGCATTAGTCTCAGAGGCAGTTTACTTACTGCAGAGATGTCACAGTGTAGCAAGGGCTTAGATGCTGATAGACGCATTAATTCAGCTTGTCAAGCAATGCCTAGCTCTCCTTTTCTCAAAGTTCAAGTTAGCTGTGAATTTGAAAAAATCTGACACAAAAAAAAAAAGTTCACTAGGTAAATTATTACCACCTGGCACACAGGACTGAGTATTTCATTTTCATTATTTACAATTAACATGCTCAGTCTAGTCAGGTTTGATTTAGTCACTGGTTTTGGTGTTTACATAAGATTGTAACATTGTTTAGAGTTTAAGTGTGTCTGTTGCATTTTAGTGCCTGCTAGAGTGGAGATAAGCATCAATCATCAAAATTCATCTCCTAATGTGAGTTAGTCACCTGATTGTCCATTAGTAAATTGATAGAAACTTCTCAGTCTTTAAAAGTCAGAAATTGGTTCAGCATATCAGTTTGTCCAGCTGATAACTAGTGACAGATCTCTTGTGGGGAAGATAATGACAGTTCTTATCCATCACATCAAATTATGCTTTTCTTTAGGAAAACTAGGGTGTCAAAAGCAGGTGATGGTTAGTAATCAGGTATATCTCTTTTTTATCTTACTCCATTTGTTAGTAGGATTTCCTTTAACACCTTCCTCCATAGGCACAGTCAATAAAAGTGAAATATCAAAATTAGAAATAAACTTACTATAGTTTTTGTGATTATTCCTTTATAAATCAAGAGCTAGACAGAAGTACAGACAACAAGCTGCTGTCAGAACAAGAAGCTCCCCTCAGGGAAAGGGGAAAAGAGGCAACAAGTAATATGCGACAGATGTGAACATAAATTGTTTAATGCAAAGTAGAGTGTGCACAATTCTATGGTTAGAAGTATAGCATAAAATTGTTTTAAGCTGACCAAATTTTTTATTCAAGTAATGGCCAACTGAGCAATATGCACTATTATTACTTCCTATATGAATTTAATATGTCTGAATTTAAAGCCATTAACTTTCAGGAAACTGTAAGTTGCTCAATCCCTAATAATGTTTGTTCAGTAACACAGGCCACATTTAACTTCTTCTGCATGTTAGATACTATCTTCAGCATCTCTGTTCCTGATGCAGCCTGATTCATTCGCAGACTATCATGTTTCCTTGGACTTAATGAGGAAGGGATCTTAAAAATAACCTTCTTGTTGCACATTTTTGTTTCTATATATCTACCTTAACAGTTGTGTCTTTTGGGAAGGTCTCAAGTGGAAAGTTTTCTCGAAGTTTCACAGAATGAACCTGCCACTTCCAAAAACAAATGACAGAGAGGCAGAGAATATGATTATCATGAAGCAATTACTGTCTGAAAATGATTAAAAGAATTTTGTTAAAGTATGCATCATGAAGCATGTGCATAAATCATTGCAGATTCTGTGGCCCACATTTCATTTATGTCTGTTTCCAACTTGTGATTTCTTCTTAATTTTCTTTTAACTTTCTAGTCTGATAATCTCTTTTTTTCACTTCACTGTAGTGGCTGCCCTTTTCCACCAAATATGTTCCTTCTGTGTCTCTTCTTTATCCTTTTTAACAACCTGTCCCAGATTCTTCCTCTCCAGTTCATTTCTGCTTCTCTTGCCAGCAGTTCATTCCTTGCTGTCTTTCCTTTTAACTCCTTTAGATGAAGGCATCACTTTCTGCTGTAAGCTTAATTCTTGCTGAGACAGGGACACACATACCATGTCATGATAAGCCTCATGCATATAATGCTGAATATTTAGGAAATCCTGTAGTAGAAAACAGAACAAACTGCATCAGGAAGATGAAGGCAACTGTTTAAATCAAAGTTGTGCTGATTTTGGTGTGAATTGTGTGAATCCGCTCAAGAACAGTGCTGAATTACTGAAAAATGAAGTAATCTTGGTTAATAGTAAAAAATTGGCATAGGGGTGGGGACTGTTTGTTTTTTCTCTACTCCACAGCCTTGTAGGTATTTGCATCAGCAAAACAGTCTGGCAACAAGCAGTGATCTGAAGTTGGCTCTCTCATCAGAGCAGCCACTCACCAAATTACATTCCAAGTGGAAGATGTAAGTTGTTGGCAATGCTTGACTGTCTTCCCAGAACAAAGCCCACCTGAATCTGAGTAGTCTTGTCTTAAGCACCTTCAGTTCTGGAAAAGTGTGGAGGGCTCATAGGACTCATTACACTCTCCAAGTATTTATTTAATATAAGCCAAGCTCAGTTGTCATTTTAATAGGATTTGTCCTTCATTTATAATAACTTTGGCCAAAGGTCTGGTCTCAGGGGATGGAGATGGTTGGCTGCAGAGCTGTTCAGCTGTATGGGTAAGTTAAGAGAGAGAGTAAGTTATATGATGCTGAGGAGTCAAAATGGCAAATTCTCAAATATTAAATGTTATTAGCCCATATAATCAGCATCCTAATGCAACTATATTTTTCCTCTCCATTTAGAAAGCTAAGAGAGAAGTGCAGCAAATACTACTCTTGCCTGCTGTATGCAGTAAGAAAATGATACTGATATATTGCAAGAGCACAATGGTGAAATTCCTCTTTCTCAGTTTTGGTCTTACAAGAACAATAGGAGCCATGCAGTAGATCTGAGTCATCTGGCACAGCTCAGTGTGACTCATGGGGACATTCTGTAACTACAGCTAGGGACAGCAGAGCTCACTGACTTGCAGATGATATAGGAGCAAAGAGACAAAACTGGATACTTTTCCAGCATCATTAGCTCTCACCTTTGGGGCCCAGGAACAACCTGTTCAGGTCACATTCTCTCAGAGAGTTTAAGGGAGCCCTAGTGAGAGCTCAGGCCCAGGCTGTTTTGACGAGAAGAATAAAAGAAAAAATTGTCCACACCTTTTGCAATCCAGCACTAATAAATCTCTGAGTATTTTAGCATGGATGATTACCATGTGGTGATTAGAAATTATGTGGCACTGTAGACTGGAGATGGTTTGTCTTGAAAAGACTTATCTTCAAAGGAGATGGGAGAGTAATAGGGTAGGAAAAATTGCTTTTTCTGGTTGCACTTGATTGCTTTGAAAGGTGCAGAGGGGTGTGTTACAAGAACTATTTCTAGTTTTTTTTTTCCCTTCAGAAGGCATTAGCAGTAATTCTACAATTTCTAAAATTCAAGGAATGCCATCCTAAGCTGATTTGGGTGAGCAGAAGAAAGTTCAGAGCTTGGAGTTCTTTCTTGCCTTTCTGTTTGTATGGTAGTGTATAAATAAAGGGTCAGTTTGTGATCTCAGATTTCCACTTGAGCCTTTGTGCAATTTCACTACCATTGCACGGCAGCACAGCTCAGCATGGCTTGTCTAGAAATTAAGCTGGTTTTTACATGTATAAGTTTGGAGCTTTTCAAGAAAAGAAAGGATAAAAGGATTAGATACAAAAAAAAAATCTATATTTACATCATAGATATTATTTACTGGCTTTGGGCACAAAATCATTACTGGAACTTCTAGTCTAATTTACACACGATAAATTGTGTTTGAGGTCTTTAGTAAATCCAGTGTTTGTAGTGAAGCCAAGTGATTAACATTTTTGCTTGTTTTAGGCTGGTAGATTAACACTCCCTAAATTTCCTCTGATTCTCTGTTACATTTAATTCCATTGTGCACATTTGTCTATAAACTATTTTAAACTGCATCAGCTGATACTCTTAAATCAGATTTTATGTACAAATGTTTCTCTGGGTCTTGGAGATATCTGACATAAAATGTCTTATGTTCTCACTTCAGGAGGTCTGGATCTTTCAGCCAAATTTAGTAGCTATTTATGCCTTGAGAAGACCTTATCTAATGTACTTTTTGTTCACTCATAGCTTTGTGTTCTATTAAAACATGGGCAAAGAGTCTAATTTGTTAATGTCATGAAGGATGAAGTTGGTTAGAAAGGGAAGTGTACACGATTTATAATAACACAGGTATTTCCTTGCTAATCCCTTGTCAGGTTCATTATCTGTAGTGCCCCAGGCAATAGTTGGCCTATCGTGAGAGTGAAATTTAACCCACAGCATGAAATTAATCCTCAAAGACTTTTGTCTACTCTTTCTACAAATAATAAATTCAAAGTGATTTTATAAATCTCCTCTCTAACTTTACGCAGAGGTGTTAAATTAGTATCTAAACTCTGTGGCACATGTCAATCTATTGATTTACATTTAGTTAACTTACATGAAAGCATATATCAAGCATAATAAGGCATTTGAAGGATTAGTGATATGTCTATTTTTTTCTTGCTGAAAAATTTTCTTTCATAATACAGAAAATTCTACTTCTTGTAATTACAGGAAAGACAAGGGTATATGTATGCATACATGGATAAAGACATTCAAATTATCATACCTGCATTTCCTGCAGTTTCCAGTTTTATATATGAAATAACATGGTAGGGGTTTTCTTACCCTGGCTCTGTTGTAAAGCTTGTTTGAAATCTAATGAGGGCTTGTTTCAGCTAAACAAATTAATTTTTAGTCATTTACAAAGTACCTCTTGAATGAGCTGTGTAAATACCATGTAAATCAGCTGGGGTTTTTCAAAAAGAGATTTCTTTTTCTTTGTGTGCAAAGCTCTTTCTGAGGAGAGAAGGGTTGAAAGTGGTTTATTACTGGTTGATTCAGACTCTCTTCAGCATTGTAAGAATATCATTCCTCACTCATAGCACTTATCTGCTCCTATGTCTACTCAAAGCTATTCATCTACTCCTGAGCTACTCTTTGCTGCTCTTTACTCCTGAAGGCTAAGGTTTGTTGCTCACTTCAAGAATTCTTCCATTTCTGACATCAGGAAGTCATATTTAATAAATGTCTGCAATTGGCCATATCATCTGTGTTAAAGAGCTTCTTCAACATATTAATTGAAACTTCTCACAGTCATAGCCCTTGGGACAGAAACAAAGTGACAAAAAATTAAACAAGTCAAGTGTTTCATAGTACACAAATCTGGAAATACATTATTCTTCTGACATAAATTATAGCAGTGGTGTAGACATGGAACCATTTTCTCTGCACATAATCCTTAAAAGAAAATTAGTTCCTTAAGTCACACTGTATTTTCTCTGTGTATTTTACAGAAGCTATTTTTGTGCACATATATACTCTAGTGGTGAGAAGGAAAACAGCAATTACTGGAGTATAAACAGAAAGTAAACAGAACAGTGAGCAGAGGAATATCATTGAGCCAAAAAAGGACTTTAGACATGTTAGAGATGCCACTTGATATTATGTGTAAGTCTAGAAAACCTCTAAAAACTATGTATTATTTTGGTAGAAAGTCCTACAGAAGTAACTCATATAAAGTTAAAACATTTTTCTCTTATATATTTTTAAGTGCCTTTTATAGTCAATGGGAGCTGATGAATTTAAAAATTATAATTTCATACAGTATAGTACAGTAAATGAATACCATATATTAATTCAGATATCATTATGTCACATTAATACTATCCATTGAATGCAGTAGTAGAGAGAAAAGGGAAATTTGCAGAATTGCAGTGGTTGTTGATAGGTTTTAGAGATGGAAGGAACAGATGCAGATACATTGCTCATCTTTTGACCAGTATCTGCCTCAAGGTTTTCCATCTGCTCAATATATCAGGTTTCTTCAGCACCATACTTTTCTATCCCACCTATTTTCATAATTTTGCTCACTCCCTGTATATCCATCACTCATTCCCCTGTGATTGACTTTCACTATTTGCCCTTTTCCCAGACCACAGGCTCATGGGGAAAACTTGCAACAAAAGCAGCAGTGTTTGTCGATTCTGAGGCTGTGGTTTCTGCTGCCAGTTCCAATGACAAGCTGGCATCTTGTGACCTCTAATAAATGACCTCTAATAAATTGGTGGGTGATACATCTCTTAGCTGTTAGGCAGCATGGCTGTCTGCATTTTCAAGAAAGCCTTGAAAAAGAAGGCTAAAATCTGTCCCCTGCACATAATAAAACTGGAGAAACCTTTCTGCAGACCTTGAAGGTCAGCTATATGCTTGGAAGAGGTTCAGGCCACAAGTGGGACAAACTTTAGATTTTTAACAAGGATAATTCCAATGTACTCAGCAAAATTTAGGTACAGCAGACCCTTCTCATGCTTCAGACTGCGCACCTTTCAGACTCCCTAGCAGGGAGGGCTGATTCCTGCAAATACTTGGATCCCTATTTGTGTGCACATACATGTATATTGCGCAAAGATTATACCGAAAATGAAGCAACTAAAGCTATTGCTAGCATCATATCACATAGCAAACCTCTATACAGCTGGTTCTTTGAAAGAATCATAGGGCAGCTTAGGAAAAGGATAAATTGTGCTGTTCTTCTTTCAAAGAGTTGGCTTTCCCATTAGCCAGCATGTATGTGCTAAGATAAAGAGGATGGAAGAAGAGCATATGCCTACACTCTTAAGTGTTCTAATGTTGAACACTTCAGCATTTGCTTATTGCAATCTTACTCAATTTCGCATTAGACAAGACACAGAAATTTGCCAGCAAGGTCATGATCCTACTCATTTTATATATAAATACATGTATATATATATATAAAGTAATTGCCTATTAATTCTGTATAAGCATGCAGACCCACTTTTTTCCAGCAGTCATTTTTCAACAATCCTATTTTATTTATCAGTAGGCATTCAACAGTTCAATAGTTGTGTTAGTTTTATCTCTGAATCCATGTAGCATTATGAAGATTTGACTAAATGTTTACATGGAAGAGGTACTGAATGTGGTAAGGAAACAGAACAGTAGTCCCTGAGAAATAATGCATGGATAACATCAAAACTGCCTTTTCTTCTTTTTTTTTTTTTTTCAGTCCTCAAGCTCAATATCTGAGCCATGTTAGCATAGTTTTCCTGCCTGCCTGGAGAAGAATGTGAGCAGAAAGCCTTTAAAGACTTCTGTGACTATACAAAATGAAGGTGCTTTTCTAGCTTCCCACTGGTGGTTAGTGAAACAGTTTGTTTTCTGAGATAGACATCACTGTAACAGAACCTGACAATACTTCCTTGATTTGAATATTTTCATGAACTCAAAAGGAATCATTTACCATTTCTTTTTGAAAAAATAATCTTTTAATCTTTAAAAGTCACAAGGCTGCAAGAAAGCAGTAAAATCTGTTGAAAAGTGTATCCTCCAGACTACTGCACTGAGTGCTGCCCACAAGCGCTTTGCTGAAATCCTCTCTTTTTCAAAAGTTGCCTTGTTTTTTACCTTTAAAATTATCAGCACTTGGAAAAGCCTTGTTAAATCTGAAAGAATTCCTGTTTCCCTTTAGACTTAACAGTGTTTCAGATACTGATTAAAAAGGGAACTCTCCCTTTATTCCTGAAGTCGGTAAGAAATATTATGGAAAATTGTGTTAACTCTTGCAAATCCCTCTACAACTATAAAAGTACAAATGAGATCGTCCCTGCTGTTTCAGTCAGGCCTATGAACCTCTGAGCAATAGGATATTTATAAGAAAATTCCAGACATAGCAGTGGTGCCGTGATCCATATGACCCAAAGTTTCCAGTCTTTGTCTATCCTCCTGTCTTTAAGGAAAAACAGAGGGGCGTAAAATGAAAACTTGGAAGATCACAAATCATTGTTATGACTCATTATAATGAATGATTTGTGCATTACTTTCTGGAGTAGTTAGGTTGAGTTCAGGGGAAAAAAGTAATGTTCCTTTATAATTTTCACCACGTTATGCCAATTTTCAAGCAACTGTCTTTCCTGAAGAAACAACAATCTTTTTTCCACACCATCCTGGGTAATGAGTGAGTTTTTTCAGCTGGAAGAGTTTGTTGTGATATAAAGGTGCAGCCTTACACAGCTGTTGTCAAGACCCTGTTAGTATTTCCATTACAGCATTATTTTCTATTGTATAAAACTGGGATGTCAAGTACTCGAAGTTGAACTTTGGTGGTTTCAAAAGTGTATTTAAAAATAAGAAAAATAATCTCAATGTGTGGGGCTATTTGCAAAAAAAAAAAAAAAAAAAGTATCCTGACAGTTTTGTAGCAACAACTGTGATTTAACAACAGCTTTGAATATTCAAACTTATTCTTCTGACCTCAGTATGCAACCTGCATTCTAGATTCTCCTGAGTTTTGTTTAGCATTAGTTTTTGTTGTTAACTGTTAATAATATGAGTTAGAAAAATAAAAATCAATCCACTGAAGTCTGAAAATAGCTGTTGTTTTCCCACTACATTAAGTTGAATTTATGAGAACTCATTTCCTTTATTTTTTTCTTATCTTCATATAGTGAATCAATAGGGTATACTCATAGGTGTCAAAGGTTTCTCCTTGCTTACTAGGATAAATTTTAGTGTTACACACCGAAATTTCTTGAATGTGTCATTATATATCTGTGGATTCTAAAAGAACTGGCAAGCTACAATTTGAACACACTGAAAACTTTCCTTGGAGTTAAGGGAATACATCTTTGTTTTGATTTTTACAGATGTGCACTATTTCTGATTAATTGAATTGCAGAATGCACGTGCTCCAATATTTCACTAGTTTTACTATAAGTCACCACAGCAGTGAAAGTCATAGTGCTTCAGAGGAAATTTCATCCTTAACTTACCTTGTTGTGTCCTACTGTATGTTAAGAATTGCTGAGATCTCAGCAATTCTTGTCCTTATCGACTCAGCACTGGTCAACAATGAATTCCACGTAAGCTGTAATACTGGGGCACAGCTGGGTGGGTAGGAGTTGAGTTTCAGTCTTTAACTCAGAATATCCTTATTTTGCTTGTTTAAGCCTCTATGTTTTCTGTCACTTAGCCATACAATTTAATAGGAAAAAAGTAGTCTTTTTGTGGAAGCAGCACATGCATAGCAGGCAATGTCCTTATTATGTGAATTGGCTATTAGTCATTTAAAGCAGTTTGTCTGTTAATGAGAAAGGGCATGTGTGTTAATGCTTTCAAGTGGAGGTATTTAGCTGTACTTTTCAGTAGAGTAAGTCTGGTTGCATCCTTTCCAGTATTTAAAAAATCTCAGCCACAATATATTAATGAAATTATTCCCCTTTCAAATATTTTCCAGCACAAAACTAACACTTCTTTCAGCAACTCACAATTTGATTTTGGCTATTCTCCTCTAAAAATGAATTTGGATTTCTGTGTTTGGCCATTTCTTTCCTTTGGGAGAAAAGATATTTTTTGTTTTCTTTCTTACTTTGACCATAGGGAGTAAGTGTAATGTAGATTTTGTTGTGGTTTGAAAATTTTTTGTGCTAAATCATTTAAATACAAAAAAAAAAAAAAATTAAGAATGCATTCAGCTGTGAGGGGATTGATCTCATCAAAGAACTTAAAATGTTAATGAATACTGAAAAGTGTTGAACAACCCACCTAAAAATCCTCCCCCTACATCTTCATGCAGAAAGCCGCAAAGAATTCTTCAGCCTTCTCAGGAGAGGTGCTGTGAGATTTCCATAACGGACACTGAGATCAAAGCTTTGTTGGGAAAACTGTGTAGAAGTGTTTGGCCCTTTCTACAAAAATTGTGAGGAAGAATATTACTTTTTCCAGTAGCATGTAGATCTTTACTACATTTTCTGAAACTGGAAGGGTTTTAGAGCAAGGATTACTGTTTTTATTTCAGGTACTGTCCAGCAGTGACCAGTGAGTGGTCATTTGAAGGCTTTCTGTGGCTAATCAGACACGTGTTTGAGTTTACAAAGCTGTGTTGAGATTTGTCTTTACATCTCTTTGGAGTAATGGAGAATAACCTTACCATTTAAAGGCAGCAAAATTACTCCTCTAACCTGGTATTACTTAACTGATAGGTGAAATGTTCATACCTACATTTAAATTTTTTCACAACTCTAATTTCCAGAAGCTCAGTAAAGTGTCACAGGACATGAGAATTGGTTTCCAGCAAGAGTTCAAGAAAGGACATACATTTTTGTAATTGAAGTTAAACTGAGATTTAAAAATTGAACACTTTTTAAGCCAGCACATTTCACAGTGAAATCAGCCAAACCACATTCTCATTTTTTCTGAAATAAGACTGCATACGCACAGGAGAGTGCATGTCTTAATATAATTATCATATAATATATGAGTTGTTGTGAAATGTCTTCTAGTCATTAGTTTATATTCCTCATCAGTTTGTCCGTTGTTTCTCTATAAGCTCTTTTGAAGGAAAACATATAAGACTTTAATATAAGACTTTATTCAAAACTAATGAAAACCAGATTTCTTCTGTTGATGTCTTAGGCTATGAGTGGCTATTCATACTTAAAATCACACAAATAGCTCCATCATCTCTGACAATACAAAATTATTCCTTGTGTTGCCATTTTGAATGATTTTTCCAGTTTAGATAAGGCTCAAAAAGTCCACAGATTTGGGGGGGTTTTTTGTGATTTTGTTGGTGGTGGTCATTGGTTGCTCTCTTTGTTGTTTTTTTAATATATACATTCGGTAGAAATAGAGATTACAAAGGTTTCAGAAATAAACCATCACTGTAAAAAACAAAATGCTCTTTTTACCGTTACTGATTTCTGCAGACTCTTTCACCAGTGTAACTAGGTGCCGTATACACAGGAAGATGCAGACAGACAACACAAGTCGTGCTTAAATTTGCCTGTTGCTTTTTCAGTCAGCACATCCTGGCTGATCCTGTTGTGTTAAGGTCACGTGTGTTGCACAATCCTTCACACAAAATACTGCGTGATCTTTCAAATAGCTGTCTCTTTTATGATCATTGCTGTCATCTTATGTTGTGCTCAGAACCGTATCTAGGCAGCCAAAGCAAAGCTTTGGTGAGAGCTGTGCCTTGTCCATAGCACAGCACCAGCAGGGCGGCCAGCAGAGCTTTCCTGCTCTGGCAGGACTTGTGGATAGGCTTTTCACACAGAAGAACACTGGAGACTTTTCTAAAGGATAGTAAAAATATGTATTATTTGCAAGTCCTTAACCATGAGGAAAGGCTGGTACTTTCGAGGAGCTCATAGAATCCCACAGCTGCCAGTGGTATCTGGGACCTGGGAGACACAAGACATTCCAGGCCCTGGAGGCTGGGCTGGAAGACAGGCAGCTCTCGCTGCAGCTCTGTACGTGCAGTAGGTGGGGAGGACTCCAGCCTGGAGCCTCAATCCGTCTGTCCACTTTGTTGTGAAACATGAAGTCAAGTATTCTCAGCATTTTCATCCATGAAATAAAGTGGAACTTGCATAAGGTTTCTCTGGATAGTTTTTAGTGTGGAATGGAAAAGTTTTGGTTTTCGCTACTTTTGTTTTTGTTCTTTAGAACTCCCCCTCCACACACACAGTCATTAATGGAATTAGATTATTAAAATATTTATTGTTTGAACTTAGTTTCTGCTGGATTTCTTCTTGGGAAAACATGAAATTATTCATATGTAAGAGCTATGACTACATTTTTTTGTTATTCTTTTGCAATATTACCAGAGTATATCTGCATGAAACAGTTAAATGGGATAATGTGACCTGCTTCTGGTGAAGTTATTTTTTTCATGAATATTTTTTAAAACTACATGTAAAGAAAAATTTCCTTCTGATGTCATAGCTACTGCACATTTGTCCCATGCACACAATGGAAGAATTAATACAGGAGAAAAAATATCGGAAGGGTTCTTCATTAGTAGCTGAAAAACACAGCTTTAGTGTCTAAAAAAATTAAAGAAATAAAAATATATTTACTGTACTACGTTCTTTTTCCCACTGATATTTTTGATGGAATGATGTGCTGCTTAGCCTGAATATAAAAGCAAGAGAGGGCGGAAAGTAATCTATAAAAGGAAGTACAGGAAAAATTTAGTTGTTTTTCTGATTAGTGTACCTTGCTCTGGTCTAAGAGTCGCCCTCATAGAACTGGCTGAGAGAAGCTGTTTTGTCATGTTTAAGAATTCAGTTTTTGTATTTAATGATGCACTTCAGGGAAAATACTTGTTAAAAATTGTAAGTTCAGAGTAAGCTATGGATGGTAAGTTCTCTTCATTGAGGCTGAAAGAGTTTAGAACCAAATCTTTTGTGAGGATTCAGATAAATTTATTTTAGCCAATCTAAAAGGAGGCAGGAGGTGGTGATGATCTTACTGGGTCCAGTTTGATCAGAACAGCCAACTGTTCCATCTAAATTCTGCTGTAAATTGCTAAGTCTGTTGTTGATCTAGCTGTAACTTTTGCCATGAATATACCCTTATTCAGATGTGGGCAGTTGCTCCTTTCTCATCTGCTGCTGGTGGTTCCTCCTTTTGCCCTACTTATTTTTCATGGCAATTTCTGAGGTATTTTTCTCAGAGTCAAAGTACAAATCAGATAGCAAGAGGACAGAACAGACCTGGATTACAATCAGACAGAGATAAGGGATGGAATAGGCACATTTATGAGATGCAATATTTGATAAGCACATTTGTAAATCTGAGAAATCATCCGTTTGGTAGTTTTTTATTTTACCATCATAGCTGATAGCTGATGTTCTAACTGATATAAAAATTACCTCTGCAGAGAAAGCTGTCAGGGTACCTTTACAATTATTTCCATTTTTATTATTTTCCTCTTTTTTTCTTTTCTTTTTTTTTTTTTTTTTTTTTTTTTTTGGTTAAAAAGCACAAAAAATTCCTCCAAAATTCAAAGAGGTGAATAAACTTAACAAGAATCATTAATTCCAACAAAATGAAATTAATTTTGATTAATTTTGAAATATTTTTTGTAATGCTTCACTACATAAGGTTCTGGTTTATTTCTGCAATGTATATATGAACTGTAAGAAAATCCAGCTATGAAAATCTAACTACCATAGATCTGAGAAAAATCTATGGCTAGTGTGGAGAATAACTGGAATAAATTCTCTTCCTTACCTGTTCTTTATGTTACTATTTTACTATATTCTTATATGCTTTTCACAGTTAAATATCATCATAGCAATACTTGAACACTCAAAATATGAACTTCGGCAGTAGCAAAATTGTATCTTTTGCTTAAAATAATTAGTCTTTTGTTGGTTTGGAAAGTAATATTCAGCTCTTTAACAGCTCCTGTGATTTACTGTTAAAATAAGTAGCAGAATTATACTCTCAACTTAGTTATTATCCTGTAAGTAACATAAGCAACTCAAAGAACTTGAGCCAAAAAGTGAAATAAATTATATTATTGAGGTCCGTTTTCCAGTCCAAAGTTTTGCATGAAATTTAAGCATCAGTAGATATCACTCATAGTAACACCTGCATAAATGTTTAACTTAACAAATCAAAATCTTTTAAAAATATTAGGCAGTTATTTTATTTTATTGTATGTAACTGTTAGATAATGTATATTTATATAAAACTTCAGACTATACATTCTTTTATCAACATATAAGGGTGTGGTAAATACAGTTAGGAGTGTCTGGAATCATGGGAATTACTGAACGTGCAAAAAAGCTGTTCATGTTTTCAGTTTTCCAAGAACTATACATTTATTTTAAAGTTCTTTTAAAATTAAAGTTGCACAGATATTTTAATTTGTTTTGTTGTTATGCCATGTAATTATCTTCTGTATAGCATCTATATACGTCAGTTCCCAAGTTTATTTGCTCTGGTACTGCACAAACCCCAGCCATGAATGGAAATGTTAGGAGCTGTATTCAAAACCAAGTAGAGCATGTGATAAAATCCTACTGAGATGTGCAGAGAAGGAAAATACAGCTAAGGCTGCCACTCCTTGGCAAGCACTGCAGCCTGGTATAAAGCTTGCTTCTCTGAGTCAGTGTTTTTCTTTCCCTCTGAACTCTGTGGTTGAGAAACTAGTCAGCAGTGCTGCATAAAAAAAGCAAGAAATTCTGGAATTTATGCATGAGGGTCTTTGAGAATCCAATGGCAACAATCTGACAAGTCTAGACTGCTCCATATCACATTGGGGTTGTCCTACATAACTGGGACTTAAATGCTCACTATGTGCTTCAATCTAGATATGAAAATACTGGTTTCTTCTTTTTAGATTTTAAGATGACTAAAATAATGTCAATATGAATTAGAAAACTTTCTCCAGCCCAGATCAGTAAATAAAACAGGGAGGATTTTTAGGTAATGTTGTGGCAAACAGGCTTTAAACACTAAATATCTAGATAATGTAGTAGCAGACGTGCACAAGAAAACTTTGATGAGATATTCAGCAAACGTGAACAAAAAATTTAGCAAATTATAGAGGGATGTGAGAGAATCTTTTTTTCATAAAGCACAGGCATCTATTTGTTCTTCTGTAGTTATTGTTTCTATTAGAAAAGGTTACCTAGAGGACTTTTGCAATAGGAATGGGATCAGAAAAGCATGATCCGGACTGAGGAGTTTGTTGAACTCAGAATGAAATGCTGGCTATTAAAAAAACCAACAAGGACTGTGAGTTAGGCATTGGAAACAGATGCATGTGTTATGTGTTTGTGTAGAGTCATTGCTCCACAACATGATAGATCACTTGTTAAATGATAAGTGGTTCAGAGAACTGCTGAAAGAACTCAAGCATCTTCTACATTATGGAATTTCAGGCAGAGCCCATTGAGACTTATTGATCAAGGACTGTTATAACCATAAAGAAATGTTCTCTCTCATGCTAGTAAAATAACAATAATTTAGGTTTATTCCTTTCACAACTAGAAGTTTCAGTGCTGATTAGTATGGGCAAGCTAAAATATTTTCATGGTTTTAAATCATCAGTTTTCAATGCCTTTTGAACAGACCCCAAAACCTCAAATAGTTTTTCATGGTTCCCACTTTTTATAGAGATCCCAAACTTGTGTCTTTTGCAGTGAACAGGAAAGGACACTAATGTTCTCTTCTTAAACATTATCAGGGCACTTTGGTATCTAGTGTGGCACTTTGGTACCTAGTGTGGCACTTTGGTATCTAGTGGCCACTGCAGAGGTACTGTTCATTCAAAGGGGACAGGGAAGACAAAGCCCTTTGGACTGCTGCTACAAGCCAGAAAAAGAAAATGTGATGTCCCTCATGGCATGGGAGATGGATGTGGGAGCTGCAAGGAGCCAAGGGGGCAGGCAGTAAATGCCTTGGCTGGTCCCAGGTAGGAAGAGGCAACCCAGGGTGCAAAGTGCCTCCCCCAGCTCGGTGAGCGTTGTGGGGGTGGGAGTGCTCAGCACCACAGCATTCTGCCCAGAAAGCCAAGGAGAAGGAAAATGACAGGGGAGGAAAGTTAGCCTGATGCTTATTTTTAAAGTGACAAAGCTTGCAGTAAACACACAATGTTTTGGAGTGTCCAGTGGCTTCTGACACTTGTTGGATGCTGGTAGTGAGTAGGAGGTCGCCCATCCCAGCCCTGGGAAAGCATTCCTGCACATATGGCTGTTCAGCATGTCACTGAGGGCTGCCTGCCATCACACTTCAAAATTATTAGATCAGAAGTTAGTGCTCCAATGGTATTTAGAGGGGAATTTATCTTTTTTGGTCTAGCAAAAGCTAAAAGGATACAAGGCAGCCATCCAACTTTCAAAAATGCATGAAATTCAGTGGTTTTATAGTGCTTTTAGAAAGGAACGGATTTGAAGCAGAGAAAGCCATTACATATCCCGCAGTTGTGTTCATTCCTCTAAACAATCATTAAAACAGGCCAGGTTGGGGTTTTCTTTAAGGGAATGCGTTAGCTCTTCTTCTTCTACTAACAGAGGCTGCCGCTACTGTCTCCAGGAAAACAAACAAACTTTTTTTTTCAGCTCTTCCCTGAGCTTCTTATAATAAGTGCTGGTGATCAATTAGTTAGTTCATTAAAAAGTTACACATGATTTTATTGAGGCAAGCAATTCTGAATCAAAGAACCCAATCAGCAGATTTAGGTTGAAGCACATAATTGGCATGTATTTTAGAATTGCTGTTAAAGCTGTAAAATAGATTTACTAGGGAAGGAATGGATCCAAAAACCCTAAAGGAAGGAATATGTTATTTGTGTGACTCAGTGTAACAAATGGACTCGTTTAACACTAAAGTCTTATCTATATTAAAACAAATATGTGAAATAAATGTAAAGCTTCTTTGATTTAACTTCTTTAGCAAGAAGTTATCCTTCATCTGATAAAGCATAAATTACCTACAGGATTATTGCATTTCTTATGCCATTACTTACATTATTGCTATAAAAGACGTATTTTTATTGAATCATTTAAATTTAGTTGAGAAGTTGCCAATGTGTAAGCTGTTAAATAGAATTATATAAATATGTTCACTATGTTGTTGAGATCCACTGTGACTCTGGAATTAAAGCCCCAGTGCAACAAACAGTTTTGCATGCATGATTTAGTGGGGAGCCTTATACACATGCAAGTAAGACATTGCTGAGCATTTGCAGGGTGAAAGAGAACAAAGTGTGTTATTCGAAGGATGTTTTAGAAACAGTGATACTTTTTTGAGTTTACAAGGAGGCCAAATCTTGAAACTCGAGGAAAAGAGTTTGAGATGAAAAAACATTGTTTTTAAATACTTTGAGAAAGTATGAGGTGAGTTCTTGCAAGTTTTCTTTAAGAAAAAGAAAGACATTTTTAATTTTGAGCTGAGGTGAATAAACAATCAACTCTTAAATATATTAAAATGTGCATAGAAACTAGGTTCTGTTATAATTTGGATTGCTTGACTGCCACAATGTAAAAGCTTCTGTAGCTGGTATTGCTGTTGGACTATGCTGATGGCATTGAGGCATTTTTTTCAACTATTAGCCTTCCCAAGGGATCTTTTCAGACAAAATGTTATGCACCAGCTCTTATTTGAGTGTAAGCCTATTGAATAGCATTCTTCTTTCTGCCAACTTGGCAGCAAGTTCTTGTGCTAATAAAAGAGGTTACCCCAGATAGAGATCCCAGATGTGCCTGAACTACTTTTATTAGGACTATGGAGGGACTCAGTGTTTCCTTCTAACTGTTTTAAAAAAGCTGTGGGCTTGCCTTCATAATTACCCAAAGAATTGCATCACTTGAAATTTTTTCCTCAAATTGAAGACAATTTTAGCTGTGTTAGCACAGAAATACTGATGTTCAAAACAATGAATGCCTTTTGCCACAATGCAAATGTTGACTTGACCTTACTGAATTCCGTGAGAGAGGAGAAAATTGCTATTTAACCTTGAGTTAAAAATGCCTTGATTCAGTATCTCATATAAATGAGATCCAGTATCGTGATCAGAATAAATAACAATTGATGTTTCTCAGAACAGCAGTGTACCTGTGACAAGTGGTGTACTTGACCGTAATGCGAATGATTCCTTGAAACCAGGATTATTATTGTAACCATAGTATAGTGGTTGCCTGATGTAGGGCTGTTTTAGACTGGAATTGCCAACAGCAATATTCTTTTTATTTTTTGTGCTATTTGGTAATCAGCAATTTAAAAACAAGTTATGTTGCTAAAAATTAATCTAAATATCTCCATTCTATTTACTTGAATGTGCCAGCTGCACTTCTGAAACTGAAAGAAACAGGATTCTCTAACTGAGATACTTAGCAAAATAATATAGTTTGTTAAACTCACTGTTGCTATCTATAAATTATAACAATAAATAGTTTACAATCTTAAATCATAATCTTGATTTTTCTTTCAAGGCCACAAGCTTGATGTTCAAATTTTTATTGTTGTCAAAATCTGAATAGAGAAAATAAGGTTTCAATTAGAATAATTCATTGCTTGGTTTTATTGTTCATCTTATTATTGAATTATGAAAAATGAATGGTGCTCTAATATCTGATCATGTCTCTGCTTGATTTTTGTGGTAATTGTGTCAGATATAAAAATGGGCAACACACGATAGTATTACATTCCACATTTTCAAAAGACTCAAACACTCACATTAGTTTCAGTGGGCTTTGGATCAGGCACAGGGTTAACAGCTTATTTTTCAAACAACTAGAAAGAGGTGTAAATGTCAAAGGTGATAGCTATACTGTGAGTTCCATAAACTACAAAAAAAGTTACTACTAAAGCTCTATTTTTCCTTGGTTTAACAGCTTCTATGAAAACAGTGTTAATAAGTATATCAGGAACAGTATATAATAATGAATCAGAGACATAAAAAAAAAACCCTTTAAAACTCCTTTTATATAATGATTGGAAAGTTAAAAGTGACTTAAAATCCCTGACTTCTCATGCTGTGATGTAAATTGTATTTTTTTTAGGTTCCAAATTCAAAGAGGGAAAACTGATCCAACCAGTTACAAGAGCCTGGGGGACTGTTTTAGGACTATTTTCCAACGAGAAGGGTAAGAGTATATGTTTTTTAAATTGTCAATTTTATGCAACCTTTCTTAATCACCCATTTTCCAGACATTAGATCTTCTTTATATTCCACTCTTCTTTTTGCAATTGCAAGAATTTGGCAAACACAGTCTTACATAACGAGCACAATTTGAAAAGTCTTGATTAGTCTAAATTAGACTCACAATGCCATTTTTGGCTATTATAACCAAAGAGAGAATGCACAGCTGCACTGAGACAGTGGTGCAATCCCTGCTTCAGCACCGGGGCAGGGTGGCTGCATCAGTGTATTGCTGTGTCTTCACTCATCTGTCTTATCCTGGCTTAGTAACTAGCTCAGGCTGAGCATATCACTTGTTACAGGCTCTGATGAAATGGCATTCCCAGTTACCTGTGGGAGACAATGTTTCCAGGAAATGTGTAAGCAAAATTCCACAGCTTCTCAGTTTGACAGAATATGGAAAAAACAAGTATGTTCGTCAGTTGCTTGAATCATACTGGCATCATAAGATACCACTGCTCTAAGCCTGAGATCTTCTAAGGGAGTTGGGTTCTGATCCAGAAAGGCATTTAAATATAGGCTTAATTTTATGAGCAGTCCAGTTAAAGCCAGTGAATGTAATGGGATCAATCATATGCTTAAAGTTAAGCCTGTTATCCACAGGAGCTCTTTGGAAGCTAGCCTTTAATCAAGGTAACTCTAATTAGTAAAACCCAGCTTTGAGTAGCTGGCAGGATTTCCACAAACTTTTTTAATACCATAGCAACCCAATTTATTTTTTTTTTTTAATCCATATATCACAGCAACAATTTGGTTGGAAAAGACCTCTGGATCATGAGTCCAACCTAAATATTCATCAAAATGGAACTGCTGCTGTATATAGTGGTGCAGATGCTGGGTGTGGAGGCAGCATAGGTGCAGTGAGGTGCATTGACTTCTTGCATACACAAGCTGCACTGGAAAAACAGAGGCGAGACGAGCAGTGAAAATTAATAACTAGACGAGTTTTGTTTCTTGCAGTGAGATTTAGCTAAGCTGAATTACCTAAGTACATCCATATAGAACCAGATGGTTTGAAATGAGAAGGGACATACAAAGAAGTTTCATTGAGGTGTTGAAAGAGGAAGTTGTTGCAGCTGCCCTTATTAGTTGCAAATTCCTTTTTGTTGAGAGATTAATGTTGTCTTTTTCCCTACAAAAGACATTAAAAAGCTTAAAAGCTAAAAAGATTCCACACAAATGATAATCTGTGGCTTCTGAGGTTTTCTAGGCTGGGTTTATGCTAACTTGTATTGCTTCTCAAATGAAAACTATTGAGGTATTAATATTCACAATAATGTAGAACTATTTTTAAATAGAAAAATAGTTTCAATATTTAAGTCAGTGAGTATGAAAACAGTGTTTATCTCATCCTAATTTGCTAGTATATTTCATATACTAGAAAGAGGGAAAGAGTCTAAATCAAGAGACACCTTCCAAGGTAATTGATTATTCATTGGTTTTTTCCTATGGAACTCTTGTGCCTCGATACTGGAAATAATCCAGAATATTTTTAATGTCTGTAACAAGTCATGAATCTGTGAGCAGAAAAAAGATGATTACACAAAAATATTCTATATTTAAATCACAGTTTAGCAGTGGATTGCACCAAATTTCTGTTGGGCAACAGCTAATACAGAGTTTTACTTGCTTGTTTCAAAAGCAGTCAATACTCAATACAAACAGTCAATACAAGCAGTCAAAAAGCAAAAGTCATGAGTACCTGTTTCTCTCCAGGAAGTTAGACAGAGGCAGAAGTTCACATTAAACAGATGCCAGTAGGAAACACTGGGGAATAAAATGAGATTAAAAATCTCAGATGAACTATAATGTTAAATTTCAGATAAAAATAAGAAAAATAAATCAGTTAATCCTGAAAAACCTGTATGACTCCATGAGTCTTTCATTCCTGTCTGCACAAGTTGTCTGGTTTTCTGGAGCATGGTGATTACGACAACTGTGAAGGAAGTGAGGGTGGAATGTGAATTATTTTAGTTTGTGGAAACCTTTAATCCTGATAAACCATTCCTTGTGTGGCCACAAAAGTATGCAGAAGAGACCCCCAAGAAAGGGCTTCACATTTAGATACCAAGCAAACAAAATCAGTCATGAGGAGTTCAGACTCAGGTGTGTAAGTCTGTGAGGAGGGTATAAGAAACTCATTTATGTCCCATGTTTATTTCATATTGGCAATATGAAACACTCCCGATGGTGTGTGGCATTTTCTGAAAATATCTAAATATCTAAATCTATAAAGAGTTTAGGCATAAACTAAAGTGAAAAGAACTAAACTAAATGAAAAAGGGTTTAGGCATCTTTCTCCAGTGCTCTGAATTCCCTTTTGGCATCTGTGACTTTACGTTAAATCGACCAAAAAAAAATCCTAACTAAATAAAGAAACACAATGGGAAAAGAAGTGTTACTAATGGCCTGTCCCTGAAAATGTTTACATTTGAGAATATTGCTTATGCTGATTTGTACTTACATTTTTCAGTAGTAGCACCTAAAGTAAACCAGAATGTCAAAGCCCAGTTCAGGTGAGACACTTCATTGTGTCTTAATTTTTTGACCTTGTTATGTTGGGGTTAAGTATGCAGAGTCAGCCTAGTAATTTTTTATTTTTATGAACACATATGCAAATGATTCATTTGCTGCAGTGGCTCTTACTGAAAATCAACCAGTACTATGTTACTACAATATCACTGGAGCAATCTGGTGATTTCATAGAAAGCTCCATCACAAATAACTGCCAAAATTCTTCAACCATCCCTCTGATTTTGTCCTCATTACAATGAAAAGGACAGAGGAAGTAATTGTCTAATCACTAACAGAACAATGTCCATTTCAAAGAATCAGAAAACTTCTTCATCTTTACAAAACACTAGAAATCTTTGAACAAAACAAAACAAAACAAACAAACAAAAACCCAACCAAACAAAAGCAAAACAAACAAAAACCCAAAAAACAAAAACAAACAAAAAACCAACAGAAAGTTCTACAAAAACTCCCTTCCCCCAAACTTTGAGTATCTCTTTAATTGGAAATACATTTTCTTCATGGGGAATTAAATTCTTCAAAGGATCCATCCCTTGAACTCTTTTTTTGTCTTACAGGAAAATGGGAGTCACAAAACATAAAATTTAATTGAGACTCACTAAACGAAGGCTCAGTTGAGCAGAGCATTGAAGGTCACATAACTTTCCTTTAAAGGGAGGCAGAACTATTAACTTCAGGGATTTTGTGAACTTGTTTTGGGAGCTCCAATCACTACCAATTGCACAGGAGCTGCAGTGGTGGGAATCGTCTCAGGTGATGAGCAACCTCTGCTCAGCTGGATTTGCAAGGAGCTGTGCAGCAAAGATTCTATGGTTCCACTTATGAGATGATGCATGAATTGACAGATCTTTGACAATGAGGTAAACCCACCAGGAGCATGTCTGTTTATTGAGGAGTGACAGCTTTATAGCCAACATAAAAATAATCTGATGCTTATTGGGGAAAATGTTTGGATACAGGATTAACTCAAAGCATTAATAGAGAAAACTTTTCATTCTCTGTAGATCCTACAAATAACATGTTAGATTGTGTTAAAAGACTGATCTTTATACCATCATGATCTTTACTGCATTTGTACTCACTTACTTTTTTTTAGATAGTGACTTAAGTTGGAATTTGAAATGTAAGAATAAACCAATGTTCTAGCTGAATGTATATGTTGTATCTATATTAAAGACACATGGTGTTGTGTCTCATATTAAGAATGGAAAATTATGCCCATCTGCATTGTCTTAATCTGCAGTTACAGCATTAAAATGATGGATGCTTTTATTTGAAGTCTGTAAACAACTTTGTTCTTATAAACTTGGACTTTCATGGGCTCATAATTTTAACAGTAAATGTTCTGGGTTATAGTTAGGGTTTTTTGGGACACTCAGTCAAGAAACCTCTTACTTTTTCATTCATTTGTTAACTTGCCTGAAATAGGAAGGGTAGTAGTGTCCTGGATTCCAGTTTTATAATTCAACACTTCAATAAGTTACAGTTTAAAGTGCTTGTTGGCCTTTCTTAGAGCTAGATGGTCCTGGGAAAGTGCAAAACACAATTGTCATTAATTTGAGACTTCATTACTTCTGCTGAGTTATTTGATTATTTATGTTTAATTTGCTTTGGGATGGAGCAATTACCTCCACATTTACACAGTCCAATAACTTTATAATTATTCCTGTCTTGTTCTCAGCACCACCTTACCTCTCTTGTACCTATAATTGTCTGTATGACCACACACACCTTCTTTTTTAATAAGCAGCACCCTGACTCATACATTAATGGGGTTATAAAGCTGCACAAAACTTGTCAGCTATGGGTGGAGTATGTGGGAGAAGAGCCAAGACTAAGCAGGAGCTGGATGAGTGCAGAGTCATCAGCAAACATGCAGAAGCTGGAGGGCTCCTGTTTTATGTGATATCAGCGATGATGCATCAATTAAGGAATTTGCTAGCACTCTCCTTTGTCTTGCCTTCTATGCCATGGCAACAAGTGTTGGAGAGACTGCAGCAGTGCTCTTGAGCCTGGCTCTCCCACCTGGCTTCAGAAGACACTCTGCTGCTGCTAAATGCCAGCAGGTCAGGGAAGGAGACTGGCAGAGCTGGCAGCCATGCAGGTAAGCACCAGTCTCTGGCACTCACCAACACCAACACTGACCATTCCTGCTCCCAAGTAAGGGTTCACAGCATACAAATAATATCATTCACCTGAAGCCTTCAATGAAATTTCCAGCCAGGTAGACATGACATGGTCACTCAGCCAAAAACCCATTTTCCCAGTGTGCATTTATGGAGAAGAGATTAATTTCACCTTACTAGAGGCATAAATTCTTGTGGTATCGAAAGAGCAGACTTAAGGCTCTGCTTTCAGTGCTCTGAGGAAAGCACAAGTTGTAGATTAAGATGTTATTTCCCCCACACACAGAGCTATCTGCCCCACTCCTTAGTTTCTTATGAGCACTTGAGACCAGGAGGAGCAGAAGTGAACTTGGACCCATGACTGCTTGCTACATTCAGGAATCTTATTTCTTAGTAGAGATTCACCTACACTGACAGTTTCAGAACCTGTGATCTTGCAAACTGAAGTACAGGTATCTTTTCTACCTCCACTTCAGGAACAGTAACTTCCATCTGAGCACTGAGGAAAGTCTGCTAGCATTTGTACTTCAAGAGAAAAAAAATCTATATATAGATCCATCTCTCTTTTAGTCCTACTGGCCTGTCTCACACTTACAAACTCATAATACTTGTACCAGCCTTGCTAAAGTGAGCCTGAAGATACTAAAAAAAAAGTACTGCACCACCAAAATGTCTATCTGTATATTTCCTGATGCATCCAGATAGTTCATAGTATATTGGTAATTTTTCGTCTTTTCATCTGTCATGTAGCAGAATTATTCTGTGGATCACATTATTCTACACTGGCATCTTCTTGCCATACTATTGTGTTTATTGCAGACGTCACTAAAAACCCGCAGAGTATCAGAAATAATTACCACATTCCTGTGTGAAATAATGTAATCAAAACATAAAGTCTCAATTAAGTTTTATAAAAAATTGTTGAATTGAGAGCTCTAATTAAAATTATAAAGGACAATAGAGTGGCTCAAACTGGGAACCTGTGTTAAATCTGCTGGCTTTCATGAATAAAATTAATGTCTTACGATTGCATCTTTAAACCCTTGTTCTTGCTTTGCATATCTTTAAAGAAGAAAGGCTCCATTTTAGAAAAGCTAGCATTTGTATATTTTCAGGGAGCGTGAGCTTGCAAACTTAGGTATGGACATAGCAAATTCTCATAGTACATAATTGAATGTATCAACTCTTTAATCAGTGCATTTATTTTTGAACACAACACTCTGCAGCAAGTGTCCTCATGCCTGTGCATTTTGGAAGCAAGGATCCACATGGCCCTGTGGGAAGTTGGTCTCACATATCTGCAGTGAAAAGAAAAACAATGCCTTAGCATAGACTAAATCAAATTCCTTGATTTGCCCCACAATCAAAGAATTTCAGAATTTCTTCTGGCTAATTAGTAAGAGTTGCTTCTTTATAGTCCACAACATATATATGCACAGTGATAGATTTTCTTTCCCTAAACTGCTCTTATGCCAACTACTCTCACTTTACCCCTTGGTTTACATGGACCTGTGTGCAATATCTGGTCTTACTGTTTTCAGTTTCATTTCCTTGTCTCTATTTTATCTGGGCTTGCGTCTTAAAACCATCAAATTTATTCTTACTCTAAATGGGTGCTGAGCCATAAAATTTAAAAGATGGTATAGCCTTGAATAAAGTAATCATAAAGACTACTTTCAAGATTAAAGGAATGCATAAAATTTGACTGACAGAATTTCCATGATAACTTAATTTAATATATTGATTTATATGATACTCAAAAGGTTTTAGATCAAATATGGCCACAAAGGAGGCATCTTTGATGTGTTTATATGAAGGTGATGTACATGAGGCTTTCTTTTGTGTATAACCAGTTCTTAATCCAGTGCTAGCAAATCTAAGTGATGCTTTTGCAACACTAGTGAGTCACAAAATAAAGATGATACTTGTTCATTTAACCAATGGGTCTCAAAACACTTCACAAAGAAGGAAGTACCATTATCTCAAGTGTACAGATGGGGATATCGATTTGTGAGGTGAGTCAAGCAGAGTCAAGTAGACCGGGACTGGAGCATGCACACGGTGGTTCTCACAGAGCAGCCCAATACCATGTTGCCTATTTGGCCCCTGATAGCCCCTTAACATCAAAGCTCTGAGGAACACACGTGTTGGACACAAAATTGCCTTATTTGATACAGGTTCAGTATCAATAATTCAGCAGTTTTCTGAAGACTTAACCAGGATTTTATGAAGCAGTTGATGAGGGCAGACATGGCTGTAGTGGCAGGTTCGGGCCTGAAGCTGGATATCCTGAGTGCAAGGCGAGCTCCCTGTTCCACAGCCCGCACTGGCTCCAGAGTCAGCAGTGTTTACTGATCTTACTGTCATGAGGTTTTCATCATCCCATTCAGGCAAGAATTCTCTGCTCCTGACTGGAGGTTCCCTACCCCCATCTTCATATGTTAACACTTCAAAACATAAAAAAAAATGGCTTTGGAATGTGAAAAACTTTATGTGTGTAGCTGTCTGAAATACAGTGAAGTTATGGTGGTGTAACTAAGGGCAGCATTTGACTAACCACATTTTTATTACTGACGGACACATGTTTTACTTGCAAAATTTAATCTGGTATATATGGCAACACAGTAAACAAGAACACTTTTTTAAAGAGAATCACTTTTGAGAATCATGTGCTTTAAAGATGAAACACATGCTTATTTATTTCCCATAGGAACAAAACACAATAAAATCATGTAAATCTTAAAAGCATCTTAGAAGTAAACAGGCCAGACATTAACTGGCATTAGTTGTTTTCATTTGCTAAGGCCACTGGTGGCACACTCACATTGGGTGTAGGATCTTCATTTTTTAAAGGTTCAAGTATTTTTTTCCACGTATTTTGATAATCGTATAGTTTTAACCTTAAAGATATGATTTCTCACGTGTTTCTGTTTTCTAATGCTATAACATAAATAACTATAATATAAATATTCTGTTTTCTAATACTATAACATAAATAACTATAACATAAATATTCTGTTTTCTAATACTATAACATACAACATAAATAACTCATTAAAACATTAGTATTTATAGCAGTAGCTCCCTGGAATCAGATGACTGCATCATAAGATGCTTATATTAAAGAAGTAAAAAGATACCTACAAGAATTGTTTGCAATCCCTTTTAATCTATCTACTCGAAAGGTCAATGGAACTGAATTGATTAATCCTTGTTATTTTAACATTCAAGGGTATTTGTCATTTTGCCACATTAGGTTCCTGATGGTTTCAAAAGTCATGTTTAAATAGGTCGGTGCAATAATTGTCCTTATAATAAACCTTCTATTAGGTCTAGTGTGTAGAAAACACCGTACTCTGCTTTAGCATCAAATTCACTGAATGTGTTCTCTGAAAATGAAGAATTTGTCTGCCAAATTTGGTAGCCCAGAAAAATGGCCATGAATTTCTCCTGCTTCAGTAACTGGCTCAGCGTGAAAGACTGCCGTGTTTCACAGGGGTGAATTGCTATGACATTCCCGGGTGTTCCAAGCAGGAGCTTGCTCCTGGCACACTGAGGAGGCATTTCTGCCTGGCACTGTTCTCCTCGCTTCAGGCAGGGACGCGGTGCTGCCTCTGAGCCCTGCAAGCTCTGCCTCGGAGCTGCTGAGCTGAGAGCCACCTAGAGTCAGAAAACTGGGAAGAGCTCGTGCAGGCTGTGCCATGCGTGTCTCCTTCTCTTTCTCTGTGCTTCCTCGTCTCCCCTAGGGCTGTACGAAAATTTCAGCTAGCGAGAACCTTTCAGGCCAGGAACCAAGTCCCCTCAGAGTTTAGTCACAGCCAGGGCTGCATGCCCCTTGAAAAAAGATTTCAGGAATTACTGTTAAAAGGCAAATTAAATTTAAGCCATACTTTTGGATCATGCTGCTTTTTGGAGATCTGTCCCTAGAAATCTTGCTTGTTCTGAAATGATATCTCTTTAGTGCCGTTAAGTCTCCAGAACTGAAACCTGTATTTAAAACACGAGAAACTGATTCAAACTGTGATGGAGAGATGGGGAGGTCTGTGTCTCAAATCTGAGCTGGAGCAAGGCTGCCATGCCCAGTTACAGGCCGATAAAAAAATCTGAAATCTATCTGAAGTGCCTTTCTTTCCAAAGGAAAAATCTCTGAAATCTGATGATTGTCAGTAGTCAGCTCCAAGAATTAGCTATTTATCAGTAATGTAAATCTAGCCATTGCATTTAACATATCATAAGCACAGTAGAGGAGGCATCGTGAGGTGCAAAATTATTTGCAGGTATGTGATGTGTCTTTCTTTGAAAGACAAGTGATTATTTACCTCTCTGTAATTTGGGCTTCTGTTAGCTATTATTTGATAACCTCTTCTTTAAAATAAAAATTCCACTGTATCAAGGGGGAAAAAAAAAAAAAAAGCAGTGACCAGAGAACAGATAAATCATTTTTATGTCCTTAGAACAGCTGACTTCACACTTTTATTACATTGTTTGAAATAGCATCTTTTCATCTGGAAGGAATCAGTTTAAAATGTGATTGTCAACACAACAAAACCAGCTTTCTGTTTAAAATGGCTGCTTGTGAAGCTTAGAACTACACTTTTGCCAGGATTTTCTTTACAGACTTTAGTTACTAGAACCAAGAGATTTTAGATGGGATGTTCACAGGAAATACCTGGCAGAAAGCATAAAATGCAAAGTAAAGCATTTTTATTTTAGTTGTAGAAAGCATGCCTGTGAAAATGAGCAACAGTGTTTTAGGTCAAAAGCTTTGTTTTTCAAATAAAAGTTTCTAAGCTGTAGTTTGAAGTGGGTGAGAGAAAAAGTTCTCATTAACTTTTTTGTGTCCTAACCTAAGTAACCAAGCAATGTACATTTAGCATATTTCTTAGACTATATCTTATTTATAATGGCACTATTATATCTCTGTCTAATCTGCGTGTCTTTACCTCATTTAAATTCATTTCTTTACTGGTTATGTCTGAAAACACAGCTTTGTCTCTTTTATACCAATCCTTTTAATACTATAGTCCACAATTTTTTATTTGTATGTAACCTAGGTTGATTTGAAGTAAAATTTTTACATCTGTAAAAATGCAGATCAAGATTCTATGCCAAGTCAAGTACTTTATTCAGTGATAAAACATTTTCACTTCAGAAATAATGAGCTCTTTACGTTTTATATATTTGCACATTATTTTAACTGTAAATTGATGTAGTACATCTTACTACAAAGATGTGGTAAGACTATGACAAACTATTAGATTAAGTATAATTTTTTCAATAATCATAGTTTTCTTATTTTCAGGGTAGATTAACTGTATATTACTTACAATAGTTTAGTAACAATTTTGTATTATTAAAAGTGGAGGTCCCTTCAATTTTTTTCCTAATAAATTAATGTGTTTTATTTTTTAATGTTGGAAGTTAAATAGCATTATACGACAAACTTCTAAAATACATCTCTGTTAGGAAGGCAGTCTTTTTGTTGAGCCATAGAGCTGCCATGGCAGCAGTAACTGCTGGGTAAGCTGATCATTCATCCCTGACACCACTGCCAGCCTCTCTTCTCTTTGCAATGTTCTTCACCCAAACTAAAGTCTTCCTGTATATCATGCTTCACATTCTGAAAGAAATTTAGTAATCCAGATGTTGAGAATATCTATGCTTGACCATGGAGGAGAAAATATTCCTCCAGAACAGTGTGCCAATCAAAATAAAAAGGCAATGTAAATAGCTAAGAATATTTGACACTTACATAGATTTTTCCATGGAATGCATCTTAAATAAAACAAGATAAAATGGAATTAACGTGGAGTATGGAAATATTTTAGAAAAGTGTGTTTCTGTATAATGCTAACTCATAGTTCAGGGCACATTGCATTCCATATGACTCAGAGAACTGAACTGTGAAAAATAGGTTATTTTGCTTATTATGTTATTGGCCTCTTCAAAGAAAATAAAATTCTAAATACATATGAGGTTAGGGTTTTTTTAGTTTTCATGTTCTTTGCTTATGCAACTTACAGCATGCTGTGGGTTTTTACCCTATAAATGTCAATACTAGCTTTAATGCAATAAAAATAGTTTTATTTAATTCCAAAACTGTCTACATCAAGTGTAGTGTGTGTCTAACACGCTGCATCTCCTTGCAGGAATGCATGCATATAAGCTCAGATAAACTGCACCATTGCGCTCTGTCTGTCCAGCCTGGAGCTGCTTTCACTGGGAGCCAGCAGGCACTTAGCACTCAACTTCTGAAGTTTTCAAGCAGCATATGAGGCAGTAATTCTGACTGAAGCATTGGCTCTGCTTATGAATACAAGATCAATTCTGATTTTTTTTTTTTTTTATATATAGTTTGCCTTCAGTGTTTGTCTATTTTTGTGTATTTTAGCTCTGCCTGAGCTTGCATACGCGCTGTTTTGTAGCTGACAATCATACACTGGGTGTTTCAAAAAACACAATGATTTTTAGGGTTTATTTCATTCTGAAAAATTGAATTTTTCCATAATAAATAAACACCTTTGAAGAGTAAGAAATAGGTAGCCAAACCCAATACATCTCTTCACTGTTCCCTGTAGAGTTAAACTCTGTGGCTGGGATAAATGCTTCTACAATCCTGCTGCCTTCTAATCTAGACAGGGGCTCAGATCACTTACCATTAAAACATTTATTAATTAAATTAATTGTTTCATAATTTTAATCCCACAGAAACTAACTTTAAATCCTGACTTAAGAAATTAATTTTGATAAATGTACCTTCTTTAATTTGTAAAACCCTTCTTGCAACAAATTATATATTTTATTTATGTCTTAATTCAACTATTTTTCTGTAAAAAATACTTCATCAAAAATGTCTTAGCTATTTTAAGAGCTGATTTTCTGCACCACATTTATTGGAAATATAATTTATCTTCTTACTGATTTATCATTTAGTATATCAATAGTATTTATTCTTTTGATTGCTACTGTGATTTAGATGACTGAATCTGGCCTAATTTTTGTGGATAAAAGTTAATTACTAGTTAGTTAGCATTTCAGTTTTTGTTTTAAAATATTCTCACATATATGTCTCCATGTTTGAAAATGCAAAATTGTATACTTGCATAATACTTGGATTTTCTTATACCTATTGGGTCACAGCATATTAAAGTATTTAATCTCATTTTTTTCATACTTCCTTAATAAATGGGTAATTTAATTTAAGCATCAAATAACTTAGGTTTTCTTTAAGAAGTATGTAAAAGGGCAAACCGAAACTTTCAGTTACATTTTAAAAAGTCCTATGCAAATTAAATATGGGAAATTAAATGGGAAAAATAAAATATCTCTGACACTCATGCTAATAGTTGCAAGTACTTAATAACTTTCAAAGCTGTAATATAACAACAAGAAAAATAAGAGTGTATTTTTTTACAATTTTCTTTGACTTTCTTCAAAATTTTATAATTGTAATGCTATCTAGGGTTACATAAAGAAAAAGGTTGAATGTCAAATTTAATATGTTCCTGAAAACAATTGTATTGGTTTAAAAGGTGAAAACTTGGCTAGTGAGCAGTTTAATGTAGGGAAAGTTGCAAAATGCCAGGAATCAGTGGCAAGAACATTTTCTCAGCAACCTGTTTGGGAAAATGCAGTTTTTAAAGTAGGTCTTTCTAAGTTACTGTGAGGGAATGCTTGGAATTTTGTCTTTCTACCGAAAGGATTGGTTTTCCCTTGATTGTCATCAGTTTGCTAGGTTGTCCTGCTATTTAAGCTATTAAAGACTGGTGTGCTGCTTGGTCTCAGGTGATCCATAAAAAGGAATGAAGCCTTGGGAAGGTAAACCACCACCAGACTGGCTCGGTGTATCAGCCTTCCATGACGGAAGCTCTTTGTTGAGATTTGTTGGCAATTCCAGCAGTTTCCAACCGAAGATAAGAGCCAGCATTCTCAGATAATGCCCTCGATCACACACCTGATGACAGACTCCTGCATGCAAGTTTTTTCAGGTGCTATGTTTGCTCAGTAATCCTTCAGTGCCAATCTTTTCTAAATGGCGAGCAGGTCCCGTCAGTAATGGACATCAGCCATTAGGCTTGTAATATTTGTCATAGATCAGGTTACAGCTTTGTTACTGCACTGTGATGAATGGATGCTGTTATGCTCAAAGAAAATAAGTGCTATAAATTTAGCAGTCAGTACTAAGTGAGTTGGTACTTTAGGGGCTTGATTCACATCCTTCTGAAGTCAGTGGAAACTATTCTGTTGGCTAAAGCTTTTATATCAGGTCTTCAATTTTCTTTCTCTTTTAAGGAACACAACCCAGGGCTGCCATTAAGGTGCAGTTCCTTCTTCCTTACTATATGCAAGTTTACACCTAAACAGTAGTTTTATGGGAACTCTTACTTTACCTGTGATTAATGCTGATTTTCCGTGCAAATGTTAGGATTAAATGTGGAGGCATAAGGAGAATTGACCACAGAACTTGATAGATCACTAATGAGCTAATCAGAAATGAGATTGAAGGGTTCAAAAATTCATGAAAAATAAGGCACAGTTTTAAGGTGTAAGCCATACAAACATTATACTTTTTTTGTTACCAGCCTTGTGTGGACAACAGTTTAAGCTGTGTAGGAGCTGCTGAAATATTTCTTCTACTCACAGCCATGAAAGTTCTGCATAACTTTTTAGTTACTGGCTGGAATGTTTGCTATAGCAACTCCAATTTCAAATGGCCTAATAGTTATCCTGCTCCTGGGAGAGGAACTATCATTTTACTATAAGGTATATGGCAGTATGCTAAATGCTTAAATGTTTATGCTTATTTTTACCTTAAAATTGATCCCCTCAGGTTCAACCTGTAATTGCTATACAGACCTCATATTCATACTCTAGCTAGTGGCAGTATTACATAAAGATTTATTCTTTCCCATTGCTTTGTAAATGTTAGTGTCCTCCTTTGTGCTTCCAGTGAGATGACTTAAATAAGATATAAAAAGGAAAATGAGTATACGTGCACCAAAAAAAATGCAGGAAGAGAAGGGTCAGTAGTAGAAATACACGAAAACTTGTATAGCTTGGTGTGTTAATGCTGAGATACTTCCTAAATGAAATGCATTCTTAGGGGGTATTTGATAGAGAAGGGGTCTGGGGAACTGTGGAAGTAAGAAGAGCAAAAAGAGAAGGAAAGAATTCTGTACCGAAGATGACACAAATATATTCCTGTTGCTGTGTGTACACAATAGTATTTGGTTTTCAATTTCAAGAGAGCGAATTTGAATGCAAACTAAATTGTGCAGATCCTGGTTCTTATTGCTTAGACTATACAAATGCTCAAACACTCTACTTAAAAAAAACAAACAAAAAATCCAGGATTTTTGAGTAGTGTAATCTGCTGCTGCTTGCCTGCTCCTCAGAACCTTCTTTGATTCCTTTTGTGCCAGGTAAGTTACTTAGTTCAAAACGAAGCTCACATTGCCTTCCTGAGCAGAGCATGTAAATTTGCTTCTGTCCTGCTGGGTGATCATTATATATAGTCTACAGTGCCGTAGGCTCTATATAAACATTTCACCTTTTGCACATTCATTAGTGACCTGCAAATTTACAGATTGTTTACCAAGTTCTTCTGCACTACCTCTCTAAGGTTTTTTTGGCATATTACCTAAGCCTATGTTTAAGAAAATATATTAAATTACACACTTCTTAATTTTACAGTTGCCCTAAGTTTTAAGATGTTCAGAAAGAGAAGCAGAATTTAGACACTTGTAATTCTGTCATGTAAATCATATGCGTGGATTGTGGCACCAGATGTCTAACTGGCATTTCTACAAGTCTACATGGAAATTGTATAAAATTTGAATTCAGAGAAGACTGTAGAAAGTACCTATAATATATGGGTTAATCACTATCTATTATTCTATTTTTCTTAATTTTTTTAGATTGAAGATCTTTTCATTTTTGCAATCCAGATAGAGTTTCATTGTCATAGAAAATGTTCCAGATAGCAATGGTGAAATGTGAGGATGCCTGATAGCATTCCTGCTAGCCTTGGATGTCTACATTTCCTACCTTAACTGATGCATGACCAAAGCTTCTGCTTCTGTGATTCATATGAGACCACTTTATAAACACCTGTGAATAGAAATTCTCTCACAGGAAGACGTTAATTAAAAAGTGCTTATATGTGTGTAACTATAACAGAAACATCCAAATGACACTGCTTGCCCATCACTGAAAAACAGCTGAACTAAGAATTCTGTTAGCCCTCAGGGTTTGCTACTGACTTCATATGTTTGCTTGACAGCATTTCATCAGAAGAAAAAAAACTAAACTAAGCACCTATTTGTGTTTAGCAGAACTTTGGATAACCCTTAAAAGTGTGGGACAAAATCTGCTTTGTCCTTAGAGCCAGCCACAAAGCTTGCTTAGCAGCCTAGAGAGATCATCATCCTACCCAGAGAACATTTAAATAATAAAGCTGGCCAGAGTGCTTCAGGGAGGAAGATGTGGTCAGAGCACCACCATGTGTGTCCACAGATCTCCAGAAAGTCCTGCTAGTACAGACCCAGGACAAAGGGCAATGTGTTGCAACTTAGAGTGTGGGCAAGGCACCATGACTGGGAAACTGAAAGAATAGCTACTATAAAGTCATGAGATGAATTGCTTATGAATAAAGCTGATTATAAAACCAGTCCTTCACAAATACGTTTCACTTAAACCAGAACATCCGTACAGATAGTTCTAGTGCTCTAAAATCCAATGCGTGGTTCCATGAGCAAACTATAAAATACTATTTTTCTAAATTGTGATTATTCTTTCAGTTGAGTAAAACAGAATTAAAACAAATTAAACCACTCTTTTTGGACCACACCAGACAACTTGGATTTGATACTGAGGAGACCAAAAAAAAAAGCCATGTCCAGATAATGATATCATCACCTAAGCCTAAAGCTCTTACTGTAAGAAAGGTCATGCAGTTGTCAGGTGGAGACAGCTGGTAGGCTCCATCAATCAAATTGTAAGCATTTCCAGATCATGCCTAAAACACACCCATATGGTTGGGCTTCTCATAAAGTAAGGTTGCATCTGCTACCTTGTTTTTTAGAAATAACAGCCTCTGAAATACATTCTCCTTTATACAATGGCTTAAAGGGCTTGACCAGGAGCTGAAGATTCTTACTCCTTCTGAACACAGAGGAGTCCAGACCAGTAGGTCCCAGTTGCTGGAGTATGGTTTAACCATCATTTTAAAGCCAATAAGAGGTGGGATGTTAAAGCTTCTGTAGCTGCAGTCAGGGGGCTGCTCTGCACCCTGTCTGGGGTACCCCATGTTGGCAAGTGTATTCTTTGCAGCACCATCTCTGCTCATGAAACCCAGTTGTCCCCTGCTCGTGGGAATTGAGCTTGTGGAGTTTCATCGACCTGTTTCTCACCCAGCATAGCAACACATCAGGTGCCTGGGGTTACCCAGCATCCTGAATGAGACTTAGTCCTCACTTCTGTCTGCCACCAACCTCCCTAGGAGGAAGCCTGGTCTAAACACCCTAACCTGCTTATACATATATTTGTATTTAATTATTGGAAAAAGCACTTCAGACATGTCCAGTAAGAGTATGATCATGAGTGGCTAGAGTGCTCACTGTAAAAGTATTCCATTTATGGGGAAAAAAACTACAAAAAACATTAAACATTTCTTTCATTGTTTATTTATGCATTTTTCACTGGAACTTAATCACAATTTTTTCCCAAAAATATTTTGTTCTGAGTTTTATTTATTTGTCCATAGAGTTTCATTAGGCATCTAGATTTTGAAACAGGTATTAGTACTAAGAATGTATATTGGCATTGATGACAATATCAGTTACAGTGGGATAACTGGAATTTTACCCTAAGACTCTTGAAAGAAAATAAAGAGATTGCTGATCCCTGTGGAAAGAGGAGTTATGCACAAAAGTGAAATTCTGAGAGTTGGTAAAAAATAAGGACTAAGGACTGGCTTCACTTAAATACCATTACATTATTTATACAACTTTCATTATATTATTAACTACACTAAAGCACTATTTTTTATTCATAAGTAAATATATATAGTTTTAATAAATGCAGCTAATATTGTTCTTCCTAAACTTGTTCTCTAATGTCATTATGTTGCCATGGTCATATTTCTCCCACTGAAGAAATGCCTATTTTACTGTGAAGAGATCAGCTATCATTGCTTATGGAATTATAAACTGCACAATCTTCTGATTACTCATTCTTAAGTCTGTGCTTGGAATAGATACCAAAAGGATATATGATAGATATAGCTTTTCATTCACATTCCTCCTAAAATCCAAGAAAAAAATATTCTTTAAATATTCCTGGTAGTCTATGAGTATATCACTGTATATCTCAGAGACTTCAACAACTGGAATAGAAGGAGTCCTGAGGTCACACCTGAAACAGAATTTTAGGGAGTAACATATTGCATTACAGAATGAGTCACAAGGCCAGCTGTGTTTATATATATTGTGCAATTAAAAGTTGATGATCTTTCTCCTGATAACAATGGGGTATGCTGTACTCTGAATGCACAAGTCACATGGACAAAAATCCACTGTTTGGCCATTATCCAAAAATGACAATGACAAGTATATAAGCAAGTGGTGATTTGTCTTGCTCAGTCTGTGGAAGATTCTTTTTCCTTTTTTTGAGTTCTATTATTTACAAAGTAATACAAATGTTAGGCAATAATCAAGCATAGCGAGCTGACTGTAGTAATATAGCATTGATGGACTGGAAACCAGATGGTCTGTCAGATAATGAAGTATTATCTGGCAAGGGATTGTTCCTGAAAGCCAACATCCTCACCTATTTAGCACTCTGGAATGTCGGCATATCAGTTACCACGTTCACGAGGTGGTATGTGTTGTACTTTAGAAGCCATCCCTAGAAGAGGCATTTTAATTCAAAATTACTGCCTGATGAGAGGGTAGAGGTGCCATTATTGTAGCACAGCTGGAGTATAATACACAGCAAGATGTGAACCATACATCTGAACTTAGGTTAAAGAGGAAAACATAACAGACTACATCCTGATTTCTGTCTAACCAAAGCCATGGTTCAGGGATGCTTTAAGCCAGCTCTGCCACAATAAGAAGTGGTGTATGCTGTGTGCCCAGTCATGCATTCCTCCTTTTGTGCCACACTCTTCTTTGTGCCAGCACATGCCCTTCTGCTTCTGCTCAGGAGTCTTGGATGTTGAGGAAATGACTGGGTTAATATTAACCTGGCCACTTGAAAAGAAATGTGCTGGTAATCCAGAAAGGTTCACCATGGCTATGTCATCATGCCACGTGCAGACCTTTTGCCAGCAGAATGGACAAGCAGTTATGGAGGCAGGCCAGAGCAACTGGGAAAGGAAAATGGGGAAATAGGATTATTTCTTCTTTCACAGCAGTGCTGGTTTATCTCAAATGTGTGTGAAACCAGAATTCAATAATAGCCAAAACTGGCACATTTCCGTTGCTGTAGCTGCCACCTAGGAAGACAGAGCAAAGAACACAAATGGCAAGGGCAGCTGGTTGGAGGGCTGGTGGGGATAGTGCCCAGGGTTTGGAGATACTCCCTGGATACCAAAATGTCTCACTATGGCTGTGATTATGGCATAAGGTGGAGTGCAAAATGAAGAAAAACAATATGAACTAGAAGAAATGGTTTATATAAAGCTGACAGAGCATTGCTAAGTCTGTTATCAGTAAGACTGTAGCTTACAACTTTGATTTTAATTCCACATTCAGCCAATTAAGCCATTTTCACTACCTGCATTATTGCTAAATAGAAAACCGGCTGGCCACAGGATATTAGCTCTTTAATATTTTTGTAAGCCATTACAACTAGGAAGTCCTTTTTTCACGTAAGGGAGGAAAGTGGTACATGTTACTATTGAATGGAAAGAAAATAGTTATCATATAATCTCTTGAGATATGCGATTCATCATAATTGTCCTTTATAAGTACAAACATTCTCCCATCACTGTTAGCATTATTCATTTAAAACACCTAGAAAATAATTCACCTAGATAACATAAATCAGATAAAATGGCTTCACCTTCTATGATTTTAGTATCTATAATATTCAATACTGATTATATTAAAAATTTCTTGAAAAAGTCTGCCTCACTCAGCAAACCAATATACCAAATGGAGCTTCAAATGAGTTAAATTGGGTTTGTGGAATCATGGCCCAGTTATCTTTGCAGGTGACCTTTCTGGCAGTAGGGTGAATTTTCTGTCTGCCAGGCAGATGAAAGAATTCAGAATATCCAAAGTGAAACTAATACTTTCACACACTTTAAATATGCATACCGAAATATTATCAGTTAAAGTCTCTATTTTTCTCAAGCTTGGTTTGGGAATGCTTCAAAGCCATCATAATCTCTAGAATTAAATGTATAATTCATCCCAGGCCTATCCCTTTAGAATCAGTATTGTGTTTTATTCCCTGCAAACACTTAATGAAGTTGTTAATTGTTTCAATAGACACAAAAGTTGGTGGGGCAGTAAGTGAGAACAGATTATTGTTTTAGAATTACACCCAATTTCGTGGTCACTGTGCAACTAAAGGCATTTTCATATGGCCAAATACAAAGTAAATTGAGGGGATATCAAAATTTAGATTATACTCACTATATCAACAATGCAGACAATATTCTCATAGGTGAAAAAATTGTTAAAGATAGTTACTTAACATGAACTCATAGAACTGTACCATGGCAAAAAAGGATTATGCAATCCTAAAGCTCACCCAACAAAGGCATAGTAAGGAAGTACAGAATTTTGCCTCTCTATATAACTTTGGTAGCACAACTGACAAAGTACTGAATTAAATCAACATGTTAAAGAAAATATTGAGGAAATATGAAGAAGTCTGTGAGGTCCACAAAACTGTACTGGCAGGAAGATAAATCTTGTGTCATAAAAACTGAGGGGCTAAGTTTTTCTAGTTGTAAAGGAGGATATAGAAAAGTTACTTGGTTGCTATGGATAACTATATTTTTCACCTATAGAAAAGATTTTCTGGCATCTAGAAGGTCATGGATTTTCAGCTTTGCTCACCACGGCCAGTACCTGGAATCTGTTGTTGAGCAAGTGCAGCCTTCAAACACAGCTTTCTCTGAATGCAGAAAAACACTGCAATGATCATCTGGAGGACTTCTGCTGGAGGCCCATTACTTAAGTCTTTACAAATATTATTTAATGTAGTTTCTTGGTGAAAACTTGTATGAGTAAATGATATATCCTAAGGGGTCCCTCCTGAGTTTGCAGTCTAGTCTCATAGCTCATCCCCTGTCGTGTATGAAGCTTTGAGAACAGGAAATCTTGCACTGCCCTGAACCTACCATAACACTTGGACGTTTGCACTAGAGTAATGACTGTACTTACATCATGCTTCAGAGCTTCAGCAAGTCACTGTCAGGGATCAAGAAGGATTATTTTTTCTTAATGCACAATTGACTAGAAGCATGATAGAGAGGGTTTTTTTCCTTCCTTTTAAGCATGATTGGATACAGATGAAGATGTGATAGCATGGATTAGTCTTTTGACATAAAAAGGAAATCCATTTGGGGAGAGGGGGATTGGTTTATTGTTGGAGGCTCAGTCTTACCTATTTACAGTTTGGGGGGAAGGAAGGAATTTCTGCCTCGGTCTGGTAGGGTATATCAGAGGTTTCCTGTTCCAGGCATTGTCTCTGCCTCTTTCTGGCTCTTCTCTGCATTCCACCTAGACTATTGCTCATATTCCCTGTCTTCAAGACCAGTGTTGTGTTTAATCTGTATGAGAACAAATACAGCCAAGTGAAAGGGGGTTTTATCCCTATTGAGCATACCTTCAGTCACCCTGAAAAGAACTTCAAACCAAAAAGGCTTCTTACATACCCATCACAGATATAAATCTTAGCTTCTTCTTCTCTTGTCCTGCATCTCTCCCCACTCCTTCCTTCCTTCCTTCCTTCCTTCCTTCCTTCCTTCTTTTCTTCCTCTTTACTATCATTCTTAAGAATTTAGCATTTAATTCAGATTAGGAATATAGAGATGTAGATGAAAAGTTTTACTTTGCCAGTCCAAGCACATACAACACAAACTGCTCAATCACTCAACAAGTAACAGAACAAATAGAGTTTACTCCTCTGGTGATTTAATCAGTGATGTGTTACACTACTGGAAAGAAACCTGGTGTTAGGGTTTTCTTTTTTGGTTGGTTGGTTGAGGTTTTCGTCGTTTTGCAAGCAAAGTTTTGGATCAAGTCCAGGCAATTGTAACATACTGATTTTATCCTAACCAGTTGGCACAAGTACTTCAGGATCTGCAGAGTAAGAAACTATTTCTTCCAGAACATTCATTCTCACAGGCCTTTCACTGTAAGAAGTAATATTTTCATTCTATCTTTTTAAAAAGAATAACTGAAACTTAGATTATACTATAACTAAATGTTAAAAGACTTTTAACATGAAAGCTGATTGTGCACAAATGGCAAGTGTATGATACTGCTCCACTTTTTTAATCTCTATTTTTACCTTAAAATATAAGAATTAATGCTATACTGTGCCTGGTCCTTTGTTGCAAGACAAAGTTTTGTTAAACTTCTCTTCAACTCTTCAGGCCTGGTCTTTGTTTGCAGTTCTCAACATTTTCGGTGACTAGGCTGGTTCACATTGCATCAGTTCACCCACTTCCAAGAAAACGTTTCCAAAGGCTGTGTGTACTTCAGAAAACATGAAGACTGAGGCACCGCTGTTTTCTTTAATAACTGATGAAAATAAAATGTTAGTGATTAGAATCTATGCGGTTTTACTTGATTTGGACATATCCCACAGAAGATTTTTTTAAAAAAACAGCCAACTAAAAGATCATCCATTACCAGTGGGTAATTTCCTGGACACCAAAATGCAAAACGTCCAAGAAAATTTTGCAGCTCCTCACAATCCTCTGTGTGTGGAACTGTATGCAGTAACAGATGTTTCCACTGCCACAGAATTCACTAAAAACTGCCAGGGAATTTGGCCCAGATGTGCTATAGAATTACAGTGACCCTGGTAATAGTGAAACTTTAAGAAGCAAACACCAGATGTCCAGTAAAATGGTTAAAAATGAGATCCAAAGCATTTTTTTTTACCACATCATCACAAACAAATACAGAGTGGATAAGCTGAAAATCTAAAATACTGCTTATTATTTGTCATCTCTAAGATGATTTTATGTGCTTGACTTGCTGTCATATAGTGCCACTTGAATATAATGTCTCATAGGAAAGCTGCATTCCCAGAGGCTTAAATAACTTTGAAAAATGAATTAATTAGACAGGGATATACATTAAACTTAGTACAAGGTTGTATTTTTCTCCTTTGCTCCTTTCTGTACTCATTTTGCTTGAAAAGTGCTTGTGGCTGTGTGTGTGCTGTGCTGCTGCCTTAGGACAGCTTGCCTGCAGCCAGGATAAATGGACTGCTGTTAGTGCCATCTAATGTAGTTCTGCTTTAGCTCAAATGGTAGCAGACTCGAGCTGCAGTACCAGGGCTCCCTGCACTGCCTCATTCTGTCTCTGTATACGTGGTAAATGTACTTCTCCTACAAAGTACAAGTACTCATTACATTATGAGGCACTGCTTTGTGGTTTCTAAGGGGTCCATGTAGGCCAGACCCTGGAGACGATGGAGAGCATTGCATTTCTCCTGCCACTCTATTGATCATTGGTGATTTTTTTATACCCCCAAGTGTAAGTTTTAGACATTCATTATCAGAATATACTTAAGCCATTTTTAAGCGTCTCTAAACCAAAAAATAATTTCTGTTACAAACCCCGAAACAAAATGTAGAATTCATGAAAGGCTGGTTGTGTTTGTTAGTAGCATACATCTGTACAGGAGAATAGACATATATCAGTACTCATAAGTTAGATTAACTGTTTTTGCTTAAAGCCTGAATACAGCAATACCCTGCTCAGTTCAGTCTCTGGAAAAACAAATGGTAACAAGATTTTTAACTTGGAACTGGGGTTATAGCCTTCATAGATAAAAAAACAGAACAATATAAAGGGAGAACTACAGGTACAAAAAGTTCCTGGGTGCTTAGAGAAAAAATTAAGGAATGTATAGTCGATGAAAGAAACAGGGTAATTATGTGCTCCAAAGTCTCTCTTCAAACATATTTGCAAAAGATGTGGTACAAATGTTATTAAAACAAAGAGGGCTACTCTGACTTCGGTAAGAGGTGATTCACTGGAGAATTCTCCATAGCTCTTGTTACTCCCTATCACATAAGAAAGGGTAAAAATTTATTTACTAAAAAGTATGTTCTTCCCTGGAGGAAAATGTCATCATAAACCAACCAGTGCACCATGACAGAATAGAAGTTAAGCTAAACTACAGCTTTCAGAGATACTAGTGCTAAGCAATTTAAGAATTCTCCAATTTTTTATTTATGCAGCTTTTTAGATGATCTTCAGCTGGACTCAGGTGATACCCTTGTCTGAATTTTGTACCCCAAAAGGAGAAAAAGAGGCTGTTGACAACACTGCTGAGTTTTTCAGGGGCTTTTGCTGTGTCCCAGTTTTACATAGTTTCAGTACAAAATAATGGACTTGTAGCTTTTCTTGAACTATAGACACATATTGTATTAAAAGCTCAGTGACACTCATGGACTTTTTAAAGTTTTTACCTTATAGCAAAACAGAATCCATTAAAAGAACCTACTGTGTTGTGTATCAATGCTGATCAAGTTGGATGCTTTTTTTTTTTGGAGCATTGTCTGTGGATGCCCGGCACTCTAAACCACTTTATCATGTGTTCCTTCAAGACCTGCTGCAATTACAGCCCAAATCACTGCTCTTGGAGCTCTCTGCCCACACTCATCTTGCAAAACTGCTTGCAGCAGAGACAGTTTCTTGTCTCCCGCAGCTGTTGGCAAGGAAGCAGCCTGTTACCCCAGTTAAGGAAACATAGATGTGTTCTTATGTCCTTGCTGGCTGTACTGTCCATAGGTCAGGTCTCTACACCAGCTCTGTAGAATACCAGGCAATCACTGAGTCGTGTCTAATGTTGCTTACATCGACTTTGTAATGCTCTGTGATGATGGTGAAGAAAAGTAGTGTGGCTGCAAACTGCAGTTACACTCAGATGTGAGATTATGGCAAACAATGCTGCTGTAGAGGTGTAATGGTAATCTCTGGCTAATCTGTCTGAATTCAAAATCCAGCACAGAGTGGTTATCAAGCAAGCCTCATGGCATGTTTGTGAGTTACAAAGGAAACAAGATTCTCTTTTGGAAACTCAGAGAAAATTAGAGATCTAGAAGAAAAGCAAATTTGATCCAAAATTACTTTCTTTTTGACATGTTGATCATTATAAAAGTACTTTTATTTTAAGTCATAAAATGCAGAAAGTTTTGAAACCAAAAAAAATCACGCTGTAGACTGTAAAATAACACGTCGTATTTACTTGAATTGCTATATGAAACTATTTGTTCATTTTTTCAAACTAAAATACCATTTATGCTTTTAAAAGTAACTTAGGAGGGAGGGTTCCTTTGTTTTGTTTATTCAATGCCCAAGTGGCAAAATTTCTTTTCTGCAGAAGAATTCAAGTTGTGAAGAGTGCTGGATCAGAAGAGTATATTGAGAAAAAGAAAACATTTCAAAAGAGATGTTCAGGTTAAACCTGCTGAGGCAGGTCTGATGCTCAAAGAACACATTGCAAGCTTTTTTAAAAAATAAATAATCCAGTACAAACTGCCACATCACCAAGAAACAGACTCCATCACTTTTTAAGAAAAAACCTGTCAGATTTCTTTACAGATGTCTATGCAGATGAGGACACTGTTGGCAGGTAAGACACGACTACATAAAACAAGAGCAGATCACTGAATAATAAAATGCAATAACAATTAGGATAATTAGCAATTAATAATATTTAGGAGAGCAACTTCTACACTATTCTTTGCACATCTGCCTTGCCTGTTGATTTGGTCTCAAAAATTATTTACATAACTCTGCATTACAACCTTGTAGCAGGATTTTCATCATAAAAGTATATCCCTGGTGCAAATCCTTGAAAAATCTGTTTCTAATAGTTTAACAGTCAAAATTTGTTTAGAATCCTTTGGTAAATCTTTGGTAAATCTTCTTAATTTCTCAATTATTTAACCTTACCTTCCTGGTCCATTTTGTCTTACAGAAACTCAGAGTCAAGGTTAGTCACCTTACAAGGTAATCACATGACATCACAGTGCTTTATGTTGTAATATGTGCAAGAAGGACAAGCAAAATGTCATCATAGTGTGGGACTATCATAGTGCTGAAGGCAGAATCTGTTTGAAAACATTGCTGCATCTTGACTGAAAAGGGACTTTTCGTGTTTGAAATGCATTGTAATTAAAGAAAAAAGAAATTAAGTTTGTATTAACTGTTAACTCCTTTTGTTCTTAGATGAGAGTAACACTGTATTAACCCATATAGTAATTTTAGGATGTTTTAGGTGCATGAGGAGTAAGAGGGATCCTTTTGGGCATTGTTCCTGCATCCATGACTGTCAGTGTGTAATGCAGATCTTCACATGACAGAGTTTTCTTAAGCAGTGTAACCTGGGCTGGGATGAGCCTGTCTGGAACAAGGGGCTGGAGCTGGGTTTCACACCTGTGCCCACACTGTATCACACTGCACAATGGCCCTGCAAAGGTGAAAGAAAAGATCTGTGACCCTGCCATTGTATCTAGGGACACCAGCTGGCTGTAACTGTGGGAAATTTGTGCTTTTCAAGGATTTATTTTCTTCCTCCCGAGTACTTAAAACTTTTCTGATTTCTTTCATATAAGAGCATCCATATATGATTGCAAACACAGGTATTGGTGTTTAGGCAGGCAGTTGCCATCCATACAAGCTTCCTCACACATCTGTGTGCCTTTCACTCCCATGGTATGTCTAGATGCCACAACTGCTTGCCAGGTGGAAATTCAAGTGCCAGCATGTGCACATGTTCATGGTGCTGTTCGCTGCCTTGAATAGTGCTACAAATTCTGCACACTTCAACCTCAGTGCATATAGCACTTTTGCTCTCTACTGGTACAGCTAGCAACAGTATTGCTGTTACAAAATCAGGGATCTTTCCTTATTTTCCTGCTGCAGGTACTGTAAAGGGAGTAAGAAAAACACCCCAAAGGTCAAGATGTTAGAAGATGAAACCAAATTGTTTAATTCATGTTTGCATATATTTAGTGATACCCTATTTGTTTTAATACTAAAAAGAGTAGTCGTGAGCTTTTTTGGAAATTGGGAAAAATATGCATGATTTTAGTTTGTTAAATATACTGCATAAAACCACTACTGGCCTAGTTTTACTTTAGACTTCAGGAGATGGATATGTTTGAGTTCAAATAATTGCAGACAAAATTTTGCACCTGCAGTTATGGTTGCCTGCAGTTCAGTTAAGTTTAAGTATCTACATCACTGATTGCATCTGTAAGTTAAAAACATCTAAGTAACCTAAATGACAAGCACAAATAATTGCAGGTGCAAAACTCATACAAACACAAAATGATCTCTAAATGTTGGTCTTCAGAATCTCATTGTGAGTTATTCACTGTATCATGAACCTAGATTCCTCTGGGAGAGTCACTAATCTGTATAATGACACTGAAAGCCTCTTGAATCTCATATTTAACTAGCAGATGGGAAAGAATACATGGCGTCATATAACTCCCTAGGGATTATGCATGTGGATATTGAAGAGTATAACTTATTCCAATGAAGGCTAACATTAACTTGCAATCAAAAAATTTCCTTCCTGAGCCACATTTTTTTCTGATGGAATTAAAACAACTTAATGTTGTATTTTTATGAAGTCACAACCAATTTAAGTAGAACACATTCCCAGGGTAAGCACAGAAATTTTGCTCATCTCATGACTTTTCATTTAATGAATCACAGCATCATTTTGACACAGAGAAATGCTGTCACTCTTTTCCAGAAAACACATCTAATTATCCTCTCTGTGATTTTTTTTTTGGGTTTTTTTTTTTTTGGTGTTTTTTTTGTTTTGTTTTTTTGGGGTTTTTTTTGTTTTTTGTTTTTTGTCAGATACAGATTTCTAAGCACATCTCCTAAAACATCTATTTTTTCACTCTGGTATCAAAGTTAAAAATCATTTTCTTGCATTCTTTAGCTTCAATAGACATAGGTGTGGAGCTACTTTAAAACAGTGACTGCTTCCTGCCGTACCAGTCACGGCAGTACTGTTGGCAAAAGGGGAAAAAAACCCGTAAATTCTCTTCTAGTGTTTGAACAACTAAAACTGCTTCTGAACAAATGAAACATTCTGCCAATCCTGACAATCCAAAATGCAATGAAGAATTTTTCTGTTTCAGAAGCTCTAGGCAAAGCTGTTTTGGCATGTCTGTAGCTTGTTCCTCTTGCAAACAAAGGGGCAGCTAAAGGGAAAGTCTTTGGGGGAAGAAATGCTGTCAGTTGTAAGAAATGAGACATGTAGACCCATTCTACAGCCTGGCTAGTGATTACATGCAGGTAATTTTTAAGAGCCTAAACCAGCTGCCAGTGATAATAACGCTGCCATTTGCACTGATTTCAACAGGAAATACATCAAACAGACCAGCTTAAGGCTTCTCAGAAGCATGGGCCAAACGGGTATTTCGTTCATTGGTGCTGGGGCCAGAGCAGAGGAAGGTGCTTGGAAGGCAGAGGCAGCGGTGGCAGGAGCCCAGAACGCTCTGCTGGGCTGGCAGCAGGGCAGCAGCAGTGCTGCAGCAGGGCAGCAGCAGCAGTGATGCTGCAGCAGAGGGGCTGCAGCTGGCAAGGTCCTGCCTCGCTGCCTGCCAGCTCCCACCACATTCCCAAGCAGCCCCATTACTCCCTGGAAGCGTTGCCAGCCCAGCTCCACAGGCCCTCAGCTGTTACAGAGTAAGGAGCAGAGGTCTGAGCCTATCTACATTTTTTAACATGCAATATAATTTAGTTTGCATTAATCTATTCGGCAGTACACAGTAACAATGTACCACGTAAATAACTAATTTATAATCATCCTTGGGGACAAAAATCCAGAACAAGATGTCCTTCTCCACTCATGGAAAACTGTTGAAGTTATGTTGTGTGTTACAATGCGAGGCTATACCTTCACCTTCCTAAATTATTTTTTCTTTGCTTGGGTATAGCAAAACACAGAAAGCATGTGAGAAATATGTAAATAGTATATAAAAGTAAAAAAAGTATAAAAGACCATCATTTGAATAGAAAGAAATTTAAACAAATATTCCTTTTTGAATTCTCACTTTTTTACTGCCACAGATGCAAGTAAGGAAGGAAAAAGTTTCATCTTTCAGTTTCTTGAGGGATTTATATTTAGGTGCGTCCTGTAACTCATATAAATTCAGAGTACAGCTTAGAAAGCCAAAAAATTAGCAAGGGTTTTGACCAAGAGATTGAGAGGTGATTAAAACTCATGGAAGAAAGACTCATTTCTCAGTAAGAATAACAGTCACATGGATGATGGATCATAATAACTTCATAATCTGACCCACATGCAGTAAATACAGTGATGACTGTCATTTTGAATAAGTGAGGGGGATTGATGCTGATTATTAATCCATTTCTTGGCCAGTCTGATTGCTTCTGAGCCAGCTTCTCCACTGTTAGTGCTTTCCTGAAGTATCTTAATAGCTTTCACCGACAGCCTCTTCCTTTTTAACCAGGCACTTTTCATACAGTGTGCTGTCCTAACTTATTTGACAGATTTCTTTCATTAATTGGTCTGCTTCTAGTATTCCTGTAGCTGGAGGCTTGATCTTCTTTTAGCATGTCATGTAAGAGCATTACTACAGGCACAGGGTCACATATAATTCCTGTTTGCTTGCTGCAAAAATAATTTATATTTTTCCCTATTTCCCAGGTGTTGCAATGAAAGCTTTGTAAAAAAAAAAAATTTAAAAAAAAAGGTGGAATATGCTATGAAAATATGGACCTAGTATTTAGTGCCAGTGTCTAAAATGGTAGATATTGTATTGCTGACACAGACTAAATAAAGAAATAGAGTTGCATAATAGAGATTCAGAAGCCAGCTTAGCTAATTGTGTCAATGATAGGTTTATATGGGGCTCCTGTAGAGATGTGCATTTAACATTTGCAGTAGGATAATATACATAACATACTTCACAAGAAAAAAAAATTCTTTTTGGAGAGCAAGAGTGCCCAAGCCTGATTTTCTGTGAGTGTGTCCAACCTTTAATATCTCTTCAAGTATGCTGAACTCTGTGCCAGTTGTCCCAGAATGACACTCAGCCTTCCCTCTAATATACCTCCTCCGTTGGGGAAATAGTTGTAAATGCTGGGGTTGAGGGTGGACTACATGTGTGAACTGGTTAGTGGCTTGCAGCTCTCAAAATAAACGCCTAAATATAAGTCCCTTATTCTCAGTGGTGGGCACTAATTTGTGCCTGCCTTCACTAAGCACTTGCTTGTTTTTCTACACCTTCTGGGAATTTAAAATCTTTTAAATATCCAGCTAGGTCAACACAAAGTTATGTTATAGTTATGTTAAAGTAATATTGCCCTGTGTCCAATTATTTATTTTCTATTAGTAATAAATTCACATGCTACATACCATGAAAATGAAAGGTACCTTTTCCCTATATAAATTAAATTTTAAGCAAACTTAATTATATTTAGACATATTTTCTTCCTCTTTTTGAACAACACCCACCTTTTTAACCAATCATGTCTTCACAATTCCTTCCCTTTTTTAAAATAAAATATTTCCTAAAATCTGAAAGTTGTGCATTTGTTTCATGTAACTGATGTGGTCATGAAAGCCAGGTCTTTTATTTATACTTGGGATAATGCAGAGGTAATGAAAGCAGAATTGGACCTAAGAGGTTTTTTGTTTCAATTATAAAACAATGTGGGTAAATGCCTTGGGTTTGACAGCACCAAAAGAAAGGGAATATTGTGCTTATGCCTTCAATCAGCTTTATTAGATCCTTAAAGGGAAAATTATGTGAAAGGCAGAGGAAGAAAACAACAAGCTAAGCAAGATCGCAATTCCAGTATAATTCAGAGAAAATAACTGATTTAGGTTGGTCGTCTTGCCAGGGTGAATGACTCAAGGCTTCCAAACAAGAAATGGAAACCAGAAGGATAGGGAAAGCCTGCAAGAACAAATTGAGAAGATGTGATTGACTGTAATGTTTCAAAATCAACTGCTGCAAAGATGAGTTTGGGCTCTTGCCCAGAATACAATTGAATGGTGATGTTCATTTAGACCCTTAATGCTGAAACAAAATAAGATGTAGCTGTGTTTCTGTTAGAAATTTATTTGTTCTTTCCAGTGTCTCTAGCTAGGGATATGATGTCATCTCCTCTTTCTTCTATCAGACCCTGCAATGATTTCTGTTGCTGCTGTTTCATAATTTTCTGAACAGCAGTTTTTTGAAGGAAGGCTTGAGTCCACTTGATATTATCTCTCAAGTGTGAAATGTCATCACTGTTCCTTATATGACTTTGAAAAAATTTCATACTCTGAGCAAATAGGCTAACTCAATTGGCCAAGCAAAGCAGAAGTATAAGATCATTGTGTGTGTGTGTGTATGTGTGTGTGTGTGTGTGTATGTACTTTTTGACTTGCAAAGTCAGTCAAGTTTTTGTTACTATCATGCTAGCTTTTTTAATTAAGTAAATGGTTCATTCTGCAAAGATTAAAATAACTCTCTTTAATGGGTACAATTTGTAAAATGTTATTTGTAAAAGTTGTGGGCAGCTGCTTGTCCTCCACCTCAGGCACAGGAGGTTCTAAAAGCAACTACACTTTATGCAAAAAATTAGTCAGTTGACAATAGGCAGTGATGGGATGGCATTGTCTTCTACTTCCTCCTTTCATTTATTCCTTTCATCTTACTGGCTGTGCTTACTAACCTTTTTTCTGTTTCTATTTCAAATCAGGAAGGGAAAAAAACCCTAAACCACAGCTCATAATTAAATACTGAGCTAGCTCTTACCATGTTTACTGAATTACATATTGCATATATGGATGTATATCCTCAAAGTTTCATGTGTTTTTAGATTTCTAAACTTAATGTGTTCCATAGGAATAGACCTTAACTCCTTCTTGTCTGTTTTCCATGAAGAGATTTGCTTCCAAAGAGGAAGGAGCAATAAAGGAGTGAAAGCCACTTACAGAGCCCTTCACATTTTAGGGATTCATAGAGCCATGAATATAGTTACTCAGCTCTGCAGGTTCTCCTGGTTCACAGTAGAGGTTCCCCCAGCAGAAAGCCTTGTGTCAGCCTTACAATAAGCAGATCAGCCTGACATCAGGTGCAGAGTGGTATCTTTGCACATATCTAAAATCTCTGCTGCAGTGTGGCTGCTCCTGGTAAAGTCCTTTAAAAAAGGACTTCAAACCAGGAGCCCTGAGGGAGGGGGGAGTTACCAGAGCTCTGAGGGGGTGATGGAGAGGCTGCCAAGCAAAGCACCTGGGCTGCTGTGAACCATGAGGAGCACAATGTGAATAAACAGGGCTCAGCTGGGGTCACCTCAAGCATTTGCATGCGAGTGAGGAAGTTTCTCTGAAGAGCCTGCACACCAGGGCACACAGCGTGGGACATAAACAGGAGGAACTGGAGATCTGTGTGCAGCTACAGGGGTAGGATCTCATCAGGATCCCAGGGATGCAGTGAGTGCACCGAGTGCTGCTGTGGAGGGACACAGACTGATTAGGAAGGGCTGGCCAGGAAGACAACTGGAGTGCATGGAATTCTGCCTGTGGTTGAATGAGTTTATGGGTAAGGATTAAAGAGCAGACCGATAGTGGTGACTTGGTGGTAGGCATCTACTATGGGCTGCCTGACCTGGAACAACAAGCAGGTGGGGTCCTGTACAGACAGCCAGGAGCAGCCTGATGTTAGCACGCTCTGATCCTTAATGGGGACTTCATATTTCCTGGAGGCACAACATTGCAGGGCATAAGCAATCCAGCAGCTTTAATGATAACTTCTTGATACAAGTGAGAGTCAATGAGAAGTGTTCCACTGGAGCTCTAACACACGAATGAAAAAGGCTGCATAGGGGTGATGGTCACAGTGAGCCTTGGTTGTTGTGACCAAGTGTTGTGGTGGAGTTCAGATCCTGAGAAGAGGAAGCAGGGCAAAAAGCAAGTTCACAGCCCTAGACTTCAGGAGAACAAACTGTCACTTATTCAGAGGTCTGCTTGGAAAAGTCCCATGATAAAGGGCTCTGGAGGGAAGAGGAGTCCAGGAAACCTGCATAATATTCAAGGATCACCTCCACTCAAGTCCATGCCAGCATGCAGAAAGTCAGGCAAGGATCTCAAGAGACCTGTGTTGTTGAGCCTTGTGTAGGAGGTCCTGGGAAAACTCAAACATAAAAAAGAAAGCATACAGAAGGTGGAAGCAGGGACAGGTAACAAGAGAGGAGTATGGAGACAGCCTGAGCATGCAGAGACTTGGTTAGGGAAGTCAAAGCCTACCTGGAGTTGAGCTTGGTACAAGATGTCAAAAGCTTCTGTAGGTACTTACTGAGTTGGGTTGAAAACTGGCTGAATGGCCAGACCCAGAGGGTGGTGGTCAGTGGGACAAAGTCTAACTGGAGGCCAGTAACTAACAGTGTACCCCAGTGGTCAGTACTAGATCCAACTCTGTTCAACATCTTCATTAACGTTCTGAATGATGGGGCAGGGTGTACCCTCAAAAAGTTTACTGGTGATACAAATGCGGGAGAGTGGCTGGTATCCCAAAGGGTTGCAATGCCAGTCGGGTGGACTTTGACATGCTGGAGAAATGGTCTGACAGGAACCTCAGGAACTTCAACAAGGGGAAGTGTGAAGTCCTGTGCACGAGGAAGAATAATCCCACACACCACTGTTATATTCGGGGCAAATCAGCTGGAACGCAGATTTACAGCATAGCACCTGTAGGTCTTCATGGACACCAAGCTGGGCATGAGCTACCTATGTGGCCTGCAACCAAAGGCAGTACTGATATCCTGGGCTGCTTTAGCTGCCAGCAGGTCAAGGAAGGTGTTTACTTCCTTCCCCCCTACTCAGCACTGGTTAGACCACAGGTGGAGTGCTGGGTCATTCTGGTCTCCCCCGTACCAGAGAGATATGGACATAACACAGAGAGTTCAGTTGAAGGACCACTAAAATGACTAAAGGACTGGAGCACCTTTCACATAAGAAAAGACTGAGAGAGACAGAACTGCCTGGAGGAGAGAAGGCTCAGAGGGGAATCTGATCAATGTGCATGAGTACCTAAAGGAAGGGTCTCAGTGGTGCTCAGTGACAGGACCAGAGGCAATGGACACAAAGTGAAGCACAAAGGGATCCATATGAAGATCAGGAAATGCATTTTTACTATGAAGGTAGCTACGCACTGGCACAGGTTGCCCAGAGAAGTTGTGGTATCTCCTTCCTTAAAGAGTAGTCGTTCTTTGGAGATACTTAGAAGCTGTCTGGACATGGTCCTGGACAACTGGATCTAGGTCGCCCTTCTTCAGCAAAGGTCACATGGTCTTGGGTCACATGATCTCGAAAGGTCCCCCTTCATCACCAACTTTTCTGTGATTAAGAAGCAATGGATAATTGCTTTTCATATTTTTAGTTCCCATTTCTTTAGAACTTTAAAATAATCCACTGCCTGGTCTAATGGTGACCTGAATCACTGTGTGTCGATATTGACTTGTGGTTTAATAAAATTGATTGCTGTTTAGGAGCTGCTCTCTGTCTTACAAGGTTGCTAAGATGACAAATGTACTGCTCAAATTCCTACTATATCCTTTCTACATTCTCTCTGAAAAGTTTTCTCTGATATCCTCAGAGGCTGTGAAAATGCTACAAGGTTTGTATATCCAATAGCTGCATGCATTTTGAATATACAAAAAGGAAACCTGGAAAAGGAACCTTTTGTGCTGTGTAAGGCTGGGTAATGCTGCTGCAAGTTTTAAGACTTGCTGAAGTCACAGTTTTAAGACTGATTTGTTGCTCTACACTGCATATTTCTCTGCTTAGGCAACTTTTACTAATGAAAAAATCTGGATCAAGTCTCACTTTTTGTAGTGAGAGAGACACTAGTGAGTAAAGCAGTGGAGGACATTAATTTTCCAATTCCAATCATGTGGAATAGTAGAAATTGCAAGCAGGATGTCTGTTGTAGATATGCTTGCAGGGGTTTAGGCTGAGCTGAAAGGAAGAAAGTGTTTACAGGGATCTGTGTTTTTGTAGCTGATCCTACTTGGACCTCAGTTTCAGTTTGAACTTAAAATGTATGCATCACCTTCTTGAAGTTTTTTGACATTTCAATTGCTTGCTGAGTTAGCAGTATGCTCTGAATATGTATGAACCACTAAAGACTAAAATATAAGGACTAAGAATAAAGATCAAGACCAGCCTGGATGCGGCTCAGAGTAACCTGGTCTAGTAGAAGATTCCCTGCTTATGGCAGGAAGGTTGGAGCTAAATGATTTTTAGGGTCCCTTCCAACCAAACCATTCTGTGTTTTGATTGCATGCTTCTATGGATCCACTATATTTATATTGTTATATCCATATCTATAGGTATGTCCATATCTATGTTAATAGATACATAAATATGTATTTGTATATTTATCTTTGGAAAGTAAGACTTTGGGGAAATTTAAACATCTGATGACAACTGAATTCCTTAATCTCCTACCTTTCAGTATTTTGTCATTAAACCATCACATGTTAAATGCTCAGTGTCCTTTTGTTGTGGACTGGAGTTCATACATTGCTTTCTTCAGAGTAAGGATTGTCCAACCCAGAGCATCTTAAAAGGCCTAAATTACTATATTTATATTGGAGATGCCCAAGCAGAGAACTCCAGAGAAGTGTTTGAAGAAGGATGGGGAAAATGGTATAGCATTTGTAGTAGAGATCAACTGTAGGATAATCTATTGATGTCATGTCTCTTACAAAAATATTCCATTTATGAGGATGCTTTAGAAAGGTGAATCACCACATTCCAACATCACCACCTTTCAACATTTTTAAAAGCACAAATGCTTCACTTTAAGTAATTTTTTTTTTTTTTTTTTGTGTAGACAGAATCCTCTTACAGTCCTGAATAAATGTGTATACATTCTAAAGATGGACAAATTGTAGGATATATTCTTGTTGGCTAACAAGGTGACTTATGACCTTAAGCTAAAACAGGAACAATGCAAATTCGATATTGAAAAACTTTTTTTTCACTATGAAGTTGGTCAGACATTGGAATAGTTTGCCCAGAAAGGTGGTGGAGTCACCATCCCTGGAGGTGGTGAACATTCTATGATTCTTCTTGGTGATTCCATTAAATCCCTTTCTGAACTCTCACCATGCACTATCCAGGTTAGTGTGCAGACCTAGAAGACAAGGACTACTGTCTATTTCTACCCCACATTTTGAAAACTGCTTGTCATTCAAAGCATTTCCAAGACTCAGCATTACGTATCCGCACTGACCTTGTAAACAGAGCTCAGGCTGCCTGCAGATGCCCTGTGTGCTGGCATGTAGCAGATTGTAGATAGATAGACACAGAGATATGGAGACATAGATATATATACACACATACAGTGACAAGGTACTGCCCAAATGTTTTTTTCCAAGATAAAATGCATGTGATCTCTGAATAGGTAACTCGGGTTAAAACTATGTGCTAAAAGAAAAAATACATTTTGAGTCATGTTTAAAATTATACTTCAAAATACGCCTCAGCTACCATCTGAAGATGAGCAAGAAGTGGTTTTGTATGCAATTTGCTGAAGTCACAGTTTTTTCCAAATCTGTATTTTGTGATTTTGTAACTTAAGTTTTTAATATAAACATTGCTGTGCTAAGCAAATTAAAACAATGACATAATACTTCTTTTTCGTTGTCAAAAATGTTCCTCCTTTTCATGTTCACCTTTTAAATACAATTTCTTGTATTTCAGAATAAAATTGATTGATATTTTACGTATTTATTGCTGATTTCTTTATATCATCTCACCAGCACCTTATATAATTGGTAGCACATTAGCTGTTTAGCAAGTAAGCAGAGTATCGTTATTTGTCTGTATGCCTGGAAATGCTGAAAGTTTAATTGCTTTACTCAAAAGTGAAAATAAAATTGATGGTATGGTATTTATATATTTTTTATCCATACAAAAATAATTTTTTTTTTCTTCAATAGATTTCTTGGCTTCTACAAAGGAATACTTCCTCCCGTTTTGGCTGAGACACCCAAAAGAGCAGTGAAGGTAAAAACCCCATGCTTCCTCCCTTAAAAGTATAACTAGGGACAGTGGCAGCTGTAAAACATTTTATTTCTCCCCCACTGACTGAGATTAGAATCTTAAACTTATTTGGCATATTAATCCTCTGATTTTTACTAGGAGGAAAGTTTCCTATTGATAGCACAATAAAAACTGTCCTTGATTAAGAAGTGTAGGATAAGGCTCGTAAATGTTAAGCTAATTTTGACCTGTGTATCAAATGTTACTGAAAAAAAAAAGGTTGCAATTATTTTATATTGTCAGAATTAATAAAATGTTTAAGTTATATTTTAGCCTCATAATTGCCTCTGGTTTACATATTTTGTTTTACTGAAAATGCCTAGCAACTTGCAAAACAACTAACAGCTTAATAAATTAACACAAGAAGCCATTAAAGAAGCCACTAATAAGTACTTATTTAGTAGGTTTGAAGTGCTGCCCGGAGTTTTTTTTGTGCTCCAAAAAGCACTCTGCTCAATACTCTAACCTTTTAAGAGTTTGAAGATTGTAATGAATACAGCTCCTCATTGTGCAAAATATTTTACTCCAGCTGTCTTCCAGTTATAGATGCTAGCCTATCACAGTGTATTTTCTGTCAAATGCTCATCTGATTTTCTTTTATTATCCTTTATTTTGATTTGTAGAACAGGATTTTAGTAACATTTCTAAGCAAAATACTTCAATACATCAATTTTTTTTCAGTTGAACCATTCAACCTTTTTAATTAAAACCTAATTATTAAGAACATCATTCTAAAGTTCTAAATCTATCAAAGCAGCTATTTTGTTAAGACCAAATGTTTCTTAGTCTTTTATTTCAGAACTCTGAAGTCTCCATAGTTGCACCAAATGTGTCTAAAAGCAGTTATTATACAGAATGTCTTGATTTTCCTTTCTTTCTTGTTGTTGTTTCTTTCTAAAAAGGCTGCATATGATTCTGGTCCTTAGTCTGCAATTAATCATTCACATTCCAATTCCTTTACAGAGGAATAATATTTGTATAAAGTGACAGGATGTGACCTTGTAACAGAATCCTAAAGGAGTTCTGGTAATGTCATCTTCTTGTTTGCACTGGCATTTTAGATGCAAGTGACATATGTCACTTATCTCAAAATTATTTAATAAAACCAGAAAAATTAAAGTCCTATTTAATGGCAAAGTAGCAGTGAAGAATAGATGGATAATATTTAGAAGATTACTAATAACTTGTTTTCTTCATATTGTGATGTAAAGTAAATCTGACTGTGCTTTTTAGATTCCAGCATGTATTTAGTTAAAATACTAACCCATTTGATTTCTCCTACTAATTTGAGTCATTCATAAACTTCAAATCACTTTACTCAAATTTATTAAACTGGTTTAAACCCCATGATATTCAATATACTTATAAAATCATAAAAAGATTTTCAGTTGGGAAGGATCTCTGATCAAAGCAGAGCTGCTTCATGGTTACATCAGGATGTTCATATGCCTTGTCTAGTTGAGTTCTGAAATCTTAAAGAATGGAGACTGCAGCCTGTCTGTGCTCCTTCTCCAGTCCTTAACTCTTTTACTGTGAAGAATTTTGCCTTACATCCAGTCCAAATCCTCCTGTTGCAACCTTTGTGTGTTGACTCTCAGACTTCTGTTGTCAGCCTCTGAGAAAGTCTGACTCTTACATGTAAAATTGGGATGGTGGAAGACAGAACTTAAATCACCTTATCTTTCTTGTCTCTGGGCTAAACAGACTCAGTTCTTTCAAATTCTTGCACATCAAGATCTTGCTCAAGGCTCCTTTAATGTCTTACTTGTCCTCTCTTCGTGGGATGCTTTCTACCTGGGTCTTGGACATTTATGTGAGAGCTGAGTTTTTTGCAAACATGAGAATCAAGCTTAAATGTAAAACATGTGAGGGTTTTAATTAAATAGTTGAATTCTTTTATCATTTACAATATTCCTTTAAATTTACTGCTGTTCCAAGGACATCAGGGTAACTTTTTTGAGACATCAGCTGTATTCTACATTAGAAGAATTCAGTGAGAGAACAGGGCTGAACAATAATGTCCTTGTAAGGACCTGTATAATGAAACAATTCCATGTGAGACATCATATGCCAGTACAATTTTTAGCATCCAAAGCGGAATTTGTACCCATGCTTTGACCTGAAGAGAATCCAGCCTATCTCAAATTTCCACTAACCTTATTTGGCTATGACCCCAAAGGAAAAGTCATTGCTTCCTTTGGCCCACCCTCCAACCTTTACTCTTCTAGTAGTTTTCCTCATCTAAACAAGCCTCAAGCTGTCCCTTCTCGACTGCCTAAATGACTAGTGAGATTTAGAGGAAGACTAAATTCAGGCCAATGATTCTGAGATTTGAGAAAGCACAAAAGGAAGAGGGGCATTGTCTAGGTTCCAGTAGCTTCTTTTTATATTTGTAATTAAGTTTTTTGAAAGCTTCTGGTTGTAATGTCATAAAAGTGTGTAGAGAATAGACAAGGGAGATTTTGTACTAAAAAAAAAATGTACTTGTGCTACTGGAATATTGTATTTATCTTGTGTGCATTTTTGCAAGTAAAAATAAAGCTATTAAAATGAAGTTATTTAGCCCCAGTTTTTCAGTTAAGTGTTGAAGATACAGCTTCATTTTTAGTCAACTATGTTCTCATGTCTGTCTTGCTATTTCTTTTTTTCTCTCTTTTTATTTCCCTTCTAAAAAGAAAGCTGGTATTTCTGGAAGATGAAAAGTCAAAGTTTATAACTTTCTGTTAGATTGAACTTGGAGGAAAGAAATGATGATGCCAATACAATGGTTAACAGATGAACTTTTGGGGCAAATTTATATTGCTCATGTGTTCCCAGACATCTTGTTTCAAGCATATATTTTTATCTTAGCATTATTGAGACATCTGGTAAGTACTTTGGCTATTTTCTGTGTAACTTCAATTAAAGTGTATCTTTGCCAGATGGACAATATTGGTTACTATATACACAAAAGCATGTTTTAAATACGTTTATTCTGAGAAATTTTTTTGCACAAAGCTATTAACTTAATACAACTGTAGAGGAAAAGACAAATTATGCTGTGTTTTTAAAAAATTTTTGGGTGGAAATATATAAAGTCATATGATACAGTATGAAATTTTTCTTTTTTGAAAAATTGTATGTATACTAGCCACTCTAGTACACCCAGCAACATTTATATGGAATTTTATTGCTAGTGATTTTTTTCTTTTAAAAATTATTTAAAGCATAGTTACTATTAAGTAGTTATTTTATTTATGACTCTAGGAAGCTATTGATTTTTAAGGTAACATTTTAAAGACCAAAAAAATTGCTGGGTAATGTAATTCTGCCTTTATTACAACTATTTTACAGATCTGTAACACTATGGAAAACATTAAGGAATACCAGAAATTCCATTAAAGGTTAAGAGGGTAACAATGACTAGAAAGATGCTGGAGAGAGAATAAAGCAAATTTTATCACAATAAGAAATTAATTTAGTTCAGGGAAGCAGCTTACCCTCCCACTTTGTCAGACCTCTATCATACCTTCAAAAAGATAGAGCTAGAGTTTAAGTAACACTTCTATCTTTTTTGGTTATTGTCAAGGCCAATGCAAAAATTTTAAACATATTTGCAAGATGCTTGCAAGATTAATGTTCAATCTTTACACTCTTTGGAGGGTAGTCAAAATCTGGGTCCCAGTTCTAGGATCTTTTCTGCAAAATGATATAATAATCCCAACTGAGGATATAAAAAAATATCTGTCCAATGACCAGAGTATCAGCCATCATTTTCCAGAATTTAACAACCCAATTTTGCTTATGCATACATATTCCATCTTGCTTTAAGATAGTGTCATTATTAACACATTAACACCCAATTCTCCATTGGTTTTGGTATGATGCCAGTGACTTTTCATTTGAAGCAGGTCTTGATTGAAAAATTTTATTGACTTTGCCATAGGACAAGGTTCTAAACAAGTTCAAATGAAAATGTGGTGCTTATTACTTATGTTCCTGTACACGTGGTTTATGGAATAGCTGGTTTGTTCTGATAGGTCTGTAGTACTGAACCATGAGGGACAGAGCTTGTCTTCTTTGGCTGAGACTCAGCACAGGCCATACAGTCTTCCTCTCTTGTCTTGAAAATTCTATCCCCTTATGTTTCTTATGATTCCCACATTTCCATTGGCCTCATTGCTCATTGCCTTCCTCTCGTGGTGAAAAAGTTTGGTTGTCTCATGCATCAGCAGATGCTGTGTAGAGGGACTGTAGCCCCCTCTGTGGTCGCAGAATTCACTGACTTTCCAAGGATCCCACCTTCATTTGAACCAGCTTGCTCTGAACTAATCAAATTGTCCCAGGTCAATATTGGAAAGCAGACAGGAAAGTTAAAAGTTCTGGCTATTTACTTTTGCTACCGGAGGTGACAGCTCTTGTACTAGGAGCTATGAACCTGCACTGATGCAGTCTTGGTGGAACTGTGGCAGGTTTTTGTTCTTCATTCCCATCATACCAGACATGCTGTGTAAAAGCCACTTTATTTTGCATGCAAAGACGTGAATATTACTTAGACAGATTACAGGACTCACAAATAGTGAGCTGTGGTTAGCTTGTGTTGTTCCATGTGTGAAAACTATGTGGAATAACACCTCCAATATTTTTGGTGTTACCAAGAATTCAGATACCTACTCTTTTTAAAAGTCCACAATTTCTGCCATCTTCCTGCTAGACCATTTTCACTGCCCTCAGATCTGTCTTAAGTCATAGCAACTGGACTGCTTTTCTAGTGGCTTCAGTAACATGTTTGCAGAATATGAATTTAAGACTCTATGGGGTTTGTTCTGTAATCTCCTTCATAAATTATCAAACTCTCCCCTTCAAGACATAAAGATTTTTTTCCCCATTGTTCATATTGGAAAACTGTTTCAGGATTCTTTTTGTTGCAGGAAAGCTTCATCTGATCTTCAGCCACATTCTACTTATGAGTATATTTTGCTTTTACACCTAGTTTCTTTATGCTACATATCTTCCTTGTTTGTCATTCTCTTGCAGCATCTCTTTTGCTAAACTAAACAAGAAAAGCAGTCACTCTCCTTCAGTCTTCATTCTTAAAATAATCTCTAAGTTCTCCTTAATGGTCCTGGTAGCCCTGTTTTGAATATGATGTAGTCTGAGTTGTTTTTTAAATAGTGGCCTAGATTGTGTGCTGTATTTCAGAGGGCATCTTCCCAATAACGTGTAAAATGTCACATATACTCTTTCTCTAGAGTATATCTTGACCCATGCATCTCAGACTTGGTGTCCACAGACAAGGAGCTAGGCAGTGAAAGTCTGTTTGCCTGTGCCAACAGGAAGCTTCCTCCTAACTTCAGTGCGGTCAGAATTGTTCTAAACTTTCTTCTTGGAAGAGCAAATCCATTCATTTATTATGCTTTGATTTTTATAAGAATTCACAGAAGGTATTCTTAAAACTAATGTGTTTGGGTGTCAAGAAATGGTAGGTTGCAAAGTGAGCCATTGCCTTTCACCATGTTGCAGCAGGTGAAGCCGATTTTACTTTTTTCTTGAGATTCAAACACCCATGAGTACAGCTTTCAAGACATCCTCTAAGGGATTGCAGATGCTCAGAACTTTGAAGTACCACTGTTTGAAAGCAGACAATTGAATGAAATATTTATTTGGACAGAGAGAACAGGAAAAGAAATGTACCTGTTGACAGTAGAAGATTATAAAAATGGCAGACTTTCCATCTTCAAAATCCACAATTATATCTCTCTGATGAGAAGCAGACTAGTGTTTGAGAAATGCAAAAGTGATTGCATCACATTACATTAAGGATGTTGGGGTGATTTCTTGGGAAAACTGTAATCTACTACTACATTTAAACTAGTATATGAAAGTTAATGCCAGAGGAAAAGTTTATAAATTTAAAATAGGTCCTATATGATGTAAGTGAGCTCTTGGATAAAACATTACTTGAATTGCACTTGTGCTGCTACTATGCATGACACACTAATAAAATCAGTCCTGAAGCCTGATTGTCTACTCTTGCACATCTAATACTGCTACAGAGAGTGTGAAATAAAAGTGGCTTACTTTTATTTTGCAGAACTGCGTGCAGCTGCTCAGGATGTGAGGTAGTGAAACTCCATTGTAGTCTGCTTTTTACTAATTTGTATAAGTAACTAATAGTTTCTTTCAGCTCAATTTCAATCTAACTTCTATTCACAGTTTTTTACCTTTGAACAATACAAGAAGCTTCTGGGATATGCGTCATTGCCACCAGGACTGGTATGTATGGATACAGAATTTCGTGTTCTGATGTAGAATGTGTGTGCTGAGCAGTCTGTCTCATCTGCTTCCTCCCATAGAAGAAGCCCAAATTTAAAGGGTCCCACTCAATTCAGAGTTTTTCAAAACAAACCTGTCCCTTGGTAAGAAAATATTGATAAGAATATATCAGAATTGATAAATTATGTTTTATATCAAATGTCCTCAAAATAATTCCCTACAACATCAAAAAATTCATGAACATGGATAACAAGAGCCACCATGGAAGAGTCTGTCTACAGCTTGTCATTCTTCATTCTTACAAAATTACAAAAAAAGTTGAACATTATCAATATTTATTTATTCGTGTCTAGTGTAACACTTCAACCTCACAGTGCTATTCTCCAAGGCACAGTACAACTATAACAAAAATACAGATCTCACTCTTGTTTTGAAAACTTTATAAAAGAAACATAAGTTATTGATAAGAAATTGCTACTTCCTTTGAAGCAAATGGCAAAACTCTCTTGTCCATCAGTGGAGTTAGGAATTCCTCTCAAGAAATAACTGGTTTAAAAACAATATGCAGGGCATACATATACACAGAAATGTTTTAATGCTTAGATGGAGCTTGCATGTGTAATCTGCATTCTCATGTGTAGATCTTAATTCTGCTATTGTACATTAGGAGTAAAATACTTTTTATAAGAGCTACTGCTTCCTGTGATGTAAGAATGTAAACCATAGGAAATATATATTTTTCACTATGATGACATCACAACTTTAGGAAACAATTGATCTTTTTAAGGCTGTGCTATAAAGGTTTTGGTAGTTTCAAGTCTCTTTAAAAGAGTATTGCTTCCAGTTACATCTCCCTTTAACTGCAGTGAGTTAATGGTCATGGAATTCTATTAACTAGGTTAAAGCAAGTTGCCTCTTCCTCTTAATTATTCCTGTTTGCAGTCTCTTCTATTTTATCTGGTATTTTTCAGCAGTTCTCATCCTTAAGTGTATAGAGAGAGACTGATACTTGTTCTCTAGCAAGTGGAAAGAACAGAGTTGAAGGTTCTATGGTACCCCAGCACTCTTCTGGGGGGAAGAAAAATAGGCTGAAAATTTGTTAGCATGCAATAGCTGCCCAAAAGTTGCTGTGATTCATAGAACAGATAGAGCAAATCTTAGAACAATCAGAAACCCCTCACATTTGTTGTCCAGTACTGTTACTATAGAAGCATTTTTGGTCCTAAGGTAGTGAGGGGAAAAGCAGACTGAGGGGGATTCTGGTCTAAACCCAGCAGAATGTTTCTAGGTACCTCAACAGACCTCATATCAGGGAAATATTTCTTATTAAAAGACAGATACATACATTAGCACCATCTTTCTACTGGCTTCAGTCTCATGGTTGATGATGAAATGTTCCCATCTTACTGGAAAATTCAATTTTTTAGTAACACAATCTTCTCCAAAGGCAGTAAGACTGGGTGTTGCCATTACCCTTCTAACTTTTCATTCCTCTTTTTCTTGAGCTCTCAGGACTCCCTGCTCAAATCCCTCTGCTTTAAGTAAGTTTTTTCTCACTATTGTTTTTTTCCTTACTATGGGTTTCTTTGAATTTCAAATAATGGATTCATTAGAATGTGTATTGGTCCTGGGACTTTTTTCAGTACCTGGAGATTTTGGGGATGTTAAGTGAAGGCAATAAATGTGTAAAGCGATCATTAAACTTAACCCCTCAGAACTTTCTCAATTGACCTAAATATTTTAACACTATTTTTTGTTTTAAAAACATCAAGTTATTTTAAAATGCTGTGCTGTGATGGAAAGCAAAGCAGTGAATATCTCCATATCTATGACTGAAATGCCACCAGCCTTCTACGTAAATGGAGTTAACTCATCCTTGCAATGAATGCTGACATTTCCCTGTGTGCCACTCATTCCCATATAAACCTTTCTAGCATTTTTAACTACTAAGTGAACATTCTGCTTGTGCAATTTGCTTAAGTACTGAACTATTTTAGTTGCTTACATGTATTTTTAAGTTAATATGTTAGTGTTATGTGCTTCGTGCTGAGTTCAGAGATTTTATTTTTTCCAGAGCTGCATAACTACACTTACATTTGTGTTATTATTCCGAGTCCACCCAAAGATAACATGAGGACATTCTTTTGCCACTTTTTCCATGTTTGCGTAATCATTTGGTGCCATATTTTCGCTTCCAGCTGAAAAAAGAATACATGCACATGGAGTGCTACGACATTTTGTTTTGATTGTTTTGGAATATGGTTTATGGCTATTGTCATACTGTCTTCATGAACTGTCAGCATCTATCAAGGGCTAAAGTTGTTTAGCAATAGAATACTGCTGCATTACTGTAGCCTTGCAGTTTGCATTGTATCCCTCAGTTTCACAATCTGATGTAGAGGAAGTATTACTCCTTAGTACTCAATTTTCATTTGAAACTTTCCTAGGCATTTGCAGTTGCTGGCTTGGGATCTGGTTTGACAGAGGCAGTTGTGGTTAACCCGTTTGAAGTTGTGAAGGTTACCTTACAGACCAATCAGAATGCCTTCACAGAGGTATGAAAACTGCTTCCTTCTCTTTTTTCCATTTTATTGGGCATAATGCACTTCGAGGTTCATATGTAGAGCAGAATGCCTGTAATATATGGGTGGATGCAAATGATTTCCCCACAAGCTCAACAGAAACAGAAGAGACCCAATAGCCAATGCCTTCAGGTAAGTAGGGAAGCCTGCAGCATTTTCAGAGGCATCAGCATCTCCCCTGTCAATATTCTGTGTCTTCATCCCTCCCAGCAACCCAGCACTGTGAGGAATTGTAATCCAGGAGTACAAACCTGAGCCCCTTGGACGCAGCACATTTACCCCAGCAGGCTCCAGATTTCAAGTGAGCACTGAAGGTTAGCATAAAACACCCTGGCCCTGTGCCCTAGACAGAGTCCAGCTGCTGGATTTTATGCAATGTTTCTTGGATGAAATTACTTACAAGACTTCACTTTTATTAGTACAAACTGGAAAATTGTTATATAACAAGTACATTGATAATTTAAATTCTTGCTTAACTTCAGAGTTTTATTATTCAAATATTGTTTCGTCCAAAGAAGTCATTGTACAAAACATTGTCCACGGTTCTGGGTACTGCTGAAAGGGGAAAAATATTAAACTGGAAAACAGTGATTCATGAAAATCAAGTGTTCTCAGGAATGCACTAGCTTCTATTAATTTTAATGCAGAACATGTTCCAGGATAAAGGGAAGGCAGGCAGTAATGAAGTTCCTTTTTCCTTTTCTCATTTAATAAAAATAACAATTGTCAAATCAACTTTTTCAAAATCTTTTGAGAAATCAGCTATACCATGGTAGAAGTGCCAAATCACATAAGCATTCACATGAAAAGGTTAGCTGAATCCCTGGTGGGACATGGTTTTTGCATATTCTGCTATTAAGTTTTGACTGAGTTAATACTTTCATGTCTTGTAGCACTCATCTACACAAATTGAACAGTTTTGGGGGGTGCACAGTAAAGAGATTTATGACCTGGCCATTTACATAATCTGTTGGGGCCAAGCTTCTCAGGTACACTCTGGAAAAATACGGCTACTGATTTCCATATGTCATAGGGTAACTGGTACCTACTCCATAACTCATCCAGAAAAGCATTTTCTTCGAGAATAAATTTTAAAATATTTGGTAAACTCCTGTTCAATTCTCAATGCATATGAAAGACATGTTTATTTGCTGTGAGTCTCCAGTCTAGACATTTTTTAAATTTAGGCAGCAAAGCCACTGAACAGATAAATAATGCAGAGCAGGAGTTTAGGATCCTGGAAGGAGAGAGACTGAAAGTAGGAAAAAGCAATGTGTGAGAGGGTCTGTCTCTCAAGAAGATAATGTGATAAAAATTGACTATTACTCCTCTAGCAGTAGTGAACAGATATTCTGGATCCTTCTGCTTCACAGTTGTGAAGATGTAATTATCTTAGCTTAAAAAAACACCTCTGCTTTTAAGTATAAACCATGGTTATATTTTGAACAAATTATTCCTTGTAAAATTGAAAAAGACCAATGTATCTTTTCACTTCATACATTTTAATTTTTTATCTACTGCAAAATTTATAACAAAATCTGGTGTAGTTTAGTTTGTAAATTTTAGCCAATTGTTTCCTTTAATTACAGCCTTCCTTCCTTGCTGACCTTCAGAATAATACAATAATCAAACTGCAGCTGTCCAAAAGCATTCTGAGTTGTTTTTGTTCAGGTGAATATTCTCTAATTTAATTTAAATGCAAAATTTCACAAAATACAAATACTAGTATAGTATCATACAAATAAAATTGTGACAGTATAGTATTTGGACCCTACTAGAAACCTAGTTTACATTGAAAATATTTACTACGTGCTCTAGGGGAAAAAAATCCAAGCGAAATTAAGTTCTTAAATCAAAAAGATTGTTCTATCAGAGACATGTTAATTTTTCATGTATCTTTCTAAAGTGTTAGAACTTTAAAATTTGCTGTAAATTAGAAAAAACTCCAGTGACTTAATACCTTGACATCAAGTTCTCATTAAGAAAATGTTAAAGAACATTCCACAGTAAAGCATGTAAACTCAAGCCCATTGGAAGAAGCATGTCCAGAGGTTATATTATACAGCATAAGGCATTACCATGCACTGTTTTTCTAAAAGGTTTAAGTAAAGTGTGTACCTATCCCATTGTGGAACTTTCATACTACATGATGAAACCTAATGCAGTTCACATATTTCTTGACTATTGTATAGAAATAATAAATATATCTTGTTTAAAAGGAACAAGGAAGAGCATGAGCACATACACTCACACCCAGACTCCAGCACACCCCCAAAGCAAATATTCACACCCTGCAGTGACAGCTGAATTGTTCTGTGGTAGCAGATCATCTTTCCAGGGTTGATAGATTTAAAGAGGAAGGCCACTATAAATCACGTATCAGCCCTTTTGTAAGGGAGATTGCTGTGGGTAAAAATAATGGTGGCTTTTTGTTAAAGTAGACTGCAAGAAGTCCAGCACCATGTTGTTTGGTTTTCCTTTTTATTTTTCCCTTTCCCTGTCGCCCTGGATAACTCACTGGCTATAGAAGCTGGTGTGTTGAATAAAATCTTCTCACCTGACATAAGAGTTATGATTAATTAACCAAATACAATTTTCTGCCTTATGATGAGAAGAATCTGACTCCAGATTCCACTGAATAGGTCTATATTAAGTAAAAGTCAACAGCTGTGTGAAATACACTAACTCCAGATGTTTGTACGATAAATTCCTCTGTCTAAGGTCCTTCCATCATCAATGATGAACTGCAGACCTTTTATGGCTTGCTCAATTGACGTGATAACACCTCCTTTGGTAAAAGGGAAGTGCTGCCAAAGAGAGTCCTCTTTGTAACTACAGGACTGAAAAGGGAAGTCAGGTGTAGACACTGCGGGTGTCTATATTTGGGCTTATTAATCCTATCTCAGGTGTTCAGCAAGTGACAGGCGTCCCCTTGAGTCATGAGTAAATCCATACTCAAGACAAGGGATACTATGGGATATCTTAATATTGAAGGTTGCTGTTTTATTTCTTGAAGATCTAACATCCATTTTTGGAGCACATAAAATGATGTTATTGCTAGTATCCATGTTTTGTATCTCCATTTTGGAATAGATTCTGTCTTGAATTCTTGGGAGTAGATAGAAAAGTAAACTCCAGTGAAATATATGCAGACCATTAGCAGGATTATATTAGTTGTGAAATATGAAAAAACAAAATGAAACTTTGTATTAAAGATTATACTCATCAGCCACTTAAATAAGCAGTCATATGCTGTGTCAGATATAGTAGCATCATTTGGCTGATGCTGTTGATCTACCACAGCGATATTTTGAAATGGAAAGCTATTAAACAAATAATTGTATTGAAATTAGTGGTATTCACAGTGGTGTAGTCAAAATTCTTCTATATTTTCATGTCTGAACCTCCTAGTGGAAGTCATGTTTTGCCTTTCTAATTATGGATTTGGTTACCCAGAGCTTTATGGCTTTATGGCTTTTTTTGGCTTTATGCATTGGAGAAAGCCGAATTCTATTCAACAATTTTTTGAAAGTAATGTTTCTATAAAGCTGCTAAAAATATGTAAAATATTCAGAGGGGGAATAGCTAATTCTGAATATCACGGTATATTCAAAAAAAAGATCAAAGGTGCATGTAGTCAGGCAGATTCTGTCTGACATGAGGCAGTTCTTTCCTTTTTGTCTTTTATGAAATGGAAAGCTGTTAAAGTACTACTCTTTTACAGTACTCAGTTCCTGCTTTCATCTTATTCTGCAACCAGAAAAATGAGGAATCTTTTTTAATTAAAGTTGTGGGTTTTATTGGTCACAGGAAAGGGAAAATAACAAATACAGTGATACTTACTATAAAATTGCAAAAATTGGCAACACTGTGTTTGTCAACAGCATAGAAATGATGCTATGTTTATTGTTTTCGTTTTGTAAAGATGATCTCTTCCTTCTTTTGCTTGACTTGTGTAGCAACCATCTAGCTTTGTTCAAGCTCAGCAGATCATTAAAACCGGTGGTCTGGGCTTCCAAGGACTCAACAAAGGCCTTACTGCAACACTGGGCCGTCACGGAGTTTTTAACATGGTTTACTTTGGATTCTACTTCAATGTGAAAAACATTCTTCCAGTCAATAAAGTAAGTTCTTCATACAATGCAATAGACAATCAGATGAGAAGTCTGACATTTTTATTCACACTCTATTTTTCTGTGCAAAGCTGTGGTATTTAGTGATAAACAGTGACTAACCTATCCCTGTTTTGCAGAAATCCATAGCATTTTAGTGGAAGCAAATTAAGGACTCGACCTTCTCACTTTTTAAGCAAAGCTGAGTGTAGTCATGTTTGTATTATTGTTTTTATGAATTTCCCTTTATAGCATGGTAGCAGTGCAAAAAGGCAGAAATGAGATACAGACATGTTGTGCTTATGTTTGGTATGTATGCAAATTTTTTTGTAGCAAACTAGCTTAGTAGAGAAAAATCAGTTTCTAGAAATTCTGTCAATATTCACATATGGGCTAAGCTTGCAGAGGTGGCTGAGCTGCAGGATATAGGTCATTCTGGCCAAGCACTGCACCTATTTACTCAAAAGAGAGTTCAGCCTAGTATCGAAGGATGACAGGAAAGTTTCATCCTTATGGGAGAGAGACAGTCCAAAACAGGATGTAAAGGGTCATGCACAGGGACTTTATATCATTTATAATTAAATAAAAAAAAAACATTATAGCTGTAATTTCACTTAAAGAAATTTTGATAGTCCTATATTACTTTGAATAACAAAGGAAACAAACATTCCCTTTACCACAAAAGGAAACTTTACAAATGAAAACATGGTAATATCAGCAACTTTCTAAATAACTGTGTGAGAAACAACTAATGGTTTATTAATGATTCAAGTATGCTACTTATTGAAGTCTGTTTTCACTAATGTGATTTTTAGATGATGACAGTTAAACAGTCACAGGTGTAGTACGTAGTGATATACGTGTAAGAAGGTGCAATTCACATCAAAAGGGATCGGTTTCTATTCCCATATGAAGTAACACCTCTTTTTTTTCTGCACTTCTGAGTAGCCTGGTATTTTTGTTGGCAGCATTGTGTAAATGGAGAAAACCTCCACTTCTTATTTGCAGATTATTACAGTAAATTGAATTGTTCAAGGGCAGCTGACCCACAAGTTTCTACAAGTTTCTTACAGTGTATCTAAGCATATTTTACAGTGCACTTTAGTCACACATTCTAAAAACTCCAGGCACAGGCACAGCTTGTTACTAAGATAGGAGTAAACACTTTTGTGTTCATCAAAAGATTAAAAAATTATAATCACTGTGCAGGAAATTCAGGAAAATATGCAGGTAAGGACAGAGACTAGCGTGTAGCTTCTATGGGAATCATGGGAAATGTTCTTGCATAGGAATTGAATAGTAATAATATTTGGTATAAGCATGCTTTCCTAGCCGTTCAGATTTTTAAAAATAGGAAATAAGTATTACATTATTAGAAAGATTCAGAGCTTTATGATCTAAAGGAAATTAGTACTTTATACAGATTTTTTACGATGCAGAAAAATTTTAACATCTACAACATGGGTTTAAATATATGTAGAAAACAAAAGGGAAATTACTTCAATGTCAGCTGATGACCCAGGTCTCCTCAAATATTAGCAGAATCAAAAGGCAATTTAAGCAGTGTGGGATTAACTGCAAATAAGTGGAGGGGTTTGCCTGGTGCTTAAACAGTGCACAGTGCCTTACATGGTGGCTTGCACAGTGACTGCGTCTGTGCTGGTAAATGGAGTGGCAATGCTGAAACTCAGCTGCCCGTGCTGTTAAACATTCCCGGGCACAGCTTCGGCCCTGGGCAGCCAGCACAGCTCTGGGTGTGGCTTAGGAACCAGGGAAGGCAAGGAACCCTTCCTAACGGGCTGGCTTCATGCAGTCAGTCTGTTTTGAATGGTGGCAGTATTCTATAGCGCTAATAAAGCCAAGAGGACTCTTCAGGCCAGCCAGCATCAGTGCTATAGACAGTCTGTACAGATAATAGCCAGTAATTCTGATCAGACTTCCATTAAAATCAGTGCAAAACTTACCCTGAATTTAAGACGTAGATCAGACTTCATCTGGCTGGTGCTAGCCAACATTATGTCTCAAGTACTTACATGCATTGAATTTCACTTCAGTGACTGCTAAATGGAAGTATTTGACAATAATTTATGACCTGTAACAAATCTCTTCTGTCAGTGGGCAGGTACTAGAGGCTTAGAGTTATCAAACCTGTACAAGGAATTTGGTAGAAGCTGGTTTGCAGTTAGTCTGAAAAATACTTAACAGTTGTTAATTTGTTTAGATTTCTCACATACTTGATTTCATGACAAAATCTAGTTTGTTAACTTTGTATATTTTGCCAGAAAAGAAAGTCTTAAAGCCAGTCTTGTAATATTGACAAATATGTAAAAATTATAATATATAAAAATTATAATATATAAAAATTGTGAAATTAGAATACTACACTTGTGAAATAATTTTGACTATTGACTATATATTTGCTCTCCACCATCTCTAACATAAGTTGAAAATATATTAAAATCTCTGAATGAATCTTTTAGCTGTCAGCTAAACTGTGCATTAAATTTGCATCCCAGTTAGGGATGTTTGCTGCCTATTTTGCCAAAGACAATAAATCTTGTAAATAGAGTGGTCAAATGATATCAATGACATGTGTGGGTTGTAAATGTCCTTAATGAATAATTTTTCAGATGTTCAGTCTATTCTGCTAAACAGACCATTTACAGCCAACCTTGCCCTCTGTTTACTGAAAATGAAATAAGCCTGATTTCTTTCAGTGGCCACTAATTTACCAACCATAGAGAAATAGCAGCTATGCTTCTGCCCTATCAATGAAATTATTTTTCAAATGGCATCTACTTTTATAGCACATTTCATAGGTGTCCAGCAGCTTTGCAATTTTTTATCATAACTAGATGTTCTTTTAAACATTAGTTCCATTAAAACCTTTGCTCACTACCACCTCCAAGTGGCTGCCACATTTCTCAACAGTATGAAATTTCCTCACACCTGTTAAAAGCCCCTTTGAAATGTAGCCAACTGCAGGACTCATTTCAAGTTGGGTGCTGCCAGCCCCAGCTACTGCAGATGTGCCTCCTGTTACAAGGGCTGTCCAGGCCAGGGGTGATGTAGGATGATGTAGGATTATGTAGGATGATGTAGGTGATGTGTGTCTTGTAAGAGAAAGGGGCTCTGAACTTCTAGAGGGAAAGAAGAGATGGGAAACCCAAATGGGCTACTCAGCTTGGTGAGTAAGCAAAATAGCAGACAATAGTTTTATTTTAGTACCTTTCAGATCCATGCGAACAGAGAAGTTCTGTGTAGGAATAGAGAGTGAAAAGTGCATGTGGTGCAATGGACTTGAAAAACTAGTAAGCCAAGCTGATTTAGGAGAAGACTAGATCAGAAGGAGTAGTGGAATAACCTCAGAGCCACTAAGCTGAGCTTTTTGAAAAAAATTACTTTTAATTTTTGACATGACACATAAATTTATATTGAATCTTTATACTAATTAAATTATCCAGATATTACAGTGATGAATTTCATAGAAAAACCTTGCCCATGAGGTTTATGATTAAAAAAATCAAGTTACAGCAAAGCAGGTGTTGACTATGGTACGTTTGGTTAGAGTCCAGTTTTGTGAATGGGCAAAAGGGGTCTTCTTTACTTCTCTAGATACCAGAAACATGGGCTTTATTTTATTTGCATTTAAATCACTGTATGTACAGAATGAACAGAAATTTTTTGCTAAGATCTTTGCCAAAAAAGGACTACTATTCTTGTACCACAACCGATTCTAATTTTTAAGTTATTATCAGTACGTTTCATGTTTTGTTAAATCAAGGTATGAGTTTTTCTGCAAGTAATAAAGGGCTCTGTTGATTTGACATTTCTTTCTTAACACCTGTATGGGCTTCATTCAATGTTTATTATGGAAGTTTTAATTTATTTTCTTATCGCTAATCTGGAAATGAAAACTTATTTCTTGGTTTCTGTTTCATTTAAAAACATATAGGTTTAGGAAACAAAAAACTGTCATATTTTAACATTGTGCCAATGTTATACACGGCAAGATCATTTGTTATTTTAATAATGATTTTCTATAATTAAAGCACCTTCATGACATAAGTAAGCTCCATATAAAGAATGTGATGTAGCAAAAAAGTGTCCTTCTGTTAAAAACTGAAGCAAAACCAAATTATGTGCATAGGAAATGTTCTGGAACACGCTTGCCTGTGACTTCCTACTTAGAGAAATAGGATTAAACCTGCTTCAAGGGACTTTGACTCCCAGATAAACTCTGGGTTCTTTGATGTCATAGAAATGCCAAAGTAGGAGGTCTTTCTAAAAGATCAAATAAAAGCCAGTTGAACTGTGAACTGTGAGTGAGCAAAGAAATTTTTAGATGCACTTCTAACCTACTTCTAACTTTTACCGTGTGCATATAGTAGGGTTCAGAAACAATCTGTTGTAAATTCTTCAGCCAATTAGCTGAGTGAATTACCACCGTTTATAATGCGCAGAACGTGGAGGCTCTCTTGCCGTTGTGCCGAGTTGGATTGTTAATAACAGGAAGCTAGCACTTCTCAGTACAGTGGATCAGCTACATGTGAAAATAAATGTAAAAAACCTGGAGGGGAATGGCAGCAGACTGAGATTAGTCTTTATTTAATTTAGCATTTGGGGGTCCAACACACAAATGAGTGTTTTAGTAGGCTTCATGGTGGAAGTTGCTGTCATTTGTAAAATATTCTGGCCAATTAGCTAATAGTGTGCTTGGATTTCTCCTGTTTTGATACAGTAATACTAAGTACATTGTGAAGCCCAATTATACAAATCATCCCCATATGCCATACCAGTCTTTCTTTATGAACTGTGTTTATAAATCCTGTGTGAGGAAATGTGTACTTCAGCAATTTAGACCATGTGTAAAAACATAGCCAATAGGATTGTCAAGAAAACAAGTTCCAGCATAGGAAATCCTAATGTGTTCCGCTAAAATAACACGAGTGTGTTGTGTGAGTTTTCTGATTAAATGCTTATTACTTTATAGTGCTTAACCTGCACAGGTCTTTCCATTTCCCTTTTTATTCTTTCTTTCTTTTTTTTTTTTTTTTTTTTTTTTTTTTTGTAGGATCCAAATTTGGAGTTTTTGAGGAAATTTGGAATTGGGCTAGTCTCAGGAACAATAGCCTCAATTATTAACATTCCTTTTGATGTTGCAAAAAGTAGGATTCAAGGACCACAGCCAGTTCCTGGAGAGATCAAGTACAGAACCTGTTTTAAAACTATGGCAACAGTCTATAAAGAGGAAGGGTAAAACATTCTTATTTTAATAAATGTCCAGACCTCTGTTTTAGTTTGTATGGGCCCATAAAAACACATTGTTGTATTTCAAATTTGATGAGGACCACTAAGCCACCCTGAACTCACTTATCAAAAGAGCCCAATGTAGCATTTTGAAAATTTATTTTAGAATTACAAGGACATATCTTCCTACTACATATGAGTTTCTACAAGAGAGTTACAAAATGATTATCACATTGTCAAAATTTATGTTCCCCAAGTAAATGCTTCATATATCTCATCTGTAATTTTTTCAACTCTTCATTTTGTAAAAGGAAAATATGAACAGAAAACATATTATTTCTCAATTTAATCTAATTTTAATTATGCAGGCCTCTGTACCTTTAAAATTATAGCTGAAATAATTAAACTGGAGACAGATCCTTGTGGTAATAACATTTTCCAACTTTTAAAAATATTTCTCAAGTGGTGACTGAGTTGTGGCTTTGATATTCAATTATATCAGTCATTTTGTCCCTATATGCAGCTGTTGTTAACAGACTTGTCTTGAAAGTAAACCCATCTCACTGATTAAAGTCATATTTCTGATTGGCTAAGCTCACAACATTGCTTTTGCGACTGAACATTGATTAACTTTTTCTCTTCATCTGATCTGCCTCTGTAAAATGTTAAAATCCAGATACAGCCTGCTATTGAACATGTGTAATTTCAAATAATTGCCTCTAAGTGCTCTGCCAGCATTTTAACAAACATATGCTACAATTCCGTTCTTCTTTTAGAGCAAGAATATTGTTTGAAATGTTTTGTTTGTTATTCTTCTGCTACAGATTTCTGGCTCTGTACAAAGGCTTGCTTCCCAAGATCATGAGGCTCGGTCCAGGTAATTTTCCTTCTGTCATTTCTATTTTGCTTTTGTTCTGGCTTTCTCTTCCCATTTTTACAGTTTCTTGAGAAAATGTAGTAAATATCAGTTAAATAAATGAATCAAAACATGTTTCACTTTGAATGGTTTCTTTTTAAAATAGCATCATCTAGTAGTATCACAGATGGATGTGGCTAAATATGTGTCTAAAAAAAACAGTTTACACATATGCATCAGAGAATTGCTGATCCAAGTAAGTGCTGGTTCATGCAACTGTTTTATTTATGAACAAACGGAAGTACATGCAAATGACAGAACTGTAACACTCTTGGAAGTTTCTTTAAGTTTCCTATTCCTTCTAATGTGATCTTTTGAGTTCGTTAGCGCTATTCCATACCTATGTGAAGTCAGCCTAAATGCAGGTTAGAGTCTCTCCATAAAATGCACTCAACTAGTCAAGGCACAGCCCAAGCATATCAAATTCCAGTTACTTACTTCTCTTATGCTCTATGGAGGCAGACACTAAAAAGCTGATAGCAGAGTTGGGAAGAGACTTGTATGGCCCTGGAAAACTAAGAGAACAAGGATATCTTAAAACTGGGGTTGTTCCTTGACCACTTCTTACCAATTATTACTCCAAATGTGGGAGCACAGTGATTGAAAGCTGTATCTTCTTTGGCTTTTAGAGTTGTTTTTTTTTTTTTTCCTGACTGGTTTTGATTAACCATGAAAGCAAAGCATTGGGCCCTCAGACTTTGTCAGCCCACAAAGGCAGTCTGCATCAAAAAGAGCAGAAGTCCCAATTTGAACAGTATCCCATTCCCATGAAATTGTATTTCCAGTTGTTCAAGCTGGTTGTTTAATATGCAAGAACACACATAGGTAAAGCAAGTAGGTACAGAGCCTGTTCTGCAGTATAAAGGAGGCATTAGGTTTTTCTGTAAATGTTTGCATATCCAATCCATCTGGCTAAGTACTAGACCATGCCTGGTTTTTGTGCAGGGTAAGGAAGAAGGTGGGGAGGGGAAACAAGGAGCTCTGGAGCTAAAAGCCTTTTCCCTCACACTCCAAAGATACTAGATTACATACAAGACAAAGAGAAGGCAGTGTTTAGCTTTCCCAGTACCTCTTAGCATAGCAGATTTTGGAATAAGATTTTCCATCTTACAGATGACTATGCATTCTGGCCCACATCCAGCAAGTCAGTTACATGTGAACTTCATTCTAAATACTTCTGTAGTTATATTGGCTAACTAACATATAGGTTTAACTTTCTGACGAAACAATAATACAGTCTTTATTATGACTGGAAGGTAATTCCTTCTTCTAACATGTGAGTGTTTACAGGAAAAGAGATACACAAACAAATCACACAGTATGAGATTTGGAATCAGCCTTGATTTGGGTTCAGATCACATCTTAGACATTGTGTCTATGATTTGTTTGTCCGTCAAAGCCTTTTGCAAACATCTGCTCTGTCTAGCTTTCTGTGAGTTCCTTTTCATTGAGAATTTCAAGTCTGGTGATGGTTCCTTAGGATAAATGATATGGAGAAACTGATGGAGTAATTCTGTGTGCCTGGTTGTCTTAGCCTATCCCTAGAAAGGTGAGTCTAGTTCAGCAGAAGCCTCATTTGTTAGAGATGCCACTCCAAGCTGCCAACTGCACCAACAGGCAAAGGCAAAGGCAAGAAGATACTTATGCCACAGTGCAGGCACTCACAAATAATATATTTTTACTCATGCAGTCTGGTTCCCTTTATCCATGTTCTCCAACTAGAAGCTTCTCTATGTGTTTAGTTATATATACATAAATGTTCCCTTTTTTTATCTCTCACAACCCAATTGCAGTCTGGCTTCACTAACAGTAAAGATATTTTATGGCTTTCAAACTGAGATTTTATACTGTTACCAATTCTAGCAAATAATGCCATTTCATTAGATCAAAACTTCACCTGTGGATTTGTAGCCAGGAAAGATTATACTCACTTCCACACTGTGATTTTCTGCTTTAGACATAGTGAAAAAACAGGTAAAAATCTCTCTTGACTCTTACCTGGAAGTGTTCTTATCATCCTGAAGATGAATTTTTGCCATTCCACCAGTCAAGTTGCTCTTTCATGGCCAAATCTTGTTAAACAGGCACACAAATATACATATATTAAGACTAAAAGTTTCACTTTTAGAAGAACAAAGGAAAACATTAATCTTGAAAAAGTATTAGGAAAAATCACACTGAGAGTGAATTTGATTTAATATACAAGCTATTTACATCAACTTTAAGATCTAATATTAAGTAAAACTGTTATGGTTTATGAATTGGTGAATTTTTATTGAACTCAGGAAATAGACTTATTCATTTTGTAAATACAGCTTTGCCATATTCTTGTTTATGTTACACTAGAAATGCTCTATAAAATTTTGAAAATACTGGATTTTCTATGTAGTAAAATAATATCTTTTCTTCCAGGTGGTGCAGTGATGCTTTTGGTTTACGAATATGTTTATGCATGGCTTCAGGACACAGTTAATCACAAGGAGCATTTCTGAAAAATGTACTCTTTAAAATTGCATGCATTCTAAAATACACCATAATAAAGCAAATGATTCTTATCCTTTATAGTGTTGAATACCCTCAGATTGCACTGATGTTAATACAATTCCAAACAAATATGGTCTCTAGGTCCTGATCCAAGAAAACATTTAAGTACATGTTTTTCTGTAAGTGCATAATTAAATAGCACTTGACATTTGTAATGGTTTTGCTGGACCAAGAGAAAATATAAAGCAGACTTAAAACTGAGTTTTTAAAGGACAAACTGAAATTTCTTGACACACAATCATCCTATGTAATCACACACTTTTTTAAAAGTTTCAGCTGAAATTGCAAGATAAAAACTATCAGGGTACTTTAAAGGAAAAAAAGGAATAATGCTGGGGAGGGGGCAGATACTAAGCTAATGTAAACTGACAGCTCTGTTGACTCCACATTAAAAAAAATTATCCATACTCTGCAACTATTCAGTCACTCTTGGGTCCAGTTTCAATTCAGCCCAGTATGATTTCAGCATTCCAATAAAAGGTTTTCAAATTCTTTGGAGTTTGGATAGAAAAGGACAAGCACAAGTAGCCACAACCTTAAAAACATGCATAGTGCTAAATATCCTACTTGTTCTTAGCCATATATATTATATAAATCTCATTCAGATCAAAAGTACTGAAAGTAATTAGTATGCATCAAGTTGCATAAAAAAAACAAACCAACTTGGGATTCATAGAAGAAATGAGTAAATAAATTAGCAGAAAGAAGTCAAATGCAAAACTTTTATCCACTTTGATATACTATCCCAAAAGAGCTGTCCTGTGATAAAAATGCTCAGTGCCCCCTGACTGCCCCTTTAGCCTTTCATTTCCACCATGGAATGGTGAAACAAGGTAGCACATCTGCAGTTGTACATAGCTAGCTGTACCCATCGAATAAATGCACCTTTCTGTAGATAAAAAAAGTTGCTCTAAAGCTAAATTTTTTCCTTTTCCCAGTCACTGTAAATATAAATATTCCAGGGATATACTTGCGTTCTTACTAGCCATTCCAACTCCACCAAATACAGTAAATTCTGCTATGCTGACTGAAGACATAGTTTCTGTTCATGCAGTTGTGCTATTCTACATTTTCTCTTAAAAAACTCCTTAAATAATTTTAAATCTTGCATTATTCTGTTAAAAAAATATTTTATATATAATAAATAAATATATATATATATATATATATATATATACATAAAATGTCTTCATTATGTAACTTGGTTTGTTGTCAAAGGAGGATACATCTTGCAAAGTTTCAGTATCTCCCCCATACTACATTCACTCTGTTAGCAATAATATTCTTCCTCTGAAAGAGGTACAAACCTCTACCTTGGCAATCCTAAAGTACCTTTCTGCATTGCTACTTGAAAATGTCGGTTCACATGTGAAGTCTCATCTCACAAGTGTATTTAATGCATTAGAAAAGCAACAAAAAGCTAAAAATAGAAATGTGTTTTCAGCGCTTTAAAGAATGCCTGTATTAACATGCTCAATAAGCCTCTCTTTTGTCTGAATTTGGCAACAGTGGCTTTTCATACCTATGCTATTTCATAGCTAAAAATCAATAAAATTAGCTCTGTTAAACTTTATGTTTTTAAGGCAAGTGTTCCTTGTTGTTGCATTTTATTATCAGTACTTGGCCAAAGAGAAGACACTACCAAGATAATTTCAGAAACCTAAAGCAAAATGCTTTATAATTTGTCTTTTATTAATTTAGAGCATTCAAAATATAAAAATAAAATGCTTTAAACATACTGTATATACATATATAGCCTTTGGTTTTACATCCTTTCCAACATGATTTTTTTTCAGTTAATAGCTCAGCCTGATCTTGGATAAAAGGAGAAACATTCAAAAACAGAAAACAGCATGGTATGGGAAAACAAACCTATGAACATGCCAGCCCAATGCCCCATTACTCCTCATGTAATGTGGGCTGAAATTCTATTTTACACCAAAGATCTTCTGGACTGGGACCATGCAAACATAGTTGAGTTGAAGGGAGTATTATTAGGCTTCACTGATTTCTTTGGAAACATTTAACATTCTGGGAATGAAGTGTAGACTTTTCAGACTAAAAAAAATTAATTCTGCACCCACATATACAGAATATTTCCCAAAAGGATCCATTCACCTCAGTGGGTTCACTCCAGATTTATACCTGGGTACTTCACAGCAGCAGTTAACCCTTATTTATTATTTTTTAGGAATCCATTCCCTTTTTCTTTTTAATTTAATGTAAAATGGTTTAGAGTTGTGTGATAAGTGAACATGTTGCAGTTTTCGGTTTACCCGTGGGTATAAGCAGTGAAATAGTCCTTGGGCAAAGGATTATTCTACATCGTAAGTCTCCATTTAAAAAAAAAAATCGTGAAATTTCACACCAAAAAAAATCCATGACAGGCAGTTCACCAAGAGCCAAGGTCAGGCACTGTTGCTCACTCTGAGCAACCCTTTCTGCACGCAGCCCCGCTGACTTCCCATTCAGGGGTAAGGAATCATGTACAGCAGGCAGATGCGCGGAGAGCTGTACCTAAACAAACACAAACAAAAATGGTTTATGATGGTGTATCCCATGGGAGGAATAATTAACATAATGTCCCGTCCTTGTTTTATAAATTATCCTAATTTAGCTGAAGATAATGAAAATAACTGATACAAGCTAAGGATCTGTCTCTCTGTCTCCCAAAACACACTAATTCCTCATTGGAATGTCAGGAAAGACAACTTTTATTCCAGAAATGACCTCACATTACTCAAGAAAATTTGGAAAACTTTTAACACAGGCACACTTTGTTACAGGCTTGCAAAGTCTTGAAGCTCAAAAAAGCTGTGCTTTGAAAAGTTTCTCTTCCTTCCTTTTTTGTTTTCTTTTCCCTTTGGTGCCCCTTGTTTGAGTTCTATGGAAAACAATAGGTAGACTCACTCAGTAATTCTGTAATCCAGTAGAACAACTAAGCTGAAAGCTAAAATCCTCCTGCCAACTTAATCACTTATCTACTTGTGATCTTTTTCTTACTTTTTCCCCATTTTGTCTTTAGTGAAGAGCTTGTCTGGTATTAAATTAAATTATTATTTCTTTTTCATGGTATTAAGGCTCACCTTATTTCAGCTATAACAGCATAAAGGCAGAATAGCATCCATCATGTCACTAACAGTGTGGCAGAGTGGAAATGCACTTGTGTGCACTTTAGTGGTTTCAAAGAAACATTCTTGAAAAAATGTTCTACTGAATAACAAGGGTTTCAGCATCTCATTAAAGCTAAACAGCTGTTGGATACCTTTGAGACTGAAGAAAATTAATCACATCCAAGATCAGATCTTTGTTTCCTTGGGGCCAAAATACAATATCTGTGTTCTTTACAGAAATGCAGTTCTGTTAACAATTTTTTAGTGCAAGAAGCAAAGGTGGCGGCAGCCAGAGAAGTCCATCCGTATTTCAGTGGATATACTGTACATGACATAAATACTGATTACTTAGATTTTTATGAAAATTTACCCACAGCTGTCTTGGTGACGAAAGCTGAAAATCCACAAAAAGATAACTATATTTTAAGGGGGAAATGTATTTTACTTTCTCACTGAATTAGTGTTTAATATGGGATGCAGATAGAACAATATATGAAGAACAGTATTTTCTCCTTTGCTTTAACTATGTCTACAGTAATTTAAGTTATTGCAAAACACTTTTAAAAATACACAATATATTAATAGTCTATGATGGATATGAAATGTCACACCAGGCTTTTTTCTTTCCACATTCATATTCTGAACATACCTACAGCATGGGAAAAGTATAATAATAGTCAGAACTTTATTATTGCCCAAGGAAAACACGTAAATTTTCAAAAATCAGAATTTTAGCTCTCTTGGGATTAAAGTTTAAAGCAAAATAACTGGCATGGAGTACTTGCCACTGCATACAGAAATGTAGAAAGGAAATTTGCTAATATTAAATAATATCTCTGTTTGTAGCACCACCACCAGTATACTTATCAGGGGACAAAAAATGCTTCAGAACAATAATGTAAACTTTACCAAGAGCCATACTTTACATTCATTAAAGCAGAAATTAAAGACAAGGTCCTCTTTAAAAATTACAACATAATCTGGACACCAGTGAGCTGAGAATAATGGTACAATTCTGTTTCTCAGTGGAGTTTTTGACTGATAGGGCTTTTTAAGCATCTTTGCACAGCTTGCACACTAACAGCATTTTCCTCTACAGTTTTCTGTTTTATTCAGGTATTTTCCACCCATATTTCTGTTTATATACTTCATATGAATGTGGTGTTTCATGAATCTGGGAGGTTGGGTATAACTGGAGAGTTACTTAACTGGATTCCTGCCTTTGGCTCTTCTGCCAAAGAGATAACTATCTCATAAGATGATGAAGCCTCCACTGTGGGCACAAAAACATGACCAAAAACACCTACCTAAACCTCATCACCTATCACCCCACCATGCAAAGACATAGAAAATAACTAGAAATCTTCTTAACTTAAAAAAAAAAAAAAAAAAAAAAAAAAACCACCAAAAAGAAAAAGAAAAAGAAAAAGAAAAAGAAAAAGAAAAAGAAAAAGAAAAAGAAAAAGAAAAAGGTAAGAAATGTACTGGAAGGTGAAAACAAATGCTGTCAAAAGCCTCTATTTACAAATGGATAAAATCACAAAGATCTGACTACTGCCTGACGATGGCAACATGCCAGAAGAATCTGAAAGCCACCTATTGCCTTCATTCTATATTTGATTACCAAAACCCAATAAAACAACAATAAAGGACCTCATAATAACAGTGGATTGTATAATCTTATCAATTAAAGGGTTGTTCTCTAGGCATTTGGCAAAGACTTCCCATTCAGCCACCTCTGCTGATTCAAGGCATAGCAGAATTTTCTGTGGTGATTTTTCTTTATTGATTTTTGCACAAATCTTAGTAACAATTGCACATTTAGAAAGTTTGTGATGATTAAGAATAAATATGTGTGGTTTGACCAGGAGAGAGTGGAACAAGGCTCCACGAGCCCTTTGAGGGACACAAAGTCTTTAAGAGCGCAACACCACACTTCTCTCAGTTTCTGATGTTGCCTTCCGCTCTTTAATCCCAAAAGCCTTAGGGGAGACAAGTCACGAGGAGAAGTGCCAGGTGTGGCCAGCGTGAAGGGAGCAGTCCGTGAGCTGGGCTCAGGGGCCAAGGAGCCATCGAGCTCACGGTGCTCCCGGACCAGCTCCTGCATCAGAGAGCGGAGGCCGTGACAGAGTGGCCGCCCTCCCTGGCAGTCTGCATGCCCTTGAAGGCCAGCGAGGCGGGGATGTCGCAGCTGTGAGGGGACAGCGGGGTGCCCCCGGCGTGCTGCCAGCCGTGGCTCGCCATGTAGCTGGATGGAGTGGCGCTGTACGTCATGTAAGGTGACACTTGGGCCGGTGTGGCGTAGGCGGGCATGGCTGGTGCGGACACGAAACTGCTGACGGCCGGGAGGCCATTGGGTGCCTGAAAGGAGAGGGAAAGGAAAAGGATTTCTAAGAGAGTAAGACACATTGGATCTGGCATAAAATAACTGCCCTCAGATGCTGCTGGGGCTTTGTACCAATACCAGGACCAGCGAGGACACCGAGAGAGAAACCCATAACCATCTCCCTGAATTTCAGGGGCTCAGTGGCCCCTTCCACTTTGCTTTTAAGACCAGTTACCCCACTGTGATCAGTGCTTCACGCCTCTCCCAGCAACCTGTCCCAGACAGGGACCACAAGCAGATGATGAGGAAACACACACCAAGAGCAGGGCAGGAACTGCTGAGGCCCCTGTGCACCTGCCTGCCTTCCTGCAAGCTGTTGTTCATGGACTCCTCAAAGCCCATGTTTGTGTCTGATCATTACACTTGAGAGCTACTGGAGGGATTTGTAATGAGTCTCTCCCTTCTCTCTCACTGAGCACCTTGATGCACTTGGCAATGATTTCCACAGGTTGGAGTAGATGAACTGCTACATTTACCTACCTTTCCCAAATTTCACACAAAGTGTTGTCACTGTTGCAAGCCCTGCTGGGTGGTGCTGTGGCAGTTTAACCTGGCTATGCAGTGACCACAGCCATCCCAGCGGCAGGAGAGACAGACCCATCCCTGTGCCTCACCCTTCCTGGCCCCGAAGGAGGGTGGGCTCAGCCTGAGCTGCCATGGGCAGGTGTGGGCACAGATCTGAAAGCAACACTCCCCAGAGTGAAGAGGTAACAGCAGCCGGGGGGGGGTGGAACATCTTAAACTCTTTGGTAACTGTTTGTTCAGAGCATGAGTCACAACTTTAGTAGTAGTAGTATTGATGGTGACTTTTAAAAATCTTTTTCTAGATACTTGGGATAAAAAACTTGCAAATGTTCTTTGCTCATAGCTTCTCCTGGTTTCAACAGGGCTTCTGTGCATGAAACAATTGCAGGGCTGGGTTCTTTCCTGCAAGCTATTTTCCTAGGTCCTTCTTTAGGCTGGAGAGAAGGGTTTCTATTTAAATAGAGAAGGGAGAGTCCTTCAGTCAGCTATGCTATGATTTCACAATTATTGACTCCTTATTCAACTAAAAAGTGTTTGGTGGTTTATTTCACACCCATAAATATTTCTTCAGCACAACAGGTACAAACCAAGATCATTTATCTTGCTTAAGTTTCAATTTGTGTGGTGTTTGTTTTAGGATTTGGGGTGGCATTTTTTCTCAAAAATGTTTCCTATCTGGATATGAAAAAAGAGTATTGATTCATCAAATCCTGTAGCATCATCACATGGTACAACTGGGCACAACCTGAATAGTGCCAAGCTAAAAAATGAAACAGACTTTTGTTTCTGCTAAAACTTCACATGGTGTTAACATTTCACTTGTTCAATTTCTGCCTGGATTGCACCTGTCTGATTTCCAGTATTTACCTTCAAAATGGTCTATTTTCAGGCTCATGAGTTTCCTACCCATGTAGCTCACAGTTCCACTGTCTAACTGTCCTCTCATTATCATTTGGGAAACAGAGCAGCAATTCTGCTGGACTCCATCAATATAAACCTGTACAGCAATCTAAAGCAGCAGGAGACAGCAATGGGAACCTGGCCTCAAGCTTCCAATAGGACTATTAATTAATACAAAACATACAGCTGCAGCAGCAACATAATTGTCATTCAAAATAGGTAAATTCTTTGTTGAAGCTGAACTTGCCTTATTCTTTTGAAAATCCAAATATGAGATCTGACCAGTAACTTGTATTACGTACCCCCTACTGTGACTCAGGATTACACTTCAACCTCAGCTTTAAATATCAGTGTTTACAACACTACTAATTAATACAAACCTGCAAATAATTGCACTGCAAATCAGTACAATTCTTGAATCACAAGGAAAAGTATGTCATTGAATTTACTGGAAATAAGAAGTGTGGCCCTAAAAAGCTTTTCCAATGTGCAAACATGAAACAAGAATGAGCACCTCTGTTTTTTGTAACAAGCACCAACAAAAAGCTTTGCACAGGTGCAGTAGAGCCATTGAAGCCAGGTTGTAATTCTGGCATATCAAGAGCCACAACACAAACATATTCTGCACAGAGGAGTACAGAAACCCTGAAGGAGTGGGTGCTGGAAGAAGAAAATATATGGGACAAATCCCTGAAGTCTCATAGCCATTGAGACAGCACAAACTAGCTTCTAGACCTCAAAAGAAGGGGTTTTTTTGGGACTCTGTGAATCCACCCTGTTCCTCAGGCTTTCCCACTCCCAAGGAGGCTGGTACCAAGCAGTGGGCTCAAGGCTGTGCCTGGAAGCCCCATTTTAAGTAGGATTCCTCTTTATGAGTGCTCATGTTCTGGGAACCCTTAGCTGAGCTTTAGGAAGGATGTGTTATTGGGTACAGGGTAGATCAGTGCCAGGCAATGTGCCAACAAGGCATCTCATGGGCTGGTCCACCAATGTTCCAGCCCATGTCCTGGTCTACTGAATCTCCTACAGACAAGGCCACCAGGGGTTCCTCAACAACCATAAGCAGATGACTTTGCATGATCTGAGGCAAATCTGAGCTCCTGAACACCTCACATTAATGCAGACATTATTGATAAATACTTTGTCAGCAGGCTTGTTGATGAATATTTGATCCAATCACACATATATTCTGTGGCCTTATGGCACAAAGTCTTCAAATTATAACTCATGAAGAAGCCCAGGTTCCCTATTGAATCATACTGTAAGTGCCACTTGGGTTGTTGTTGATAAAATAGATGGAAATTGACTACAGATTCACTAGTTTTTTTTAAAAGCTTATTTTAAAAGAATACCTACACACATTTATAGCAGCCAGAACAACCCTTTTACACACACAAACACTCTTATTCAAAACAAAGTTGTGAGAACTGTTGTTTTTACAGTCTGTTCTGAATGTCAGAAAGATCTTGCCCCAACTACTGAGGGCAGGATGTGGAGACAGTTGTGTAGGGACCACCAGCTGCAACCTGTCACAGGCCACCAATGGTGTCTGTCATCACTGCCTCACTGAACTGGTGAATCATTCTTATTTTTGTTGCACTGCTACAAAGCTTTACCACTCAAAACCCTGATTCTGTGGATGCCACAGATGCCCTCAGCCAAGCAGGCAGCACTGGGATGGGTAGGAACTGGCCCAGCACAGACAGCAATTCTGCCTCAGGGGAGGTTTGAGCCATACCCACAAAGCAGTCAGAGGCTTCCTCTGACCTGAATTAAAAGATGAGGGGATAGAGAAAAATCTCACTCTACATGATTTTATAGTATGTTACTCAAAAAAAAAAAAAAAAAAAAAAAAAAAAAAAACAACCCCAACCCCCAAATTTTCATGTCCGACTTTTATCTGCGAAAGAGTTGACCTAATAGTCTTGTCACAAGTGTTTTTATTTCCAAGCAGCCTTAGATACAAAGTGTAGGTTATCAGAAGGGTTGAATCTTGTCTGTCAATCTGGCACTTTTTACAAACATGACATTCACTTAAAATAAATGGAGGGGATTAAGTTCCATGACCCTGTATAAACTGGATGAATAATTCATCCTGCAGTATTTCAATCAGAGGAAATGAACAGCAAAATCTAAACATTCGTAATTAGGAGTGCAAGAACCCCATGGTGTTTATGGATTTTTAAAACCCTAAGAATTTGTTTTAAGTGCAGAGGTTCTTGAACCTGGCTTTTAAGTTTTATAAATATTTTTTTTCTTAATTTGAACCATCGTTTTTCAAGGGAAATCTAATTTTTTTTAAGCAAACAAACAAACATTTAGTTGTAGCTGAACAAGAACCTCTGCTGTGTAAGAGATAAGGGTTCCCATTTGTAAGGGCCTACTTTCTGGCTTCTACAAAGATCAGAGAGGAACTTTTGCTCTCAATTGCTGCTTCTATCAATGTTTTCAGACAACTGGTGGAATAAGTATTTCCAAATTTTAGAGCTGCATTTGAAACCTAGAACACACGACCTCCCACCAACTCACAGTTCACTTAAACCTGTTCTCGCAAAGCTACCAGCAAAACAAGAGTAATTGGGTCAGGATCACAAGCTGGGTCTGGTGCCTCTCTGCCAAGTTGCTGCTGATACCTGCCAGTGACAGTAAAAGGAATATTGAGGTGAGAAATCAAAACCAGGGTGGACATAAAGATTTAGGTCACACAATATGGTACTGCTGAAACAGGCAGACTGCACATATTTTCACTAGTAAAGGAGTTGGTTGAGTAGTTTTAACAGATGGAATCTTTAGTTTTGGTCACTTTATATACAATACTAACTAGAGAAATCTTTTTTTGTCATTGTTTTCAGTCTGTTTGTGATTTGCAACACAGAGGGAGTGGGTGGATGAAAAGCAAGTCTAGAACCAAGCTAATATGGGAATGTCTTTGGAATAAGTAATTTCCATTAGCTGCTTGGACTCCTAAAAGTCAGAACAATTCTTTCACAGCCAGAGGTAACCACCACATACACCTTGATATCTGTTTTGAAGGCTATGCTTGTATAACGTGTCGCAGAGCTTCAGCCTCCTCTCTCCTTCGTGGTAAGAAGAGACAAGGATACAAGATTTCTGGGCAAACTTCCCAGTCAATCCGTGTCAGACAAACTACCTGATTTTGGTTTTTTTCTGCCTTGGTCACAGAAGAATCAGAGAAACATGCAAGCTAAATTTCACTTTTGGTCCTCATGGTATAAATTCTAATTATATATTTTAGTGAATTGACATTATTTCGTTTCGTTCCCTTCCCTACTTTTTCTTCTCTGACTTTTGCTTGCTAGATATGTGTTCTCTCAGTATCAATATTAGTTCATCTCCCATGTTCTCTTCCCATGTTACTTGTAAATGTTTCAGAAAATGACCCAGAATTGTAATATTCGAAATCACAGACCAGTATTTATGTTAGCTATCATTAATGGCAATAATGTAAAGGATCTCATTTCAGTTTTATGTGAATACAAAGAGCCCATTAGATGCCACAGGTGGCTGCCACCTCAATTTTATAGTCTAACTCTAGAGCGGGTGTCCAAAAGAATGCAAATTATTTTTCTTTTTTTTTATTATTTACAATTATTTAAATGACTTGGCCATTAAATTAATATAAATTAGTATAAATTATAATATAATTGTTACAATATTTAGTTAAATAGTTGATGTATTGCATGGACTAAGAATGCAGGCTTTGTAGAAGTATTCTAAATTACTATTTAAAAAAAAAAAATCTGGAGAAACAGCACAACCTTCAAATTCGAGTTACCTAATTCAGCAGCCTGAATGGGCTTGGACAGTGACTCAGCCCAAAATCCCCTGCTGCAGTCATCAGAAGTTCAGTCTGTGTCACGGCTTAAGGGACACACCTCTGGTGAATAAGGTCGCTGTTTTCGTTTGTATCTCGCAATTCTGACACTGACTTGGATGGAATGAATCCTTCCTGTGCTCGGATCAGCAAGCTCAGCACATTGCCTTGATCCTGCAGCACAGCCCTTCCCCGAGAGCGACTGAAACCAGCCAGCAGAGGTACCAGGGAGCAGCTCCTGGGAGCAGCTCCTGGGAGCACAGTGAGGGCTGGCAGCAGCTTTCTCTGCAGAGATGCTGCCGCAGCCCCGCACAGACACACAGACACCTTCTCGCTGCTGGTTTTCAAAATTAAAACCTTCAAATATTTTCTGGAAATGATGAATCTTTTCCAAATGGCCTGAAAACACAATCATGAAGAAGCTATTGCAGCAGTTGTTCTTTCCACAGCAAGAGAAAGCATAGCAGGAAGAAAAATATCTAGTCCTTCAATCAGAAGAGCAAATCAGCATAAAAATCCAGAGGATATCTCATTTTTATGGACATGCAGATAATCAGCTAAAACGATTATGACATGATGAGGAGCAATCAAACACAAACTGCAAACATCAAGGAAGCAAACATGCTAAGTCTCCCTTTATAATTGGAGATTAAATATGATGCATAAATCAAGCCAACATATGGGATCCCTAGGGAAGAGCAAACAAATTTTCCACGTAAAACAGCAGCAGCAGGCATGAAATAGAAGTATCATTTAGGAAAATGGCATTACTAAATAATCTAAGTAAAAAAACAGGAGGTTCTTTAGGTTTTAAAATTGATAAACTTAAGTAATATTTTTGTAGAAATTGTAATTACTAAATTAGAGCTAAGTTCTGAAGCTGCAATTCAGTGCTACAGGATCAACAGGAAAAATGGCGATATCACAAATCAATTCAGATCAGTGTTCCACTAAAATTAATGTGCCTACACAGGTCACCTAAAATAGGGCTTCAAAAGTGAACACTGAGTAAATTTCCCCAGTTTATGATAATGTTTTTTATTAAAAATATTTTTTAAGAAAAAATGAGATAAAATTGCTAAGGTGTATCTAAATAACCTAGCCAGAGTTAATCCTGCAAATAATGGTTTGCTTTTTATAGTGGTGGAAAATATTCTTACAAAAATATTTTCATGTTAGACTAAATATCCATATTCTTAGATTAATTAACTTATTTTAATGAACATATTCCTGATTTGATTTTCTATTAATTTCACTGCAATCAGCAGAAAATGAGACTCTGAAAAATTAGGACACTGACATTAAATAATTTTGACATACAAAAAAAATTTAGAAGAGGCAATATTTTTATGTAAGATATTAATTTCGTATAATATTATAAAATATTTGTCTTTGTTTTCAAGAAAGAGAAAACAGTGATAATACATTGGAATTGAGAAGCTTTGAAAATAACACATGGGCAAGGGGCTTACATAGCTGCTCTGTTGCTCAGCCGAACTGAGCTGATTTCCAGAAGACTGTGATTTGAAAAAAGACCTTTCAGGAATGGAGAATTACACTATTTCTCTTTCACTGTAAGTTGAGCAAATGCTGGTATTCTAGTTGAAGTTACAATTAAAAGAGACTTATATGCTGAAGTGCTCCAAGATTTCAAACATAGTTAGCTATCCAATCCTTTACATTATCTCTTTAAAAGATGCCATTTTCTTTGCAGCTATTTCTCCCATTATTACATTCAATGCACAACAATGTACTGCATAAGAAAATCACACTATTTCCTTCTAAAATAAAGTTCAGTCCTTTCATAATGAGCAGATCCCATTCCCCATGTTTAATGTGCCTTTTTATTAACTTAAAGTTGTTTCCTTTACCTATAGCCATCCCCAGCTGTAGTGAATAACACAGAAACCAGATAATATCAACTGAGTGTTTTAACTATAGTTGGGACATGCATCAAGATCACTCTAAATTATATTTTCTTATCCAGTTTTAAATCTCAGCCTCTTCAGGGAAATAAAATCCCAGTTTTGGAAATAGTAATAGTAACTTGAATTTACACACCATCACCAATCCTTTCCTGAAGGAGCCAGAGGCATTTTATGTCTTTTCCAAAGCAAACTACAGCAGAAACAAAAGGGAAAGAAAAAAAAAGAAAAAAAAAGAAAAAAAAAAAAAAGGGGTGGGGAAAAAGATGGGGGAAAGAAAAAAAGGAAAAAAACATATCACTCATTCTCTGACACTGAGTAGTCTACTACAAAAACAACGGAGGAAAAGAGAGGGAGGAGAAAAAGGCATGGTGGATAAAAGGCAGAGGTTGCTGTAAAACCTAAGCACATTCTGAGGGAAAAGCAGGGAGAAAGGGCTTCCAGTGTTTCTTCAGAAGTGCAGTTGGTTTAGTCGGCTTTCACAGTGAAGTGAGATCTATCACAGCACACCAAGCACACAAATATGTCCACCTAAACATCTCCAAATGTAGATTATAGTTCAAGGTCTGCACTGTCATTGAATGGTTGCTTCCCTTTCATACACCAGGTTGAGAAGGATGATATAAATCAAAGTCACTGCCTTTCCAGTGAAGATGCTGGATCTTGGGCTATGTTCTACTATTTAACAAACTTCACAACCAGACTATTTCAAAGTGGGGTGAAAACAAATTCTTGTTTTAAGCACAAAGCCTGGTTCTGATGACAAAAACACAACTGAAGTCTTCCTTAGACAGATATACTGGGTTTATGAGGACAATAGGAAAGCAGAGGGGAAAAATATCGTGTCATATAAGCAAACTCCTTTGAGCTAGAATTAACAACAGATTCCCATAGTTTTAGAACAGATTTGCACAATAATTCCCCTTTGGTATTTTGGCAAAATCTGGAATTGGGCAGGGCACACATGGACTCTAAACAAGCAAATACACTGGAAGAAATAAACATTTGTTCTTTTCTATGCTGTTGGTTAACACCATAATATATTACTGAAAGGTTCTATGAAAAATGTCTTCTTAATATTATATACTTAGCAATATACTGTAATTTCAATATACTGTTATTTAAATGAAACTGGGGGAGGAGACTTATGGACACAGACACTTCAGAGGGATTCCTGATGCCTAGAAGCTAGGCAAATATGGGATCAAACTGGTAGTCTTCACCTTATTCTCTTCAGGGACAGCCAAAACAGCAGTCTCCTCTGTCTAACAAGTCTCTGATGCTGCAGAGGCAGTTGCTGGGAAGCTGGTACACTAAGGAGGGTGAACCCACAACCCATCAATTGTTAAATGCCTACAGTTGTTACGACTAGGTGTGCAGGCAATTCCTAAAAGCTGATAAATTGCCACAACAGACAAATTCAAACACACTATACGGTCTTTATATACTTGCCAATCTACTGCAAGAACCAAGACTGAACAGGTCAAATCACACCTAATACCCCTGCTCCTGGCACTCTGCTCCCTGGCTGTGATAGGTATCTCCCATCGCTCCCTCTTTACGGTCCCTGATCATGTTTGTCACGGCAAACCTCCTGGTGGGCTGGGGTCCTTTGAGCAGAAGGTGCTGAGAGTGCAGTTTGATTGTCATCATACCATTCACTCACCTCTCTGACTTTCTTTATTAGTTTCATCCGGGTGGAGTGCCCTGAAGCCATGTGGGTTGGTGGACAGGGCACTGTGTTTTGGCCGTGGAAGCAGGTGGCCAGTAAGAGGCAGGTCTCACAAATGGGGTTCGAATTGGGTGCCATCCAGATCACCTGGGGAGGAATCGGGTGCATGTAGTGGGATCAGCTCATGCCCCTCACCCACAACATGCAATGACAAGGATGCCTAGACCTTGAGCAAGCTAAGCTGTCTTAGTGGCAATGCTTTGATAGCAGGCCTGGTCTGGAGATCCTAGTGAGAGTGACACAGAACCAGACAGTCTCCAAGCCGAGGTCTGAACCCTGCACCAGACTCTGCTAACAATGCTGCTGGGTACTATGGCAAGAAAGCAAATAAAAACCTCTCCTTCACAGCCTCACCCCCCTGCTGCCTGGGTATGACTGAAGAGCAGTAGGTCCGGACCTTTGTCATTGATAGATTTTGCACACACCCATAACAGGAATCCAACTGTCTGGATCTTGTGCTATAAGATGCCAAATAAGTAATTTGCTAATTATTTTTTTCAGTACATCACGTGTGTAGGAGGACCATGTAATTGGCCATAATATTAAGGCTACATTTTAAGGTTCTCCCCAAAGAAGTTACCTTGTGTTGCGGCTTCTAAGCACTGCAGATACAGTTACAGATGCACAGCCACCAAATATACTTTGTTCATTGTTCATCTATAAATGAAAGATCAGGAACTAAATATTTACATTACATACATTTTCTGTGCAAGTAATCGTCCAGAGTTGCACCTACTTTTGCAATCACTTGCCCTAAAATGGAGCCTTCCCTCTATGTGCTTGCAGCACACAGAGCTCACTGCCCTGGTCAGAATGCAGCCGAGGGACAGGGAGTGATATCCCAGCAATGCCAAAAACTCAAGCCCCTAACAGCTGATGAAGTTCAGCTGAGACAGACCTGAGGTAGTTGCTGTGTAGGGGTTTGGCCAGCGTGTCAGAGGAAGACTTCACTCAAACTATGTTCACAAACTCCTCTGCATTAGGAGGAGTGTTTTCTGCAGCTCCAGTAAGTTTGGGATGAGGCATCCAAAGAGCACACCATTTCCAGGAGGGAGCTTGCTCTCAGAGCCCCCAGTTACAAGCTTTTTCCCTTTAATGAGCATCAGCTCCCTTTGGCAGTATGCACATCTGCTTCCTGCAACGCACACAGAAAGTCATTCTAGAAAGAAATTATTTCCAAGCTATATGCCTCTCAGCAAATCATACAGACATATGTCAGGTCTTCTTCATTCTCATACATGTGTAAATACAGATCACAACTTTTTTTCACTTTGAACATCCATGATGTTAGTCCAGCAAGTCACAAGCATCATATGTCTGAGATCTGCATTCATGTTTATTAAGCATTTTGATTTCAAATGCAGGTTACAGAGGTGTTCATATTGCAGTCATTTCAGCTATTTTTTCTTAATGAAGTGAAGCTTCAGTATAAGCTGTGCAATACAAAAGAAAATACTCAGAATATCCATCCTTTGTAACAATAGCATAATTATCTGTAGAAGCACCTGAACACCACAATGAATGTGCCTCCCTGAATAACCAATGAACTATAACTGTGCTCTGTATGAAATGTGTATGACACAAAACTGTCAAACTCTCTGAAAAATCTATTTTCCTTCTCAGTTTCTCTGATTCACAGTCACCCTGTTTGAAAGCCATGTGACAAATCTGTGAGTATGATACACCAGGAAAATTATGCAACTGCTTACGTATAAATGACAACCTGGGACATCAGATAATTAAACCTGAATAGAAACTTGACAAGGTATCTTTTGGTTTCCTGTGGAATGTTTTGTACAGTATCACAGTCTGTCAGGCTGAGCTTTCAACTCCCGAAACCCAAATATGAACAACATTGCAAACAAAAGCCCCAGTAAATCCATAATATATAAAATAAAAAATGTTCTACATCCAGAGGTTCAGTTTCATGTTAAACTAGTGTGACTGCATATGTCAAGGCAAAAATGTGAAGTCTTCCTGCCTTTTCTGTGGGTGAATTCCCACTGATATGTGGGACAAGGGCTGAAACGTAGCCATTGGAACCGATTGGAGAGGTCAGCCTTGGCTGCTGCCTGACAAGTCTGGGATGTCAATAAGAGTTTTGCCTACAAAAAGGCTACAGTATCCCATATCTTAAAACAAATGTATATCATTTAAAAGAAGTGATCAAATAAATTCACTGTAAAAGTAGAGAAGATCTCCTTCTTTGGTCTCAGTTTTTCTGGTCTTTCTCACACAGAGGAATTTTCCAGGGGATTTCTTGAGAAGGAAAATATTATCTTCCGTGACTAAAACTGAGGAACAAGTCTTTCACTTGTCTAGTAGTTATGGAGCTATTTGCAAGCTATGGACAGGTGAACTTAAGATGCTGGCGATGCTTAAATACGTAGATGATATTTGTCAGAAAATGCAGAATTACCTATCACTCACACAAAATCTATTGTTAATGTGTTTCAGAGCACATTTCCTCTGCTCCTGTGGTGAAATTGGGAAGCCTAAGTTAAACATCCACACTTGATTCTCTCCTCTTGTAGGCACCACTGGTTTTGATAATACAGGCATAAAACTGGACAATCACAGAACAATCACTTCCCTTCTCTGGGGGAAATCTGATGTCTGCCTTCTTAAGACCCTTAAGAGTTTTTGTAACAAGATTTGCCCGAAAGAGATAAGGAAATAGCAATTACCCCAAAGTACAACAACAGAGCCTATTTCACTATAGTCCTTCTGGCACATTAAGTACATCTGAGACTTCCCCATTTTCCCACCATTCCAGATACCCCCCTGCTAGATTCACAAATGAACCAATATTCTCTCATACCCCCTGCTCATCTCTTTACACCCAAAACCATACACATTGCAAGAGACCATGGATCCCGTAATGTCAGAGAATTTTGTAAGTCTTTACTGTCACAGGCTGTCACTCCAGACTCACTACACTTCAGCGAAAAGTAAGTCAGCACTATATGCAGCAGGAATTTGGTTCTTAAACTTCACTTCACACTGTCTGGAATAAATATTTTGGCAAAATGTATGTGGAAAAAAAACTGCAAATAATCACATTTTCCCATCCTTATTTAGCATGATTTTTTTAACACATTCTTAATTAGCAAGGTAGTGAACATGTGGCAGACAAAGCAATTAATGCACATTCAAATTAATTCTCTGGATAACAATTCTGAATACTATAGTAATAGACTGGTCTATGTGTTAGAACTTTCCAAAGCCAAATTCAGTTTACCTATATTATTACAGGGAAGAACCTCCTCTATATCTTCCTTTAGAGAGCAGGGTTCTGAATGTGGTTTTTCTGGACAATTTATTTGAATAAATGAATTGCATTTTATTGATAACAATTTTCTCAAATTTTAAATAGCAGGTATTTTAAAATAACATTTATCAGGTGATCTTTCAGGTTGAACAAAACCTTAAAGTAAAACTGATATCGACAATAGAACAGTTGTATATTATGAAGACAAAATCATAAATATTGAAAGTAAAAAAGAAAAAAAAGAAAAGATAAAAAATAATTTCCAAACCAGCATTGAAAATAACTCACTTTATAAAACACTGTTTCTCAAGACATCTGTTGAAGTAAATGAGATCCATCAGAGGCCATGGTTTATAGCCTATGAACAAGAGCCTGTGAATATTTCAGCAGGACTGTGTGCAGAAGGCCCAGCCTGGAACCTAAGACAATGAAGCCACAGTACAGCTGCTCTTACTGAGTAGTGGCAAGCTATATCTACTATTTTTTATCAAGGCTGTTAATGCTTATTTTAAAGAAAATTGTAGAAGGAGTAGTAATGCTAAATCTAAGTCTAATTCTATCTTTAACCATACAATAATGGCTACACTATAGCGCACATTATTTGTGTTATGAAATGAACATAATAATAATGGAATAAGAGTAAAACAAAACAAATAGGACAGCATCGAGGGTGGTGTATTGTTTAAAAGGCAATGTATGTAATGAGGTAGTTGTTCACCATCGGGATCTACAGTATTTCCCACTCTGCCCGCTCTTTGCAAGTGTTCCCACAGTTTGTGCTCCGCATCTTGAATGTGAGAGTCTGATTCAGCTACTCTCAGCACCAGACACGAGCTACGAAAGTCTCCTCTACATGGATCTAAAACCAGACACAGAACTCAAAAAATAAATCCAAAACCTCTGTCTTTGAACGGGAAATGCTAAACAGAGATTGTGGGTTTTCTTCGACTTGGTTCTAAGTACAACAAACGCATGGCCGGGAAGTCAGTGTGTCTGAAAGACCTCTGATGCATTTTGAAATGTTTCCATCACACGGAAAAAATGTTTCCAAAACCTGTGCTTTCCCAACGAGTAACAGTTGAGCCTTTTATAGCTTTTCTTCTGGCATGGGACTTGATTAGCAAGTACAAAGATTTAGACAGAGATTTATTAAGTAACAGTTATATTGTGTTGTAATTAAAACGTAGGAAATTCGCCATCTACTTAAGCGTTTAAAAATGCTTAATGTAGGAAGCAATTACATCTCATTTTCAAATTATTCCCCTGACTACAGAGCACGCTGCGGACAGAGTCAAACGCGGCTGTATGGGCGGAGGCGGCGGCGGGACGTGCCCGCTGGCCCGGCCGGGGCGGGGGTCGGTGGCGGCGGGTCTCGAGCGCCCGCTGGGCGGGCTGGGCGGGGCGGGGGCAGCCCCGGGCCCGGGGGCGATCGCTGCTCCCCGCCAGCCCTCTCTCCGCCCGCCGGCAGCAGAGCGGGATGGGGGTGCTGGGCGCCGCGGCCGCCAGGCCGGGGGAGGAAGCGGAGAGAGGAGCGAAGAGAGCCAGGCTTTTTCCCGCCCGTCTTTGCAAACCAAAACCGAAGAAAGTCCCGTACCGGTTCCAAACCGAGGACGGTAGCCCGAGCCGAGCTCCGGAGCCCTGTGCATCACTGCCCGCCCCCCGCCTCTCTCTTTACCTGGCTGTACTTGGCCTCCTGCTCAAGGGAGCTCTTCTCCAACCCGTTCACGGCGTGCTGGGTCGGCGGGTGGAAGCTGTTTCGGCCCAAGCTGCTCCATTCCTCCACCTTGGGGCTGGGGTAAGGCGAAGTGTCAGTCACTGCTGGAAAACAAAGGAGCGGGAGAGAGGGAGTTAGAGGCAGAGTCTGACATTCGGAGATGGAGATGGCTTTGCTTCGGGATGGAGACGGCTCCTCTCCCCATGGAAGGCAGTCTGTGGGGCAGAGCTAAGGGGAAACCGGTCCCTCGCCCGACACATCTCGCTGAAGCTCCCGGAAGCTCCTTGAGACGGTGATTTCGCGGGCAGAAGGGAGCCAGCTCCCTCCTGAAACCTGTGACAGAGATCAGCAACCCAGCCCAGAGGTGGCTGGCTCGTTCGTCCCCACGCCCCCGCACTGGCGGGACGGAGCTGCCTCCCGGCATTTATCCCCCAGGATCCCCTAAGGGATATTTACGGGAACCGTCGTGTGTGTATTTGTGAGTCAGAGGAGAAACGACACCCCGTGATACAAACAGACCTGACACGCCTGCAGATGAGCTAGGCTCCAAACACTTTTTGGGAGAAAAAGAAAATGAAACATAAAAGTAAACAATTTTTTTAATAGGGAAATAAAAGGCGGAAGATAAGAAAACCGGGAGGAAAAGAAGTAACAGTCCTATTATTTACATGCCTATCAGCCGCGGCATGGGCATACCGAGATGTTTTGCCGGCGGACAAATTCCTCGAACGGCCAAATTCCCGCACCGGAGAGCCAGGGGAGTAGGGGGAGCCCTGCCCCGCGCCCGGCCGCATCGGAGCCGCCGTGGGAGGGGGCTTTCCTGCGACACCACCTCGCTCGGCCCCTCGCCGTGCTGGGGAAAGGCACAAATCTGAAGTTGTCTTAAGAAATTGAGCTCCCTCGGCGAGCGCCCTTTTCTGCTGATCTCACACTTTCCCATGAATAGGGGCTTCCTTTCCGTGTCAGCAAGGTCAGTTTACCCTATAAATCAAGGGCGAGCAGCCCCCATCTGCGGCATCGGCCACTCCGCAGCCCCGGCCCTCTGACGGGAAGGGGAGGGGGGAGATTTCACACTGCAGAAAGATGTGTGTCGCTACGGGGGCTGAGGGAGACGAGACAGATACCGAGGCACCCGGCAGCACCGTTAGAGGCCTGCCTGCCAATGTGGTGTTAATAAAGGAGGAACTCACTTAAAAAAAAAAAAAAAAAAAAAAAAAAAAAAAAAGTATATATGGAAAAAACCGTAAAAATATAAAAACCATAACAAAACAAAATAAACCCAAACCCTAAATTTCTCATGTGACTGTAATGCTCTCATTCTTTTTAATGTTCATTGCCAACACTACCTTTAGATTGCCTCAGAGATTGCCAGGTGTGTATTTGTTAAAGTCGACTCAGAAACAAGCACATTTGTTTGTGTCAGTGAGGACTAGGATGAAGTTTATATCGTGAAGGGCGAAGAAGAACAACTTACATTTTCTGCATGTATACATATAAAAAACCATACTTGTGCATGCGTATGTGTTGCTTGAAAAAAATATCATCTTTCTGATTAAATAAGAAGAAATTAAACCTGCAATGCCGAAAGGATCCTTTTGCATGTGAAATGCTGGTAGAACTGGATTGTTGCTGTTAAAAAGGCAGCGAAAACAGATCACAGCTCCCACCTCTCCACTACTGAGAGAAGAAAGGGACTCAGAAATCGCTGTAGGCAAAGGTTATTTTGGACTGTTGTTTTCAGTGACACTTTGAGTAACGCTTTCACTGTTAGCTCACTGGCAGAGAGCGAAATGGAAAAAATGTCCCTTGCTAGCGAGCGGCTGGGAGACGCGACGCAGTTTCCAGGCGGAGGAACCGAAAGAATGTGAAAGGGATAAAAGAGGCAAATCTTGGGCCTTTGGTTTTCCTAGACCACCGCTTCGGAGGAAAATACACCATCAGAATGAAAGCAATTAGATGACATTTGAACTTCCTGCCGAGGCAAATTTGGCCTGATTGCGAAAACTACAGAAAATTGACTTCTCAGTAAACGCCAAGGCAGCGCCCGTGACTGGAGTGCGGCAGCGAGCCCCGGTCGGGACCAGGACCGGGACTGGGACCGAGTGCGCCCTGGTGCCGCCGCAGCCCGGGCCGTCCCCTCCGGCGAAGATCCCCAATTCCCGGGTCAGAGAGGCGGAGGTGACGGCCGATGGGTCCTGCTTGCTGGTTCGCCTGCAGCCCACCCAGGCCCTTCGCTCTGCCCACGCTCCGAGACGCATCCTCCAGTAAGCTCAGTGCCCTGCCCGTGCCGGGAAAAACGCCAGGGGTTTCCCGAATCAAACACGAAACCACCTTCCGACCCTCGGAGAGGAGAGAACCCAGAAGCAGGGGACCGAACCCCTCCGGCCCTGCTTGGATGCCTTTGTGGCCCCGGTTCCCCCACATTTCTCACCTTGATCTGTGATGGAGCGGATCCCCAGGATGTCCGTCACCGAGTGAGAGGACGGCCACGTCCTGGGCATGGCCATGGTGCTGGGGATCGCCGGCACCCCGGGAGGGGTGGACACCTTGGCTCCTGCAGCAGCGATGGGGCTGGGGTAGGGGTAGATGTGGTTGTAGGACAGAGCAGGCTGTGGGGGCGGCTGGTGCTGCTTGTAAGACTCGTAGTGACTCTGCTGAGACAGGTTCCCGATTTTGTTGCGGAGGATGCGGCTGATGGAGCTGACCGACGGCACGTTGTACTTGTCACACACGCCATCGGCCAGCAGGCGATCCCGGATCTCCCAGGCGAAGATGCCCGGGTCCCTTTGTTTGTAGGTCCGGATATGTTTTACCACTGTGGGAGTGGTGACCCGAGGCTTGCTGCCGCCGATAGCCCCCGGTAGGATGGAGCCGGTCTCGTTGTAGCGAGCCAGGATTTTGCTGACACAGCCGTGGGAAACGCGGAGCTGCCGGCTGATGTCACACGGCCTGATACCCAGTTGCGCCAGTTCCACAATCCGCAGCCTGATGGCATTGGGCAGGGGTCTCCCGTTGACAAACACCCCCCCGAGCTGGTTCACTTCCCCGAAGGCAGGTTCTGCAAGCAAATGCACAAACACAGCCGTCGGACACGGCGGACGGCACAGAAGGGGGCGTCTGAACTGCTCCTCATCACAGACAGATGTCACAGACAGGGACCCCCCTCCCCGGCCACTCCACGCACGCTTCTTTGTATTAGCGGGATGCCCCCGAGACTGAAGGAGGCAAAGGGGAGGGAGGAAGAGAAGTGAGAGGTTAAAAAAAAAAAAAAAAAGAAAAAAAAAAAAGAATAAATAAAAGACAGAAAGAAAGAAAATCCGTGGCAACAAATGTCCGAGCGAGCGCTCCGGACCGTGCATCAAGCATATTCCAAAAAATAAGCACATTCCAGAGATGAAAAATGAGATCGCCCCAACAGACAAGTCAGCTTTATTGCCACAGGAAAAAGAAACGCGAAGAAAACAAAAAGAAAAGAAAAACATCTTCTAAGACGTGGGGGAGGGGGAGGAAGGAAAAAGTAGTTGTGGAAATTCTTTTACATCTTGGGAAAGACGAGGGCAGCGCGGTGCTTCTGAGTCGGGACTAACTTTTTAAAGACCGTTCCTGGTGCTGTTAGCGCCTTTCGCTTAACAGCACGATTACACTGGGCTGTAAAACAAGCGTGTTAAAATGTTAACTGCTACGATCTGTGTCAGGAATAATATACAACGTGTCACGGGCTCCAGCCATCCGCTCGGCTGCGATACTGCCTCGCACTCGCCTAATAACACTAATAACAAGCCGACTAGTCATTAGCTCTCTCTCTCTCCCCTGCTCCTGACCCTCAACATGTTCTTACAACTTGTAGGAACACGAGCAAAGTCAATAAGGGAGCCGCGGCGGTGGCAGATGACTGCGCACGGGTGCTCCCCCTCTCCTGACAGCACTTGAACCCTTCTGCGGCTCCCGGCCACTTACCCATTCCTCTGAGCGGGACACCTCGAGGCCGGCCCTAAATCCCAACGGATCCCTATGCCCGGGAAGCGACTCCCGGCCTCCTGCGCTCCTGGCCGCACTGGCCCCGAGCCTCTCTGATCTCCGCTGAGGAGGGAACAGTAGCGCGAGGAAGAAAAGAACTACAAGGAAATCTACATCCCGACAAGAGAGCCTTGACTTCTGCATTTCAACCTCAGGGCAGCGTGGGCAGGGCCGGGCTGGGCCGGGCCCGTGGCCCACCGCCCCCCCGAGCCCGCCCCTGGGGCGGCCCCACGGCCCAGCCGCCCTCCCAGTGGCCAGGGGAGATGACGGACAGCGCGGCGGCGGCGGCCCTTCCGCTCCGCTCCGCTCCGCTCCGCGCTCGGCACCTGGGCCCGCCGCGCCGGGACGGCGGCTCCGCACCTGCGGCGGTGAGTTGCGCGGGAAGCGCCGCCGGCGTCGGGGCCGTGCCGAGCGGGG